>NW_006790633.1:1212985-1239312 GCF_000442215.2 Lipotes vexillifer | reverse complement strand
TCCCCCGCATCGGCAGGCGGACTCCCAACCACTGCGCCACCAGGGAAGCCCCATAAACCTATATTTCTAGAGCTATGTGCAGATGCGTGTACCTGCCCCAGCCAGCTCGAGCAGCTTCAGAGCTTGTGTGACTTTTAAAACTCAGAATCCAGTGGGGAGCTCGGTATTATTGAGGACCCCACACCAGTGGAGCCAGGGCTTATTAGCATCTTGCTAATCAGGGTAGGAAAAAATGGGAGGGCTGTGTGGGGATGGAGCCACCATTCCCAACATCCTCCCCAGGCCTCCTCATGAGAAAGGCCCCAGGAGCTGGGGTATCCTCCCCACCCAGAACCAGCTCCCAAAGAGGCCTACAGAAAACCCTACCACCCGAGAGGCTGCAGCTTCCACTGAATGAGACAGAGGAAGGGGAAGAGAGAGAAGCCGCCAGGGACAGAGCAGCAGTACGACAGCCCAATTTAATAATTAATGGACAATCCAGAAAGAGAAAGACAGATACCATATGATATCACTTATATGTGGCATCTAAAATATGACACAAATGAACCTGTCTACGAAACAGAAACAGACTCACAGACATAGAGAACAGACTTGTGGTTGCTGAGGCAGGGGGGCATGCGGGCAGGGGAGGGAAGGATTGGGAGTTTGGGATGAGCAGATGCAAACTATTATATATAGGATGGATACCAACAAGGTCCTACTGCACAGCACAGGGAACTACATTCAGTATCCTGTAATAAACCATAATGGAAAAGAATATAAAAAATGAATGTATATATACACGTATAACTGAATCACTTTGCTGTACAGCAGAAATTAACACAACATTGTAAATCAACCATAATTCAAAAAACACCAATCAGTGGACAATTAACAAACACACGGCAGGCCCAACACAGGTCACCAAGGCACCGCTCCTGCCTCCCATGGCCCGGGTGGAGAGGCGAACTGAAACAGACATGTACAACCAAAGGACAAAAACAGCGGCTTATCACAGCAGAAAGAGTTGCAGGAACAGAGGGATGCAGAAATTCCCGTTCGACCAAATCTTCAAGCACCGTTTCCCAGCAGAAGATGGAATGAAGCCAGGTCTTGAAGGATGGGAAAGTTTCGAAAAACCAGAGCAGACCTTGGGAAAGTGTTCACATTGTTGGGGGCAGGGGGCGGGGGGGGCGGGCGGCGGTGCTGAGTTAATATTGGCGGGACTTCATTTGGCTGGGAATGCCTCGGGTCTGGAGTTAAAGGACCAAAAGAAAGCAGGGCATCCCTAGAGCTTCCCGGCTTCCCTGCGTCACATCCACGTCCGTGACGCCACATTCTTGCCTCCGTGGGCGGGATAACGCCGGGATGAGTGCCCCTGCAGAATTCTCTCCCTCGCTCCTCCTTTCCACGTGAGAGAAAAATATTTAAGAGAAATACTCTCCAGACAGCTGAAATTTCTCCCTCGCTGGCCCGATTCAGTTATTTATCAGAATGCTTCAGCGAGGTTATTTTCGGACTTCCACGTGAAATAGTGGTACTGAGCACTTCCAATTCATCTCCCCAGCAGTCTTCAAATGTCAGCTCATTAATCCTCAACCCCCTCGAGAAGCAGCGCTTTGCCCCATCTCTCCGACGGGGAAGAGAGAGGCAGGGCTGCGCTGGGATCCCCGTCGACCTCCGTGATGAGTGATGCCTGTCTGATGCACGTATACTCTCACCTGGAGCCCAGGCGCCGTGAAGACCACGCACTAAAGGGCCAGGTGCAGGCCGCCTCTCCCAGGACACCCGCTGCCATCAACAGGGGCCCCCATCTCCCGGGTTCTATCTCCCCCGCATCCCTGACCCAGTCCCGCTGGGCTCATCAGCATATCTGTGTGAGCTGCACTCTTAGTTCCCATGTCATGTCAGTCCCACACATCTGATACCTGATACCATTTAGAACTAAAACATCACTCTCTGGGACGAAATACAGGCTTCAGAGAAGGCCTTCTAAAAGGGCCTTCTTATGTCCCGAGGTGTGGCTTTTCTTCCCTCCCTGAAGGAAACACCCGTGGACTTCTTTGCAGCCGGCATCAAACCTCCCAAGCCCCACTGAGGACCCCAACCATTAGCCCTCAGACGGACTGTGTGTGCCATCATTTCAAAAGGAGGTTTACGGTTCCTGTCGTTTGAGCCTTCACTTTATTAGTCACTCAAGTAGCAAGTGGATTGATTTTCCTAGGAGCAGAACGAGGAAGAATGGGCTGTCAGTGTGGATACCTCCATTTCTGTGTACCACGGGGCCAGAAGCCTGAGAAGTCCACGCAGGTGAGGGCAGCAGATGAAGGGGGGCAGTTGGTCACAGCGTGCGGCCCAGGGGGCGGTGGACTCCAATCAATGCAGAACTGTATGCCCAGCCCACCAGGGTGGCCCTTCCTGAGCTGCCCACAGGGGAGGGAGTGGAGAGGATGCGCTCGGGGTGGCTTTTCCTTTTTCCTGGCCCCTGGTGCTCCCCAATACAGCCCCGCTAACCTGCAGCAGGAGCTGCAAAAGGACAATTTCTGCTGATCCCAATGCCCCATGCCAGATCTTCACTAATTCATAATGATCCTGGCCCTGCATCTCTCATCAGCTGGCTTGGTGTGATGTCTAACGCACAGCAAAGATTAAATCAAATGCAATCTCCACCTTGTTGCTTGATAAACAAACACACCAGGACGGCCACCAAAATGGTCACTGTCCCCTTCAAAGAACTTACCACGAAAAGCCCTGCTTTTACTCACGAACACTTCAAATATATTTTTGAGATTTGGGGGGTCACGGTGGGTAGGGATTCCCTTCTAGGCATTTCCCAAGTCATGCAAGACAACTGTCTTTATTATTTTATAGTCCTGCTGCGTTCCGATCCCAAAACAGCCTAATCAATCTTGGCCACAAGTTATTTGGAGCTAAGGCTGGTGACGGTTTCCAAAAATCACATCCACTTTCAAAGGCCAAAGATTTATCACCAGTGAGGATATTCAGAAGAAAATGCCACAGAGTCTGAATATGAGTTCACAGTGAAAGCTTTGAAAATGCTCAGAGCAAAGGCGAGATCTTTGGAATAAGTACACAGACTCCCACTTTGAAGAGGACACATTGCATTTGTAGGAAAAAGCACTGCTCTTCATGCTTCTAGTCATTGTAGGGGGAGAGGGAGTGGGGGGTAAATATAGACAGAGTGAGACAGAAACTGTCACAGAGACGGACACACAGAGAGAAACAGAGACAGGAGACAGAGAGAGAGAGACTGAGAAAGGACAGTTCATCATAAAAGATTCTTGGGGGTGCGGACTTCCCTGGTGGTGCAGTGAATAAGAATCTGCCTGCCGACGCAAGGGACACGGGTTCGATCCCTGGTCCGGGAAGATCCCACATGCCGCGAAGCAAGTAAACCCGTGCTCCACAACTCCTGAGCCGGTGCTCTAGAGCCCGTGAGCCACAACTACTGAGCCCACGTGCCACAACTACTGAAGCCCGCGCACCCAGAGCCCGTGCTCCGCAACAAAGAGAAGCCACCACAATGAGAAGCCCGTGCACCGCAACAAAGAGTAGCCCCGGCTCGCCACAACTAGAGAAAGCCCGTGCGCGCAGCAACAAAGACCCAACACAGCCAAAAATAATTAGAAAAAAAAAAAAGAATCTTGGGGAGTGAAATAAAAGGAAGAGAAATAAGGAAGGATTTTTCATAGCCTAATACCAAATGCATTACGGATTCAACCGTAAGAAAACATTTGCCATCTCAATGCACAACATCAGCGTCCTCAGGATGTGTTTCCCGCACCAGGAGGTTGTGAGTCTGGGCTGGACCCACACTTGCTTGAAAATCGCTCTACAGGCCACCCCCTCCCCCGACTCCAACACACACCATTTCCGTGCATTCCGAGCTGTCAGAAATCTGCCTTCCTGCCCAGCCGCCCAAGCTAACCCTCGTGTACTGTAACCTGTGCACGGAGGAGGGCATCGGAAGGTTTTCCCTCAGCAGGCGTGACAGCCAAGCTCCAGCTTTGCTCAACTGAAATACAACAGGCTGGACACATCCAGATGTCCAAACAGCTCGATAAAGCCTGGGGGAGGCCCTAGGACCACAAGGCCTCCTCCTGTGGGCAACCTTCTCCCCTCCCCCAACTCCAGGCTTCTAGGGCAAAGGGCTGCTTCTTGGGGAGAGCGCAGTGACCACGCACACCCCAGGGGTGGTGGCATTGCAGAACCACAGGGAGAGGCCGCGGGCAACTACAGAAGCAGCGTTGATCTGCTCCTGAGACATCTACAAAATGAAAGAGGCCACCAGCCAGGTATATCACATCTCTGTGCATACAAATACACCATGGAAAATTACAGACTTCCCTCATCTACCAAATGAGCCATAATAACCGCAGGTTTTCCCCAAGTCCTCCGGATGCACCACCCATCACCAGGGAGACAAGCTGGGGGCCTGAGAAACACCTTTCAGAAGGTGGGAAATGGGACTCGGGACGCAGCTACCTGCCTGTCAGGGTCTGACTCGGGACAGAACCAGGTGGGGACGTATCAAAAAAAAAGCATCCAACCTTCCCTGGCTGCAGTGATATCTGAGGTTCGCCACTGTCCTTTTGTAAATGCCTGCTGGGTACATGTGAAGATAAGACGAGTATTACGTTATGATGCTTCCTCGTGCATGAAAGTCTATTTTAAAGAGAGTCTGGAGGAGGGGAGGGGCCCGAGCAGCAAGGGGGACAGGCCTGAGGAGCGGAGGTTAAAAGGAAGGCTGCTTTACTTAGAAAAGTCTCAGCTACAGAAGAAAACTGTGCTTTACCTGCAAAGGAAAAACTCACTCAAGTTTCTCTTCGGTTCCAGAGAAAGAAATCTATAGACTCGGAATTTCAGAGAAACTGATTCTGTTTCCTTATTTGCTTCCCATTTGTCCCCCACCCCACCCCGACTTATATACTAACTCTTAGATAAATACACAAACACAGATGCCACCCAACCCGTACCAAATAGGTATGGACACAGTCTTCACCTTCAATTTCATTCTTAAATTTCACCTTCCATTTCATTCCCTCCCATGCAAAGTGGCATACACACGACAAGTCGTACAAATTCCTGCTCCAGGAACTCTGGTGAGGCATTCTTTCGGAAAGCAAGGAGTATCTGCATGTATCAGGGAACGACAGTTAACTTTGCAAATTTGTTCAGACAAATCTGGAAGCGCCCCCCACCCCGCTTTTATTAAACAGGAAAACTCAGCATCTCCCACAATCCTTCACCAGCACACTCTTGCTTCCAGGGTCTCTCAAGGCACCACGGCTTCTGCTCCCTTCTCTGTAACCTTGCCCGACTCCTCTTTTTTTCTCCCGCTCCATAAACCTTCAGGCTGTCATCCACCCTGCACTGTTGCTACCCCCAGTCTCGCCCTCTGAATTCTTCCCCACGAGAGGACGTGGCTTCCACAGTCAGCCACCTCTCTAGAGTCCCCTCCCACGCCTGTCCCCAGAATGCCAGCCTCCCTCCTCTGCCTGCCATTGTTTCCTGCCACGTGGATATCCTGGGACCTCAAAACCCAACCCATCCTAACACAGATGTATGTGCCTTCCCCCTAAAACTCCATTTCCACCAGCGGACCACCACCTCCCACGGGCTGAAAGCTTTATGCCCTCGCTGACCGCTCCCTCTCCCAAGCTACCCTGCCCCCTTCTGCCATATCATCCTCTGATGCAACCTTCGCCCCACCCTCTCTTACCTTTTCCACATCCCTCTTAGTTTCAGGACTTTGTCACTGTACGTCTGGACCTACCACATGATGACCTCCTCCCTGCGATCACTGACAACCCTTGTTCACCAGTTCCACTCAGTGAGGCCTGGTTATTTTTCCCGAAGGACCACTTTGCGCCATCCACGTGTCCGAGTGTAGCTGGCCTCGACCCTGCCTGCCAGCCTCAGGTCTCTCTGTCCCCCACTGATACATGTGCCCCTCGGTCCAGCCACTGGTGGATCACCGTCCCCTGATTCCCTCCGGCCCTCTTGCTTACGGGGACACACCTCTGTCCAGCCTCTGTGGTGCAGAGAACAGAAGGCGGGCCACAACACGAGGACATCCATGAGGACACCAGGGGAGACTGGCCCTGGGAGCCACGTTCTGAAACCATGACAGGACACAGGCTTGGGAGCTTTCAACAAGGCGGCTGGATGTGAGACCAGGGGAGGGGAGGGGATTGCGCCGGAAACAGCACGACCCAGAGGGCAACAACCCGGCACCGGCTCCCCTTACAGCGTCGTGAAGGAGAAAACAAACTCTGGGGAAATGGAGAGGACAGAGTCATGGTCTAGGGAAGAGAAAGTCCGAATAGAAACCTCTCTCCCAAGCCATGAGCACCTCGTGAACAGAAACCACATCTTATGCCTTCTCTGCCCCTCACCCCATGGCAAGGGCTCATGGCTTTCTGACTGACTAACAGATGAAGGGCAGCTCTGGGGACAGAGCAGGTGCTCTGGGACTTTCAAGACCTGGACCCTTGCTGATGTGTGGAGTGACCTTGGGCCAGCTGACAAATGTACCGTGCCTAATCTGTTATAAAGGAGGGCTTGCAAAACATTTATTTTTATTTTATTTTATTTTTTAAAATTAAATTAATTAATTAATTTATTTATTTTTGGCTGTGTTGGGTCTTTGTTTCTGTGCGAGGGCTTTCTCCAGCTGCGGTGAGCGCGGGCCACTCTTCATCGTGGTGTGCGGGCCTCTCACTGTCGCGGCCTCTCTTGCCGCGGAGCACAGGCTCCAGACATGCAGGCTCAGTAGTTGTGGCTCACGGGCTTAGTTGCTCCGCGGCATGTGGGATCCTCCCAGACCAGGGCTCGGACCCGTGTCCCCTGCATTGGCAGGCAGATTCCCAACCACTGCGCCACCAGGAAAGCCCCAAAACATTTATTTTTTAATACATGCATTACATGTACGTAGCAGAAACTGCCAATGAGTTGGCAAATTTGGCAGAAAAGTTGGCAAACTACAAATCACCATTGTTAACATTTTGGTGTTTATTTTTCCTATAGCAAAACGTATCTGTGTCTGTGTGTAATGACATCTTTAATGTAAAAAAAGGAATTAATAGGGAAATAGAGTAAAGCATACGTATTAACGTACTGTGCCAATTCCTCATTGCCCTGAATTACTGAGATTTCATCCCCAAGTGTGTATCACTATCTGGTAGCTGAATATAACAAAACTCCCAGTCAGTTCTCTTCCATCCCTTAGACTCACATCAGTCTCTAAGCCACCCCTCAACTGTGATTTATATGACAGCTTGGGAAAAGCCAACTGGGGACAATCAATGGAACAGACGGAGACAGGCCTGGCGAATGTGCATGAATTAAAAGGGAAACTCCACTGTAATAGGAACAAGATTCTAATCACTACACCTAATTACAAACAGGGGTAAATCACTGAAAAAAAAATTAAGTGTCTCCTACAGAACAAACAAAGCAATTAGTCATAAATGGAAGCTCAGGGTGTGGCCAGTAAGTCAGAGCCTGGACCCCAGCTATCAGCTGCACATCTGCCCCACCCCCCCACCCCCGCCCCGCCCCCCGCAACATTCGCATCCTAAAGGGCAGCTCAGGGGGTTAGCTGTGGAGGTGGAGGTGATGAGTGCTTTGGAAGCTAGCCGTGAGACACCTCACTTCTGTTCGTGCTTACTGAGCCAGAGTCCTGCTCCCTGCCTGGTGGTCTTTGTATTCACTTATAATTCATTCAATAAGGGATTCGGTCAATAAGATCAAACCCCCCAGGCTTTGTGCTGGAGGCTGGGAGTGCAAGCGAGAGAGGTGGGATATTGCTGTGAGTTCTGGAGTCACGCTTCCTGGGCTCACACACCAGCTGCGTGACCTTGGGGAAGTTCCTTCATGTCTCTGTGCCTCAATTTCCTCCCCCGTCAGCTGAGTGGGGTGGTCCCCCCCCCCCCCCCCCCCCCCCCCCCGCCAGGCCACGCTGGGGCGGAGGGTGGGCTGGAAGGTCAGAGCTGGGGAAGGGCGGGAGGGCGAGTCCCCATGTGCCACGCCTGTACAAACACGCGCGCACACACACGGCCTCACCTTCTGACCACAGCAGTGACCCCCACATTAGGTGCTGGAAAACCCAAGCCTGGAGCCCCGACTTTCCTGGATGCCAGAATAATGACTGGGGATTCAGTATATGACAGAGCCACCTCCTTCATTCTCTGTCCCCATCCCTAGGTTGCTAATAATAACAACACAATAACAACAGCAGTTAATTCTTATTACAATCACCACATACCCAACACCGGGCTCTGCGATGCACAGGGTGATCTGGCTTAACTTTCACATTAACCCTTTCAGGGAGCTACTATTATCATCGTCTCCGCTTATAAGTGAGGAGACAGGTCTAGAGGGTGGAGCAGTTGGGCAAATCTCACCCTGCTTACGAGGAGCAGAACCTTGATTTAAACCCCACAGTGGACTTCGGGGCCCTCACTCTTAAGCTCTGTACCATGTTGCCCATAAAACGGGAAAAGAGATGGCCATCTCACCAACCTGTAAGAAAGGAGGTGTCAAGTGGGAAACGCCCGGTGGACACAGAATAGTCAATAAATGTTACCTGTTGCTTCGCAGCCCTTTCCCTCTCCGCTGCACCCCCACCCGTCCTCTCTCCCCTGGGTGTCCCTTCCAGAGGCCCTCGGACCCTCTCAGTCTAGGCTACCTCCTTCCCGTATGCCTTGCATTCTGCAAGGAACCTCCCTGAGAACCCCAGCACGTGCGATGGCTGTGACATAAGGGCAGGGCTTCCTGAAGGGGCCGTGCAATAAAATTTCCAGGTCCATCTCATCACCAAAAGCCGACTCGGGCTCACCCTGACAGTAATGAGGGGAGTGAATCAGCCAACACACGCGCTGTTCATTCGGTCATTCCAGACAACTTTCCGGAGCACGCCAGGATCTGCTCTAGGCCCTGAGAGAGAGGGAGAACAGCACTGAGGCTGCAGGGAGCCGGGGCGGGGCGGCCTGGAGGCAGGGCCACCACTGGGGCGGAGGCAGCCCTGCATCCCTAAGAGCTGGCTATGGCCTGGCCTGGGCCGGCGGGCAGGACAGAGGTGGATGGAGAATGAGCCAGGTCCTCGTGATGGAGCTTCCCCCCCTTCAAGCTGAACTAGATGAAAAGCAAGAGCTTCTGGCTGAGCGTGTGTGGAGTAAACAGAGACAAGGGTTTGTTTCTGACAAGTCTGGCAAAGGAGCCCAGTTCGGTCCAGTAAACACCCCGTGGGGTCCTCAGTCCAGCGGGTCCTCTAGACCAAGGCCCAGCAGTGGCCAACTTGGACACTAGCAAAGAGGCCAAGGGCTCGGGCCGCAGGGTCACAGAGACTTGGCTTCATATCTGACGCTGAGGGACCACAGAGTGACCCTGCGTAAGCAACAAAGCAAAAGCTACTTAACTCTGAGTCTCAGTTAACAGAATGTCCTTAACAGGGGGATGAAATAAGATTAAATGAGATAGTGCATTTACACACATGGCAATGCACAGAAAGGGTTAGCTGCTGATGCTATTATTGTTATTATCATTAATAATAATATTAACATTGGTTAGTCTTCTTATTTAAAGGCCACAGAGCATGCTCAGCATCATAAGGGACGGGGCAGAGCTCTGGGTAAAGCCTGGTCATCACACACACTGTATATACCAGCTGGCCCTTCTCCACCAAGACTGGCTGTCAAACACTGGCTGGTCTACCAAGAGGGCACCTGCCCACCCTCCTCCTCCCAGCTCCCCCACCTCCTTCTCTTTCTGCACCTGAGAGCCTCAGGAAGAGGAAAAAGGTGCAACGTCAGCCCCTCATACACAGCTGAAAAGAGATCTGAGGTATAGAGCCGCTGAGTCCCACCCTCTCCCAAATGTCACCTGGATGAGCTAACTGGGGATGCCTTCCTTCCCCACAGCCTTCAGGTAACCTGGTGAATGGGAAGAACGCAGGGTTTAGCAGCTCAAGGCCCAGGTTCAATTGACTACTCCGTCACCGACTGACATCAGACAAATCACCTCTCTGGCTTTACTTCTCTGGTTTGTAACACGGTGACAACAACACCTCCTAAGTGTGTCAGAAGGTGACCACGTGTAGCAGATTGCACTTTCCACAGATGGCCACATATGTCCCCCACCCCACGTGCGATATATGACCTTGATATGCTTCTTACCAAGAGAAGAGGTCTGAATCCTCTCCCCTTTGTTCTGGACGAGTTTGTAACTTACTTGTGTTCCAAGACTTTCAAGGCTAGGTCAGAAAAAGTGAGGTCACCTCTGTCTCACGTGCTGGAACACTTGTGCTGAAGCCCTAAGCCGCTCCCTAAGGAGTTCGACTGCCCTGAGGCCGCCATGATGTGAGGAAGCACAAAGCAGTTCACAAGAGACAGACCACATGGAGAAGTGCTGAGACCACAGGAGGACAGAGAGAGATGCTCAGTCAGCCCTCTACTGTACTAGCCACTGTCTGACTGCAACCTCATGAGAGGCCTCCAGCCAGAACTACCCAGCCCAGCCCCTCCCGAATTCCTGATCCACAGAAACCATGAGAGATAACTGTTGTTTTAAGCCAGTAAGCTTTGGGATGATTTGTTCTGCATCAACAGATAACTGGAACACTATGCATATGAGAACACGCTGTAAACTGATGGGTAATTATTAAGAACTACTAATGCTATAATAAGTTTTAGGATCATTTCCTCTTCAAGTCTGCCCTTGATTTTGTCTTTGGAAAAATACGTGTGTTGGGGATGGGGTGAGGAGAATGCATACAGAAAAAAAGCTGCTGAGAAAAAAAGCCCAATTAGCTTTAGCTGCTGAGGAAAAAAAGCCCAAATGTCACCAAATGAATGGTGTCAATATGCAAAATGACATCTCAATTCACCTGGAGGCATTGTTAGCAATGAAAAAACCTATGAACTCATTAAATAGGGACTTGCAGCAAGAGGATTTCCCCCAGCAAAGCCAAGCTAATTCTCTGCAAAGATCCTCAAAACCCTAACGTCCCATGTTGTGTGGAGGAGCTGGGTTCCCTGAGCCGCACACGAAGAACCCATCTTCTCTGCCCACAGGAAGAGGGGAGGATCCTTGCAAGACTGAGAATGCAGAGCTGGAGTCTGGCTTCCACCCCACAGCTCGGTGCTGGGGTCAGGGAGATGTCCCCCACCAACCACAAAACAAGTGCGCCTGGGGAGGTGGGTGCCTTGCTTTTCAAACCCACAGCTTTCGCGTTCTCATCATGGCCGTTCCTGGGAGCAAATTGAGATGGTAAGGCTGTCAGCAGCCTAGGCACTCATCATCTTGACAGATACTTAGCTATTCACTTAAAAACAAGTGAGAGAACAAGCACCGGCTGAATTTTTTAATTACTCCTGGATGGGACTGGGAATGCTTTGGCATAATTGGGGTACTGAGGTTTTTTTTCCCTTTGAAGGCCTTGTTGTAGCAAGAAAAGTACTGTGTTTATTCTAATTAAAACCAACCCTTCTTTTAAATCATCTTAGCGATGGCAAGGCAAAGGACAACAGACATTTATTCTGTATCAGGCAGTGGAGTGACGGTCACCAGGGCTGGATCTGCTGAACGTGTGCCTTTCGCCATGGACCTCTCTTACTTCCGGTCTCAGCTCTCGTTTATAAAATGGCTCTAATGTAACACGAGGTCATCACTCCCACTCGCTGTCTCCACAGCCCACTGAGGTATAACATACCACGGACCAGCTCTCCTGGAACGGAGAGTATTTCAGGGCACGTGGTGCCCAAACTCATCACTGGCCTCCATGGGATGCCAGGGCTGGAGCAATGGGCTGACCATCTGACACCACACTGGTTCCCAACCACCTGCATGTACGTGGATCACCCGGTGACCTTGTTCCATGCACAGTCCCAGGCCACTCCCCCGGAGAGCATGACTTCGCTAGTTCTGGGGCGGGGCCCAGGAATCTGTGTTTTGCATAAATACAAGTCTAGGTGAAAAACACGGCCTGCAGACTCAGAAAGCCCTAGTCTCAAATCCCGACCTCCTGATTTCACAGCCGTGTAAACCTGAGCAAGGCCCTCCACGCCCCTGCCCCTCAACGTTCCCAGGAAGCACAGGAGCCTCCCGGCCCTGCCAGGGCCAAGGCCGCCAAGTCCCCGTCCACTTCCTGCCACACGCGGCTGCCTAACCAAGACCTGTTCCCTTCTCGCTCTGAAAGCGGGACACTGCAGAGCGGCTTTTCAGAATCCTGAGAACAACAAGCTCTCAGAAGACAGGTTGGGCAGGAAAAGCTGCACTGCAGAGGGCCAACGGCAGCTCTTGGACCATCGAAAATAGCCACATGGCTCAGTTAACAGTAAAGGTGAGGGTGAGAGCCAAATTTAGCCCCCAACAGAAGTTGTAATCCTACATCTGGCAGCTGGAGAATACAGAAAAAGAGGATTATGGTCCAAATAAATAGTATTTCTAAAGCCTTTAGGTGCCCCGCCCTGTTCAGTGCAGAGCTGTCCTTTTCCCACCCCTCACCTCTCGGACCTGACTCAACCTCCAGGGGAATATGGACGCCCAGCTGCCCCAGGCTTGTCTTCCGGGGGGCAGGCAGGGAGGCGGCTTACCTGAGCACGCCCACGTGCAGCCACACACCTGGGCTGGCCACCAGATGGTTATGAGCTCGCCTCCTCCGCTGGTCAAAACAATTATACCCTGGAAGGTGGCAGTGGCACTGCAGCCGAGAAACTGCCATCAGTGTATCGGCCCATTCATTAGCCTCAAGGATGGCTCGACAGGCCGGGTGGGCAGGGGATCTGTAAGTGGGGGGACAAGGGAAGGGGCTGTCCACCATGGGACAGGGGAGTCATTAAGACCACCTGGCAGAAACAGGATAAAACCTGGAAGCACCACATAGCCACGGAGGACCAGAGGTCTCAGTCTCCGTGGATCTGTTGGATAAGTGGCCAGGGCCGTGCTCAGAAGAAGGGGCAGGAGTCCTGGCATCCACCAGGTGATTGACAAGCTGGCCCTCCTGCACTTCTACTCTGCTCCAGTAACTACCCGTACTTGTGTCAAGCCGAAACGATACAAGTGACAATAATTAAGCCCAGATCTCTGTGGATCGTTCACAGTGATAATTCCACCTTTGTAATTCAGCTTCAGATAAACCCCTTTTGTTCTGCCTTATAACACAGATCCTAGTATCATTCAAGTATATTAACTGTAGCCTATTACTGTCACAAAAAATGCTCCCTGAGCCATAGCAAAAGACTCCCCAGACAAAACTTTATGTCATGTTAATCCAAGCTTTAATAACTATGAGGATATATAACTGTATTCTAATTGTGCTCTGCGTTCCCGCATACAAAAACAGAAGATATCAGAAATGACAGTGGCAGGTCTCTTCAAATAAAAAAGCATGAATTCCCCACTCAGGGTGCTGGGATGCTAGGGTGAAGAGATGCGTGTTTATAAGGGGAAAGAAGCAATATGGGGCTTCCGAGGATAGGGAAGGCTTTGGGGCTGGTGTGGGACCACCAGAAATCAATGCCACCCGATGCCGAAGGCTGGGTCATGGAAGATGGTGGGGAGTAGCCACGGCGATGGGATGAGACGGGAACAAAGTCAAGAGAGCCACGTCAGAGACACGCAGGGGAAATAAAGAGGCTGAGTGGGGCTTTCCAAGGCAGTTATACAAATCTCCGGGTTCATGACCTGGCCTGAACACTAAGTGTTGTGGTGGTGACCTCAGCCAAGTCGTTCCCACTCCCCGGGCCTCCCTTTCTGAAAAGAGGGCATTACGTCAGACCCATATGACTCATCTCCTTGAAGCCCTCTCCCGGGGGCTCGCCAGGACCAACTGACGTAAAACTGCCCCCGGGGCCAGGTGCTCCCAACCTCCTTTACTCTGCTCTACTGTTGCTCCTTTCACATGGTCCTCGTCTTCTAACACGCTACGTGATTTACTTAGTTACCATACTTGTCGACGATGTGCCTCCCTCCACTTGAATTCCAATCTATAAGGACCAAGATTTATGTGTCTGTTCTGTTTGTTGATGGATCCCTGCTGACCTGGGCGGGACTCAGCCCACAGCATGAGCTCCACAGATGTCTGCTGAATGACTGAGTGGCACCACCAACAACCAGGTGTGTGACCTGGGGACAAGATTTTTCAATTCATGGAGACTCAGTTTCCTTAACTGCATAAAGAAAATAACAACTAAGAAGATCAAAGAGCAGATGCGAAAGCACCGAGCACAGTAACTGGCACAACAGAGGCACTCAGAGCATGTTATTTTCTAGAGGAAAACAAGACCCTTTGAGGCTAAAGATGCAATTTTCACTGCTCAGACCAAAGGCAGTGTTTTCATTCGGTCACTCGTCTCAAGACCATCACAAGATACCCTTCCTTCTTCTAGAACCTTCTCCTCCTCCTACTGCTCCAGCCCCCAATCCCACTCCAGGTCCACGGTCTGGCACCTTTTCTACCACCAGAATAGGGCCGAAACAGCATCAGGCTCTTGCAGGGCACTGCTGCACCATGGACTTCTGGGCACAGGAGTCCAGGAGGCCAAAAAGAATCTGGGCGAAACATAGAATCGGGATGCTGTATTTTAACGGGTCTCCCTTACTGCAGGTGGTGAGGATGAAACACAACAAAATGAACATACTCTGAAAGGAAGAATTATTACTCTCTGTTACTTAACCTCTCTGAGCCCTGGTTTCCTTATCTGTGAAAAGGGGGATTATAATAACCCTCACGACCACATCTCATGGGGTGATTGTGAAAAACCGAAAGTGCTGGTGGCGGCTTCTGCTATTTAGAGAGTGACCAGAGGCAGACGGCAAGCGGCCGAGCACGTGCAGTTTGTGGCAGGAGACGTGGCATCGAGCGCCAGCTCCACGGGGCACGCAAACCACTTACCTTCTCCAAAGGGCCACTTTCTTCTCTGTACAAGGGGATTCAACCTTCCCTGTTCCATCTGCCTCACGATGCTGAGTGACGCTGGGGGCAGGTCCCTCACAGCCTGCCAATCACTTTCACACCCACAGGTACAGGGCATGAAATGCCCCCAGGGGCCTACCTGCTCCCTGCGGTTTGGGCAGCTGACAAAGGTTTTACTAATAACAACAGGCAGACTGGAAGATCCGATAGCTAATATTTCTTCCCTCCGAGGACACAGATCTTCAGCCAGTTCAAGACTAGATCCCGCCTAACGTGGGATCCTGAATGCCTTCATCAGGTAGAAGGGACGGGGGAGGAGAAATTTTGTCAAACATGTCATGACTCAAAACGCAGGCCAAGCGCCGGTGCCCATCTGGACCAGAGCTCCGCTGGGAAAGGACTGTCCCCAGCAAGCCTTCCGTGACCGAGATCTGAACAGACAGCCTCTTTATTGATATTTGTGCTGCACTTAACGAGCAAAGAATAAAAGAATCAGGAGGTGGCAAGTGATGACAGTGACCTCATTCATCCTCTTTTTCTTTTCTTCTGTAGATCAACTACGCAACCAGATTTTATCATGAGACAAAATCAGGAATCCCCAGCGTAACAGCAATCATCCCTTTTACCTATCTTCTGACAGAGGCAAATGACAAAACCACCCAAAACTCCCACTTCCAGAAACTCCGGAAAGGCAACAGACAGAGTATGGAGGAAAAACGGTTGCTCTCCAAGTGTCCATGGCACCCACTTGATCTTGAGCGCCCATCATCAGCTGGTGCTCGGAATTCTGGGGGTCTGGATGGGACGAGAATCCAGAATCCAACCTTTGGTACAGCAGCCTGAGTCTCCTTGGTGCCAACAAGGACTAACTACAGTGGGCTTCATTTTTCAACCCATTCCATGCTGGCTCATCCCAGTCTAACAAAATTTTCAGCTCCCCAAACTGGAAAACCGATGGAAATGGAAGCAGGACAAAGATACTCCAAAAAACAATCCCAGGGGACCACCCCTCCCACCCAGAGACTGGCCTGGGCATGTCAAACGCAGGGGAAAGAGGTGCTGTACCCACAGCTGCTCCTGTGACACCTTCAATACTATCTGCCCATCCGGCACCAGCTGCCAAAGACTTAGGTATCCGTTTGAGAAGCCCCCGTATTGATTAGGTCAAATGTTACAAGGTTTTTCTTTCCTGATTTCTTGACCTTAGAGGGTCCCAGAGGGCTTACCTAATATAGCAACTGCTGCAGTGAAAGTAGCTGTGGGGCAGAAAGACACTTGGTAATTTATGTTGTCCTGATTTTACTTGTCCAATCACCTCCAACGCTCCCGTGGACTCTCACCAATCCTTCCCCCATTTTGCACGGGGATTACTGAGTCCCTGACAACAAGACGGATGCCTCGCTTTACTCAAGAAATACTGCTGAGAAATACAAATGAAAGACTGAAGCAATTCAGAACATTATAAATCAGAAACGATCTTTTTCATCTCCGTTAATATATGAACTCCGGGCGGCAAACCTGGTTTAAAAAAGAAAAAGCTTTAATCACAACTGGTTTAGGTGGTATCAAGAGCAAATTACAACACTAATACAGCCCTCAGAGAAAGAAAAATAAGTTTTAAAAGAGCAAAATGATGACTTTTGGAGCAATGTTTATCTTCCTTATGGCCGACATTATGAATTCATCATCCATTCAGGGAGAAAAACTGAGGCAGAGGCTGCCATGCTAGGAGGGCTGAATGAATGGCAGGAAGGAGGCAAACTGTGGCCCCATACTCCTATCATTAGTTGAGTTGTGAAAACTTTGAAAAAAATCATCATCATCATTATCATTACGGTGCTGGCCTTCCGAATCCGCCAGAAAGCTCGGTGATTCCTGAGGACCGGCAGGCAGTTTCTCCTCCCCACACACCCCCCACCCCCCGCCTCGTGACAGCAAGAACCGCCATGATCAAAGCCCCTCCCTTCCCCAAACACACACCTCCTCTGATGAACTCACGCTCACGTACACCCCCAGCTGACCTCCATGCTCTCCCAAAGAGCCCCCAAATGGCCAAGACCCTCTGGCTGCCAGAGTTCTGCATCAGGAGCTATGCTACGCCTACATTCAATGTATCCAGGGTCCACGATCAGCCACAACTGTTTAACCCGAGGCTGCCTGCCTCTTTGCCCCAAGTGTTCTCCTGGGCTGCTTTCCAGCGCCTCAACTTGTCTGGAAGTTACTTTTGATGCCAAGGTCAATGTTCGCTGAATTGCAGCTACATAGGATGTGGTTTTTCTAAGAGCTAACTTCCTAGAATCTCAGGGGTCCTTCACTCGCTCACTCCGTGACCCCTTTTCTCCAACTCAGCTCTGTGCCTGGGCACGATCTGAGAGAGGCCTCCAGCCAGGTCTGCTGATAAATGAACTAGGAAGAAGCAGGTTAGTCCCCTTCGTGGCAGAATCAAAATAAACTCACCAATGTGGGTGCTTGGCAGGAACAATCCTGAGGTCAGAGGGTAAAGCCCTTTATCCTGGCGCCAGGGCCACCACGAGCTGTGAGCAAAAGGCCCACGAGGGGCAGCGTGGCCCCTCCTACCCCGGAACCCTGGCCAGGTACGCGATGGACGCCGTACGCACCTTGGCGCCAAGGAGTCTGAGCCATTCTAAGTTACTGGTTCCAAGCACTAAGCTGCTGCCGCTGGCTAAGGCGAGAACAAAACCGAGGGGAAAGGGGGTGGAGTGGGGATAAGAATAAGCAAAGAACAAAACAATCCCCCCAGAAGGCATTTCAGACACTCAGAACAATCTGGAAGACCAAAGTGTTTACTCAAAGTTCTTCTAGGATGTGCCCCCACTTTTACTCTATGGAAACGAAACATCGGAGCATCTCACCAAGACCATGGTCAGTTCTGGGCCTTGGTATTGTGAAACAAGAGCCATGGCATTTTATTCCAAATGCATCCCCTTTGGCAAGGATAATCTATTTGCTTTGGAATCAGGACGTGCGTGTGAATCCAGCCCAACCGCTGCCCGCTTCTGTGCTCGCTGGCCCGTACTAAAGGCAACCACAAGCCCTTCCGGGATGACCGAGGGTGGCTTTCAGAGGCAGAGGGCTACCTGCAGTGTGAGAAAAATTTTAAATAGCCCCCAATTCTCCAGGCTCTAATTAGAAGGTGTCTGCAGAACTCCTGCCAAAGGAGATCTAAGAAACGGACAATATGGCACGTGCCAAGGACAAGCATTTTGGCATGATGGCCACCCCAAGACACTTGGCAAACTTCATCAAGTTTCAACAATAGATCTAAACATATCAGGCTTATTAGCACAGCAGAGGAGAGGTCCCTTGGGTACCTAAAGGAAAGCCTGTTGCTAAACATTCTAAGCAAGCAAAGGAAAGAACTAGAGTTTATTGAGTGCTACACGTTTCACATACATTATTTCATTCACATCTCCACTATGACCATTCACCATTTTGCAGATGAGGAAACTGAGGCTCCGGAAGATTAAATAGCTCGCCCCAGGAGAGCTCCAAGATCCATGATCTTTCTGCCAAAGCTTGCTCCCCTTAGGAATATTCTTGTTTGCTGGAAGTGGAAGCTAAGAGGGCTTTTCCAAAGAAGTTTTTATGTCTCCGAGTCTCCCATTAGATAAACTCAGGTGAATCTGAAGCGAATACAATTTGTTTCTAAGGTTCTATCACCTGCACATCCCAAACACCCTTTCTTCACCCTCCTGTTGACCCCAATTCTTCATCCTTCAGATAACATACAGCGCTACAGGCTGCTGGAGATACTGAGATTTATAAGCGGATCAATTTGCCGCTTCTGTCCTTCTTTCTCAAGTCCTTCTTAGCAAAGGTTTTACCATCAGGAGAATGGATGGTAACCATCTGTCCCAGGGCAGAGGTCAGCAGCCTTTGGGTGCCCATTCCAGCTGGGTGAATGGCCACCCCTTCCCCAGGTGCCCAAAGGTAAACACAGAATCAGGACGGCAGGTGTGCGTAGTAACCAGGATAAGGAAGGCACACAGTGGGCTCTTTATTGATGCTGCTGATGATAAATAACTGAGAGGGAGCTGCACATGCTAGGGGAGGAGTTACAGGAAAGAAGCTTCAGAGGATACAAGAAGAGGGGCCACAGCTAATGGAGTCCTGCCAGGCACTCAAACCACGGTGGTCCTGGGAAAGCTGCTGAGTGGTACGAGCTGGCCACCCGGACGGGTGCGTACAGGGGCTCTGCCCACTGAGAGCTGGGCTGTGCAGTAGCCTCCCTGGCCAATTTGGAATTCCGAAGCTCGTGCTCAGAACCCCAGAGCCATCTGGCTCCAGTTCAAGGGCTGCTTCTTCCCTGTAGAGCAGACCTGCTCGTCTCTCCCACACCTCTCTCCCTTCCTCTCCTTGCACACGCGCTAGAGAGCATCTCTCCCGGCCCCCCGCAGCCCCTCCCATCCTTCCCCTTGCCGCTGCTCCCCTCTCCTGGTGATACATTCTCCCTCAAGAAGTGTCATCAGGCCCCACTGCCAATCCCACACCCTGGGTTTTTCACAAATTCATGGGAAGCTGCAAAGCCCTCCGAGATCTCGTCCAACTCTCTCCTTTAACAGACGACGGCTACCTGGGCTCCAGAAGCCATGTGGGTTGCCCAAGGCCACTCAGCCAGTTGGCAGCAGAGCTGGGACACAAACCCAAAGCTCTTAATGACCCTTAATGACTCTGATGACACATAAATGAGCAGGAAGGGGCTGCATCTCTGGGCAGGAATTGAGAGTGAAGGCCTCGGGCCACTGCCTGACTCCTGGACGCCTGTTCCTTCTCAGACAGAGTGGCCCGCGTGGGAAGGGCGCTTGGAGCCCTCTGCCAGCACATCTGATTTCCTCTCCTGCCCTGTGTGCACCGCCAGCTCTAACGTGCCGTCATCTTGCCGGATCTGAGCACATTTCGAAGCTGCATTTCTGGCTCTGAAAAGTGCGCGATACACAGCACTGCCTCCCAAAAGAACTAAAGGGAAGAACAAGCCGGCCCCTAGTCCAGAAACATAAGCTCCAAAGGCCCCAAGGGGTAGGTGGAGAGAGTTAAATATGATAGTAGGAAAAAACAATCTGCCCAAGGAGAGGAAACTTCAGCCCATTGCCTATGATCTTTCATTATTCCACTGAGCTTCCGCAGATGCTGAAAGGAGGCGGATGTTTCGGATGCATGGAAATATCATTTCCTCCCGGGACAAGGAGGAGGGAGGTGGTGTCGTTATATTCGAATGAGTTTTCCCCACCCCGGTCGTTTTCTCCAGAAATCTCGCTACCACCCTCAGGAGGAATGAGGCAAACTGGGCCCGGCAAGGCTGTCGGGAGAAATGAAGGTGGGTTGGCTGCTGCCCTGGGATCCATATGGGTCTTCCTCTGTTTCCCTCTCTCCCGCGCATGTTCCAAGGGGGCCCAGCAGAGGGCGAGCCACCGGGAGGGGCTCCGAGTCTGGTGACCCATGGACAGGCCACAGAATAACGACTGAACACTGGGCCGCGCGCACAGAAGGGGCACAAAGTGCTATGGGAACGGGGCGGCGGGGGCGGGCAGGGGGGCTGCCACGGCCTCCAGCTGTCTGCCGGCTGAAGGATGGATAAAGTGGGGGGCACAAAAGGAAGAGAGCTCCAAGCAGGGGGCACAGCCCCATCAAAGAGACAGAGGAGAGGGGACATCCAGTTTGGGGCTGGAGCTGAGGGGTGAGAAGGCAGAGGCAGAGAGGGCCCGCCTTGAAGGGCCCGCCTGAAGGGCTCCCCTGCCACGCAGGGAGCTGGCTCTCCTCGGGGGTGACGGGGGCCGCTGGAGGGTGTCGAGCAGGGGAATGACGCGGCCAGACCAGCCCTTCAGAACTTTCCTCTGGCAGCACGTGAAGGATGGAGCAGAGGACCAAGCTGAAGGTCGAGAGAAGAGTTGTGGCACTTGAGGAATCGCACAGGTGAGTGATGAGGGAGCAGGGGCCAAGGGCAGAGTAGCTGAAGAGAGAGACAAGAGTTCAGCAGTATTTTCAGGGATGGAAGGAATGATGAGTGTAGATGGGATGCACAGGAACAGGATCTGAGCATGGCCCTCACCTGAGGCGACACCCTCATGGCTTCCAGCAGGGCAAGTGGAACTCCTACCTGGGCACCAAAGCCCACCACTGTCTGGCTCTGCCGTCTCAGGAGCTGAGGCCTATTCTTCCCTCTCATCGCACCTCCTCACAGAGCCTGTGAGCCAGCCCTTGCCCGGCATCCTGCACTTCCCACACCCATACCTCAGGCCATGTCCCCCCACCCCCACCTGCAGACACTCAACCTATCCTTGGAGTCTAGCTCATGCTGGGTTTCTCCGCCTCGCCCTCCACTTTGCACACAGCCAGTGCCCTCCTCGTAGAATGGAGTTGCCACTGTTTCCCCTCCAGACTCGAAGTTCCCTGCAGGTATCCTGGCAGCCCTCGTGGAGTCTGGACACACCAAGTGCTCCACAAGTCCAGCAGTACACCGAAATATCAGCAGACAATGGAAACCCCAGGCGGCGGAGATAAGAGAGCTCTTTCAAACTGATTCTCACTTCCACACTCATGATGGGCCGCCACTTATATCCTCCCAAATCTAAAAGAACCACAGAGCTCGGAACTTATTGCCTAAAAGACAGCTTACCCAGAGGAAACACAAGACACCCTGTCACCAGCGAATATGTTTTCTAAACACTCACATGTGGTGGGTGAGTTTGACAAAAGTGGGCACTCAGAATCCCATATGTTATTTGCATATCCTGTAAGGAAGCCATCATCAGGTGCCCTGCAAGAGAGAGGATACGGAAACACCATTTCTTTCATGATTCTAATGACCCAGACTATTTTCAGAGCCCAATTTTGGCAGCAAGAAAAGCCTTGTTTTGGACTTCCCTGGTGGCGCAGTGGTCAAGAATCCGCCTGCCAACGCAGGGGACACGGGTTCGAGCCCTGGTCTAGGAAGATCCCACATGCCGCGGAGCAACCTAAGCCCATGCGCCACAACTACTGAGCCTGTGCTCTAGAGCCCGCGAGCCACAACTACTGAGCCTGTGCTCTAGAGCCCGCGAGCCACAACTACTGAGCCCGCGTGTCACAACTACTGAAGCCTGCGCGCCTAGAGCCCGTGCTCCGCAACAAGAGAGGCCACCGCAATGAGAAGCCCGCACACCGCAATGAAGAGTAGCCCCCGCTCGCCGCAACTAGAGAAAGCCCGCGCGCAGCAGCGAAGACCCAACCCAGCCAAAAGTAAGTAAATAAATAAATTTGTTTAAAAAAAGAAGAAAGCCTTGTTTTTTGCTGGGTTGCGTTTTGTTTGGTTTTGCCCTTCCCCATAGAAAGGAGACTCAGCTCATTCAGATTAACTGAAGTGAAAAGAAAGCAATACCTCTGCTCTAATTCCACAAGGCTAGAAGAGCCCCTTATAAATTCATTTCTGGTTCTCAAACGCTCGTTGATTAGAGGAAGGGTATTATGTGCATTTTCCACGAGGAAAAACTATCGCTGTGATGTTCCTCCTTCAACAACTGGGCAGTGAGAACACTGTCGCCAGACATGTGAGTGTTTAAGTCAGAGAGTAATCTGCATGAGGGGAGAAACCCCATTTCAGAGGCAGTGGAAAGCTGTTATTCTGGCACTGCATCCTTGGGAGGTGACAGAGGGAGTGAGTCTGGTCAGAGACACAGACCCCTAAAGGCCTCCCAGAGCTCTGACTGAGGGAAGCCGCGTCTGGGGCATTCGCGTAACACAGGAGCCTCGGCCTGCAAGTGTGGACCGGGCTTAGAACATGGGTGCCCGCTTTGCTGCCAGGTTCCCCGATAGCCTCCTCCACCCTATGATCCCTTCCCTTCCAATGGCCGGAGCAGGTGGCATGAGAATTGGGTCTTCAGGCAAGAATGAGAGTTCTGATGGGGCAGAAATGGTGCTGTTTCTGACACTGGAGTGGCAAGAACAACCCCGGCAATCCGGAAGAGACTGGAACAAGTCAGGAGCACCATATTAGTAGCCCATGGGGGCTGGAGAAGTTGGGAGGATAACAGGGAAAGGAGACAGGGTCCTACCACCAAGCAGTAGAGACACACTGCCCTCTGAGAGGCCCAGGCTTTGTTCAGGAGGCCGTGGGGAACCAGCAAGCATTTTCAAGCAGAGAAATGACATGAATGAAGTTGTTTTTCAAGCACATTTCTCCAATCACAGCTTATTGGATCAACTGGGTAGAAGGAAAGTACAGAAAGAAGGCACTAAGTAGGCTACTGAGCCAGTCTGAGTAAAAAATGTACACAGAATCTGAAATAATCAGGAAAGAGAGCTTCTGAAGCTGATGGCATCACAGTCAGGGAGAGGAGTGGACTGCAGAGGTAATCGCATTTTTAAAATTAATTGGGGGAGGAGGGTGATAGAAAAAGGAGGGAAATATTTGAGGTTTCCAAGCTTGGCTTAGTCCGGGGTAGCGGTACAGATGTGGGCCCATTCACGTAATGGTGATGCTGGAGATGGGGCTGCCGGGAGAAGATGCAGGGGATGAAGCCATAAGGACATCGACTCTGGGGTCAGGAAAAGAGAAGCAACCACCAATGGAGGTCAAGGACAGCGAGAGGGAGGAAGGAGGACAGCCAGAGAGACCAGCATTCTGACAGACAGACTGCTGGAGGGGTAAAGAGCAGCCTCTGGATCCAGACTCAAGTCCCAGCTCTGCCACCTACCAGCCGGGAGACCTTGGGGACGTTTGTCAATGTCTCCATGCCTCGGTTTCCCCGGCTGTAAAATGGGGTCTCAGCTCCAAACCCACATGTTTATTATACTCGGTACTGTGGCTAGAGCTGGGACCCTGCAAACCTCAAACATCTCTGCTTTGCCACTGGCTCCCTGTTAGGCTCTGCCAGTGGGGGCGCGCTAGAGAGAGACCCTAAGGCTGGAGGAAGAGGCTTGCCCCTTCCCATCTGCTTCCTGTGAGCATCACCCCAGCAACACTTCATCCTGGCAGAGACGTGCCTTCCTGTACTAGTTGCTGAACCCAGTTTGCAGCTTCTCCCAACGCCCGCAGAACTGGGGACATGGTGCCCATCCCCCTCCTTCAGAGACACCAGTACCAGGGGCAGAGACCCCCTCCTCAGACGTCTGGGGCCCTCCTTCTCCAAACACCGGAGTTTTAATAATTCCAACCTCGTCAGTCCCAGGGTGGTGGCTGCTTCCTGCAGTGGCTACCTCTGTGGTACCTTAGAGCAGCGGTCCTCAAAGTGTGGCCCCAAATCAGCACTGGTTACCACTTAAAAACTTACTAGGGTGCATCTGGAGGCCCTTCTCCAGACCCACTGAAGCAGAAGCTCTAGCAGGGACCAGTAATCTGTGTTTTAATAAGCCCTGCAGATGTCGGATGCACCCTAACGTTTGAGAACCTATGCCCCAGAACTTTCTTTTTACCTTCACAGTTAACTTTATATCCCAAGTCTTTATTTTAACTCTCCGCACAAATAACTGGTGTGGTTTCTATCCCCTAAATAGACCCCAATTCATGTAATAGGGATAACAGTCTCTACCTCATAATATGACTACTACTTATCATTAGCACAGAAGCCAAAGGCAGAATTAAGAGATGTTATGGTCAGTAGATTCAAATATAAAAGGCTATTGGATTGGGTTATTATTATTGCCTTTTAGAACAAAATTGGGGTGGGGGAACCTAACATAAGCACAGAGCCAGACTCTCTTAGAAAAGACTTCCTCCTCAGTCAGTTCCTTCATGGATGCCATGCAAAACCACTCCATCGATCAAGCTGTCAGAAGGAACTGCAAAATTCTTAACAGTCTCACACAAAATGTCCACATAATCCAATGCATCTGGGGGGCCTGGCCCTAACTTTCTAAATGCAGGCACATTCAGATGGCCTTCAGAAATCCTCACAGCAGCACTGCTGTTCACAAACAGGGAAGCTACATAAGTAACAGGCACAGAGTCTCAGATGTTAGAGGAGAAGGGACCACCCAAAATCGTCCAGCCCAAATCCCTCACACTTCAGATAAGGATGCTGAGACCCCAGAGATGACGGGACTTGTCCAAGGTCAAAGGGTTACCACCATCCCAGCCAACACCAGTACCAAGTTTCCCAACTCCCGTCGTACCCAAACACCCTTCCACTCTGTCGAACGTGAGTGACAGGCTTGGCCATGGCACTCTTATTTCCAAAGTACAATAATTTATCAATAACAAGCAGCAAGAAACCCAATTGTAAATGGGGAGAGGAGGACTATAAAAGTAAAGCTGGGAATTGCTTAGGAGGGGGTATGACTGTCGGTAGGCAGTTTTCTTTGCCCATCAAAACAATAAATGAAGTCAGGCTTTACTGTAGCATGGACACCAAAGCAACCGTGAGCCCACGGTGTTTTCAAGATCTTGGGAGACGGGCAAATCACTCCAAGACAATGCATTCTTAATGTTCTTAAACAGATTCTGACTCAAACCCTGAGACAGCTGGGCCTCTTCCAAGAAATGTTAGTCACTGTGAGATATCTCTTTCAGTTCCCTCCAGCAGATCTCCTTGGAATTTGCCAGATAAAAAGGCATTTTATCATGTGGCCGAAGGTTATATGTAATGCATTATCTGCCTTCCACCAGGATTTGTGCATCCGCGTAAGACCTCTGGTTGGGCCTCCATCTTGAGGTGCCATAGCAACATGAAATCAACAAGGAGAGGACTGTTAAATGAATAATTTACTGATTTTATAAGAACCTGTCTTGCAATTTATAGTTCTATTATCTTTCCTACCCGTGTCTTAACTCCTTTGTATAAGAGCTGCAATCAGACTGAATAACATTTGAGAATCTAATAAGCATATACAACCCTGGACTCCAGCCGACAGGTATAGACTGGTTCCGACGGTAGTTAACGTTCCTTTGAGGCCAAGTCCTACCGCTGCTGCCTTTTCCTCGCTCCTTCTGCGAAGGGGTAAGAGTTAGGGAGCAAATGTCCTCCAATAAGTTTATATTTTCAAATGAAATGTTTTTCTTCCTTGGGATATCTGGAGCCAATGAAGGCAGAGTTGGGTGGCATTCAGAACTATTACATGAAAGAAATACCACCGGGTACAACCTAACAATTGTCACTTTAAAAATTCCCCAAAGAGACCTAGTTACTAGCAAAGGAGAGAGAGAAAAAAAAAAAGCAAGGTATAGCTTCAATGACAATTGTGCTATTCTAAAAGCTCTTTCAATATCATCAGTGATGCCATTTTAGTGGCAGAAGCACATCTTGTTGCTCAGCCTCAACTTAAAGGACATTTATATGCTTTTTTTTTTTTTTTTTTTTTTGGGGCACGGGAGCCTCTCACTGTGTGGCCTCTCCCGTTGCTGAGCACAGGCTCCGGATGCGCAAGTTCAGCGGCCATGGCTCACGGGCCCAGCCGCTCCGCGGCACGTGGGATCTTC
>NW_006790633.1:1209836-1212773 GCF_000442215.2 Lipotes vexillifer | reverse complement strand
CCGGGGCACGAACCCGTGTCCCCTGCATCGGCAGGCGGACTCTCGACCACTGCGCCACCAGGGAAGCCCCTAAAGGACATTTATGAAGAAAATACAATGAAAGTAGACTTATTTGCTGACTTATTTATTTGGGTGGAATAGGTTACAGATTATTTTGGCTCTGTGCTTTTCAGCAGAACGGACGGATGTATGCTTTTGAAAAGCATCACCTGCCACCTGCTTCTCTGTAGTCTTCTCAAGAAAATCAACCCGAGAAAAGACCACCAGCTATGGGGAGATGCAGACTTCGAATGGTTACAGCCTTGGGGAGGTCACTGGACAAGGGCACAACGACCATGAACCTAGAGGAAATGGGTCTCCCCTTCTCCAGTGCCCTGTGTACACTCTCCTACCCTTCCTGGACAGCCACTGGAATCCTGAAATGCCATCCGTTTCCCTATCAAGGTCATTTCCTGCCTCCAAAGCCCAATGGCCACTAGCAATACAAACCCACCCCTTTGTCTCATTTTTAAAATTTTTTAATTTTTTAAAAGCTTTATTGACGTAGAGTTGATTTCCGATGTTAATTTCTGCTGCTTATAGCAAAGTGACTCAGTTATACGTATATATCCCTTTTCATATTCTTTTCCATTATGGTTTATCACAGGATATTGAATATAGTTCCCTGTGCTATACAGCAGGACCTTGTTGTTTATCCATTCGATATGTAACAGTTTGCATCTGCTAATCCCAAACTCCCAATCCTTCCCTCCCCCACCCCACCCCTTTCCCTTAGCTGGTTAGCAAGAAGTGCTGTACAGTCTTCAGGACACTGAGGGTCAAGGCTGAGGTCACCTCCTTGCTGATGCTCACCTCCTATTAAGTGACTGCAGTGTGGGCTGGCACGAAAACAAACTCACGCGAGTTACTTTGCAAACTTCACGTCTCCAAGACTAGGACGGCCTGGCCCCAAAGGTAGGATGTGGCGGTTCTGAGAACACAGGATTTTTGTGCTCAATGTCTTCCCCTCGTCTATTTATAGTGCCTCGTCTCTACAGCTGAGGTCTGAAACCCAGCCAAGCACAGGCAGAGGTAGGCCTGTTAAGTCCTGCTCACATGATTCAATGTCAAAATTCTGAATATATTACTCAAGGGCTTAGGGTAAGGCAGGTACTCTGATGAAGGCGACAAGAAATCTCTTCTCCAGCTTCAAAAACTCTCACGCTTCTGGCTGGAGCCTGAACCTCGGCTAACGTCAACGTGGGTTGTGTTTACTGGCTTTGAAACACCAAGGAAGTTATACTCCTGTTCAGTTTTATTTTGTTTTTTGCTCCTACTAGTTACATTGACAGATGCCTTTACAGGCTGACATTTAAAGAGCCCTTTCTCCTGACGATTGGACCCTAGTGAACCACTAACGTGCCGTGGAAGGATTATTGGCATTTCAGTGGCTCTGACCTGGGTGTGGCTGCCAGCAGGACCCTGGACACATTACTTGCCCTCTACAAGCCTCAGTTCCCATGTGTAAAAATTAGATTCTCACTCCTCAAACCTATCACCAAGCATTAAATGGGTCATGTTTGTAACAGGCTAGGGAAAGTGCCTGCCGGCACTTAGTAGGGCTCAAAATGGCTGCTCAAATGTGGCCCCGGAGGACCCTGCTGTCCCCACCACACAGAACAAACACAGATCCAAAGTTCACTGGCTCCGATCAGCGCAGACATGCCTGAACCTTTTACCACTGCTTTGCCTTCACTGGAGAACCAAAGATTCTAATCTTGATACTTTTGACTTGTCTTTCCTGCTCTTTTCTGGGAGGAAATGATGAATCACCCATTATTAAATATAATGCTGTATGACATTAAACCATAAATGTAAAAATGGAACACTGAGGAGGTTTTACACAGAGCACAGATGAGAAAACAAATCCCATTCCAGCAAAAGACAACGCAGTCAGGATCAGTGAGTCCAGAGAAGAGGGCTGAGACCAAAAAGCCAGGCTTTAGGGGCCTGGGAGGAGCCTGTGCTCTGGGTGACACTCTCTTTCCCCATCTGTGTATCCCCAGTGCAGGAGTGAAAAGGGGCTACCACTCCCTATGCCCCATTCCCACTCAACAGCTTGAGGCTGCAAGGCTAATCTCAGAGAGCCTCTATCCCTATTGCCGTCAGTGTCCCCAGGCCCCCAGCAGCCCAGGACTCCCAGGTCACCTACAGGGCTCCATGGGCCAGGAGGTCCCCCCGCCCCTTCCCTGTGGCGCCTGCCCCCATATCCCTCGCCCCCATCAGGCACCACTGCCTTCTACTTGTTTGGCTGGAAGCTCCATGAGGGCCAAGGTTTCACCTGTTTCATTTGGTGCTGCATCCCCAGTTCCCAAGACGTGGGCACGGAGCAGGCACACAATGGCTATTTGAAAAAACAAATGAACAAAAAGCAGTAACAACGAGACCAAGTAGCCATTCTCCCAAAGGATTAAAAGTTAAGTCCTTGCTTGTTTTCTAGAGAGAAGAAATCCATACTTTAGCGGTGGGAAGAGGGAACAAATAGCTTGGCCTCCTAACCCAAGGACAGAAACAGGACTGGCTCGCACCAGAACCTAGCAAGGGATCCCTGAATTCCTTCCGACTCAGAGAACTACCCCGTGCCTCTCCCAGGACTGCCTGGGGCCTCGAGGTGGCCTTCCTCACATCTCTGACTCAATAACATGAGAATTCAGAAACCCAGTGACGTAAGTGCTGGCCTTGAACGTAACAGAGAGACGTCAGTAGAACTCTATCTATCGGACTTGGATCTGGGGGGCAGATAATATCATAATACATACTTCAGAGGCCTGCGGCCTTTTCTTTCTTTCTTTTTTTTTTTTTTTTTGTTCGGTACTCGGGCCCCTCACTGTTGTGGCCTCTCCCGTTGCGGAGCACAGGCTCCGGACGCGCAGGCTCAGCGGCCATGGCTCACGGGCC
>NW_006790633.1:1195754-1209667 GCF_000442215.2 Lipotes vexillifer | reverse complement strand
CCCGCGTCCCCTGCATCGGCAGGCGGACTCTCAACCACTGCGCCACCAGGGAAGCCCGGCCTTTTCTTTCTTGAGAAAAGAAACTAAAATATTTGGCAGTGCATCCTAAAAGCTTCCAGTCCTGTCATTTAAAACAAAACACAAGAAGTAAGTAACAAACCGAGGCTTCTCCATCAGATTGAACCTGTGCTTTTGAACCGGGAAAACATCTTGAAGGATGTAAGTAGGAGGCTACAGGATGCTGAATATTCTAGAATCTGGGGCCCACTAGGCACTGTCAGTTCGGACTGGCTGATTCTGATCAATGGGTCCTTCTCTTCGCTAGAGGCCAACCTCCCCAGAGCTCAAGAGGGGCTGTATGATTGGACCTTTTGCTGGCTTCTGGCCCGCAGCCCAGGTATGGCCCATCACGAACATGCCCAGGCACGGGGTTCACCCTGCTAGGAGGCTGCAGAGCCAGTGAGGAGATGCCAGTAAAAGCCCCTCTGGGTGGGCGGGTCCTCACAGGACCAGTCTCAGGCCCCATGCTCTCTACACACTAAACTTCCCCCTCGAGCCGCAGCCAGCATCCTTGCCAGGAGGACAGGGCGGGGAGTCGGGGAGCTTAGCTGTGGCTCCCTCTATGCTCCAGGCTAGGTAAGGGCTGGTCACGTGGACTAAACCAGGGCTGTGACAGCCTCTCGCTTTCAAGCTTTTCCAATGCCTCCCACTTATGATGGCCACGTGTTCCTGACCAGGAATCACCCAGGACACCACGTGCCCCATATAGAAGGAGAGCAGGCCTTCTCCAAAAAAGCTCTAGAGTCTGCAGGGGCTGTTCTTTGACCAACCCCTCCTACCCTCCAGCCCCCGGCACGCAGCATGGAACCTCCTCTTGGCAGCCTCCCTGGCTAAGTCCACTCCCCTCGGGTGGATTCGCATCGGTGCACAAGCAGAAGCCACATTCAGAGGCATTCGGGAGGCTCTGCAGGAACGTGTGAAGCCTCGCAGGCTGGGGGGCCGGGGATCCTAGGAGCTGCCCAGGGATGGGCTGCGGTTAACCACTTCTCTGAGAAAGCCTCCGCAGCAGCGCAGGGCTCAAAAGGAAACCTATTTCGGATCAGCAGTGTCAGGCGTCTGGAGCAGCCCGGCTCATTGGCAGTCGGCTCTCCTCGGAACTGCCAAACTCTGAATCCATTATAGGCAGCTGTGTCAGGAGAAAGCCCAGCTTGTCAACAGAAACTCCTTCCATGGAGGCCACACGCTGTGTTTACCTCTCCAAAGTTGAAATAAACAGCTGCCGTTCTCCACCCCCCCAAACACACACACATCTGAGGCCGTGTGGGGCTGAACTCTGCACCAGAACTTGGGAACAGTCGGGAGTCCCCTCCCCACCCCACCCTGGCTTTCCAAAGTTTGGTGGGATGCCTCTGTCCCTCGCCTCTGAGCAAAGCCCCCAAACCAAAGACCTGTTCAACCAGTCAAGAGACCATGGGACAGCTGGCCACGTGCGGATGAGGCTTTGTAAAAAGAAGAACTTGGTTTTCAAGTTTTCAGTGGCAGAGTGAAGATAGATAGGTCTACCCAAGTGCCTTGTGTTGGGGGGTGGACGAGGGGGAACCAGCTTTCTCCTTACTTGGCTCCAGAGCACCTGCGATGCTCCCGTGTGATCCCGGAAAAATGACTTAACCCTTTTGAACCTCAGTGTTCTCATCTGTAAAATGAGAACACTGCCATCTTCCAAGAGCCGTTGTGAGGATTAAATGATAGAGCCTCAGTACTTAGCTTCTTGCCGCAGAGACCCCGAGGCCCTCAGCAATGACAAAGCCACAAGATGGAACCTGGATCCCTGAACCACTGCATGGATGAAAGGCCAACCAAGAACTTCCAAACAGAACTGTTAGGTGAGCAAGAAATACGCCTCCATTGGGTTAAGCCTTGAAATTCTGGGGGGTTAGTTATTTCAGCAACCAGCATTACCCTAATGCAGGTAGCCATAAGGACAGCTTCTTGTTCAGGATTTGAACCCAGGCAGGCAATTCTGGATTCCTTGCTCTCAACTCCTACAAAATACTTAAGTAGCTGAAGGCTTCCACCTACACAAGAGACCCATTCTGCACCTCCTCTTGACCTCTGATGAGCTCAGAGGAAGGTGCCCGGAGGTGCCGAATGCCTGAAATGCAGTGTGGATGCAAAGGAGGGGAGCCTCATCTTCCCGTGGCTTCTGCTCAGGCTCGCCAGGACACATACAAGGCTATTAAGCAGAGGGAGCTGCTGACGCAAATCAGCTTGGAGAGCCCTGTATGTTGTGAGTGGCAGGCACTAACCGTTTGCATGACAAACCTCCTACAAGAAGCCGGCTAAACTGCCCTTTTGTGCCAATTAAAGATTCTCCAGAACACAAAGATTACACACCATTCTGCAGTGCTGACAACAATAAAACAATTTTAAAGGCTATTCAGATCTTCAGTTCACAGCTGACATTTGTCGGGAGGGGGAGATGGGCTGTGGCTTTGTTCTTTGTTGTTGTTGAGTCTTAAGACTTAACCCGAGGATTTGGGGGGCGGCGAGGGGAGACTGGCAGACAGCAAGAGTTTGAAATGCATTCTTGGGAGTTTTTATAGGAGAAAAATGAACAACCTGATGTTCTTTTCTTGTGGGTGTGTGTGCACAACCTTGTGTACACAACCTTGTGCGTACACACACACACACACACACACACACACACACACACACACACACATGCTGCCCTTACCCCCACACACACACTCACGCACTCTTTCTTACTAGCTCCTCTCCTGGAGTCTTCAGAAATAATTCCCGAGGAATCCTGGTCTCTCTGGGGGTCTGATCTACCCAGAGATACGGGGTTATGGGTGGCACTAACAGATATTTTTGGCACCAGTTAATTGAAACGACAAGGGCAAAGGCCCAGGAGCTCTTCCTGATGTGTTTGTTTTAAAGGCACATTTCCAAAACAGTGAGAGATTTCTTTTTTTTTTTAAAGGTCTTTGGTTTTCAGAAATGAAAAATGGAGGCTTTATCCTCAGATAAAGCAAAGGGGGAAGTTTCTTCTAAGTGACAGTATATTGCCTATTAGGTCCTGATGAGGAATGACTAGAAGCCCCACAGATGTCACATGAGTTTTATTCTTTCCACCCCTGTGTGTACACGTGTCTTGGGGGCACCCCCAGTAGTCACCCACAGTCCTCACCATCCAAGAATGGGAAGTGAGCATCTGTTACCCAATAAGCCCATGAGTGTCCACTCAACTGGACCCTCAGTGAGGACAGGTAGCCCCTCCTAGTTCTTCTGTCCATCCTTTAGCTTCTGGACATAGTCAGAAGCTCCTGTCTATGGCTTCACTCTCGGCCCCAATACCTTACAGTGCCTTGAACACAGTAGACGCTCAGTAAAAGTTACTGTATTGGACACATGTAGACACGTTTGCATCAGGCACCTCAGAGGTCCACAGGTCACCTCAGAATTCAAAAGTCCATAGAGTCCTTCCTAGTCCCACACAGAGCAACAGGGCATGGGGTAGGCACTGGGTAGAAGGAGCATAGGTCCCAATGGATGATTCTCAGTCAGGAGCGATTTGGTTTCCCAGGGGACTCTGCAATGTCTGGAGGCATTTTTGATTGTTATGACTCGGAGCTGGGGGGGCGGGGCGGGGAGAGGGGTGCTACAGGCATCTAGTGGGCAGAGACCAGGGAAGCCACTAAACAATCTACAAAGCACAGGACAGTCCCACAGCAAAGAAGCATCTGGCCCAAAGTGTCAGAAGTGCCGAGATTGAGAAACCCTAACTTAGAACCTGAGCCGCCTGAGCTGACTTACCACTTACCAGCTTTGTCACTTTGGGCGGGATAACTGACCCCATTGAGACCTGGCTTTCAGACACGTATAATGGGGATAGTTACAGCTACCCTACGGAAGAATTGAGGAAGATGCCGAATGTCTAGTGCCAAATAACTGTCTAGCGCCAAAAAGCCAACTGCTATTACTGCTAATACATGTCTAGAGGCCTCGGGAAGCACTATTCCTGGCCCATTTTTCAAGGGCTAGAAAGGAGGAAACTGTCACCCTGGATGCTACCCATTAGCAAATACCCCCAACTTCGCGTGAGAGCTCTTGTATCCTACCTTCTGCCTCCATCCTGACCTCTGTCTCCTGAAGCAAATTCATTCATAAGACAAACATCTTCCCCATAAAGAGAAGAGAGAAGGAAAAAACAAAACCAAAAAACAGTCAAATTGTAATAAGTCTGAGTCAGCTCCCATCAGCTGGTTGTGATCAAAACAACTTTCATAGTCTGTCTGCTGGGGCTAAACGGAAGGCTTCAGACCATCTCAGGAATCTGAGCTCCCAGCGCCATCCCTACCCCAAAGTTTTACAAAGAGTGTCTTCCAGACGGCCAGGGAGAAAGAGCTCTCCCGGCCTTGCCACCCTGGAGCGCCTGCACAGACGCGAGGGTAGAAGCTGGATTCTGGCAGCACCAGCCCTGCCCCATGTCAAGCAGCCCCTTCCTCCTCTGCGTCAGTGGCGAGAGGAAGGTTCTGGAAGAGAGGCCAGCGCACAGCTTCTGCCCATGCCCTCCCCACAGAAACAATTAAGGAGCTCAGGCCATGGCTGCCAAGTTCCTCCGTCCAATTTGGTGGCTATTTTAACAGAGGAGAGAATTCCCAGAGGCCCCCCAGCGGAAATGCCCCTTGTCAGGGAACGTTTATTTTCATTTCCTTTTGCCGTCAATGAATTCTACTCATGGCAACAGCTTGGGGCTGGATCGCATCCACACAGAAGCTAACCAGAAGCATTTTGTTCCCTGAAATAAATCTCTCTTTGGGGAATGAGTTTTATATACATCTGTGCGGGGGCGGGGGGGGTGTCTACGTATACATACTCACACACACATATATTATGCATCACAGACAAAATGCGTGGGGTGAAGCCCCCGCCAGGCAGCCCTGAGCCTCTGGGAAGAGAAGTCAGTGTGCTGGCTGGCGTCAAAGGGCATTCAGAGAAAAGTGGCTTGATGAGAAAACCCAATGATGGGCAGTGCCCTGGGAGTGGGGAAAAGGTCATGGAAGCAGAATCCTGTACGGTCCAAGAGGACAAACAACACAGCAAGAGCCATGGCCACGGAGTGTGTACTCTGCACCAAGAACCTGCTAAGTGCTCAGTCACTGCCTCGTTTCAACCTCACAACAACCCAAGGAGAGTCGATATTATTATCATTACTATTATCATTTCCATTTTACAGACGAGCAAAGTAAGGCTCAGAAAAGTTCAGGGATGTGCACAAGGTCCCAAGGCTAGTAGGTGGCAGAGCTAGGATTCAAATCCGGATGCGGCTGATCCCAAAGCCAGTCCCCAGCCTCTGAGACACAGTGGCCCTCTTCCCACCACCTTCAGTTAGAGGTCAGAAGGCCTGCCCTGCCCCTCCCCCTGTCTACTGTGGCCAGGCCATTTGAATTTTGGGCCCCCAGTCGCCACTCCCTCGCTAATGGGACCTGTAGGCTTCTCCCTAGAACAGCTATCAAGGACAGCTAGTGTCACCTGTGCTCTTCCTACAGCCCTGCGAGGAGGTCCGTGCCCAAGGGAACACAGGTATGCCCGCCAACCTGCGTGTGAACCTAATCTCAACTTTGGAGACTTGTGGTTATGTTTAAGAGACTTCTTCTGTAGAATGGATAAAGGAGATGTGGCACAGATACACAATATACAGTGGAATATTACTCAGCCATTAAAAAGAAGGAAATAATGCCATTTGAAGCAACACGGATAGACTTAAGAGCCTGTCATACTGGGTGAAGTAAGTCAGACAGAGAAAGAGAAATATCATATGATATCACTTGTATGCAGATTGTTTTTTTGTTTGTTTGTTTGTTTGTTTTTTTGCGGTACGCGGGCCTCTCACTGCCGTGGCCTCTCCCGTTGCGGAGCACAGGCTCCGGACGCGCAGGCCCAGCGGCCGCGGCTCACGGGCCCAGCCGCTCGGCGGCACGTGGGATCTTCCCGGACCGGGGCACGAACCCGCGTCCCCTGCATCGGCAGGCGGCCTCTCAACCACTGCGCCACCAGGGAAGCCCATATGCAGAATTTAAAAAAAACGATACATAAGACTTCTGTGAGATGAAGATCCCCACCTCATTTGTCTTTAGTGGGGCTCCGTCCTTTCTGCTCTCAAGCTTGCTGGGAGCAAGGTCCACTCACAGGCAGGAACGAGAGGCCCTCACCGGCCCACGCTGGCTGTCCCGGGCATCTGGCCGCTTGGCAGTGAGGGCGGCCCCACGCAAGGGGAGAGGAGCCGCCTCAGGCTCCTGTTCTCGATCCCTCTGCTTCTCCTCAAATCCAGAGGACAAGCCCCGGGGGAGCTGCGAGAAGGGACCAGGCATCCCCCGTCCCCTCTGGATGCTTTCCAGGAAGCCCGCGCTCTCGGGTACAAGTGAGCAGAATCAAGGGCTGAGAGGGTCTCTGTCCATCTGCACCGCGATAAGCCAAAATGCTCAAAGGCAGACCTGGGGGCGGGGGAGTCCACAGCTGCATCGCCTTGAGCTACTCCCTGGCTCAATTTCTTCACCTGGAAAAAGCGAGATGAATACCAGCCCGGCCGACCTCGCGGGATTAGGGAGCAGATCAAATGCGCTCTTCCAGGCATCTATGCCAAACAGGTCATCTGTGAGTATAGCTTGTACACAGTAGGTGCTCCATAAATGCCTCAGATGGACTGGCTGAGTCTGCCAGGAGAGCTAGCTCGATTCAAGAAGCCTTGACTGGGCTAAAGGTCAATACAGCAGTCACACAGTCCAGCGCCCAGCGGCCAGGCAGGTGGCAGGTGGCATAAGTGAGAGAGCAGGGTGGTGGGGTCTGAGGCCACCTGCTGGAAGGGGCAGCCTCCACCCAGAGGGTCAGCAGTGTGGTCCACGCCACGTGCGAAAGCACATTTCACGTGAGGGCCCCGACTTCTGCTCCAAGCAAGGCCCTCAGAAGCCTGAAGGCGGCTGGGGCAGAGCCACCAGAGCAGAAGCCCCAAGAACGGCAGCGGCCACCCTGCTCTGCTCACCCTGTTCCAGGCACTGTACTGGGTGCTCCATGCACCGGGACTGTGTTCAGCCTTCGTAACGGCCCTATGACCTCAGCACGGTGACCAGTCCCGTTCTGCAGATAAGGGAACTGAGGCCCAGAGAGCTGAAGTGACTGGCCCAAGTCACAGTGGTGGGGCCGGGACCTGAACCCAGGCAGCCTGGCTCCAGTGCCCTTGTTCTTCACCACGTTGCTCTATCGCCTTCCACCCAGGGGAGCTGCTGGCTGCCAGGCACACCACCTGCCCACCCTTGCTGTGGGCCTCAAGGCGCTTGCACCCTCTTTCCCAGCCTGGTCTGGGGACTCATTCGTTCGTTCTACCAATACTCACTGAGAAGGTACCACCTGTCAACAGCTGTGCTGGGGCACTGGGATACAAGGAGCTTACACCCGACTGGAGAAGACAGACCAGGCGTTACCATACAGAGTCTGGGGGCTAGAAGAGATCAGACCCCAGGCAGCACGGGACAGGCGTGCACTCAGGTTTAGGGTGAAGGCAGGCTTCCTGGGGGAGGCAGCGTCTCAGCTGGGTCCTGGAGGATAAAAAGGCCTGAGGCCAGAGGAAGTGGAGAGGTAGGAAGAATGTTCTGGGCAGAGGGCAGGATGCAGCACGGCATGGTCAGGGAACTGCCAGAGGGTCGGGGTAGGAGGAGTAAAAGAGGTCCAGGTGGGCACTGCGGGGCAGCGGCCCGAGGGCCACACAGGCTGTCTGGATTTTCTCCCAGAGATGCAGGCAACGGGATGCAAAATCAGATGTGCACTACAGAAAGATCCACCAGCAGAACCGCCTGGAGGAAGGGAGGAGCTGGGGATAGGGGAGCCCGGAAACGCACCAAGTCCAAACTTTGGACTCTCGGCCCCTCACTTCAGCCCTAGCGTCCCATCAACTCTTCCCTATTCCCCAGCCTCCCTCCCAGCTCTGGATACAGCAGCTTCACAAGCCAGGGCCTAAAGATTAATACAGCTGTGAAGCCAAAGACTGGAGCCCTGGGTAAAATCGAAATTCCCCTGTAGGCCTTAACCCTTTCCTCACCTCTGACCACGGTCATGCACTCCCCATCAACTAAAACCTGCTGGGGAGACACTGACTGGGCACCCTCGTCATCTGTGTCCAAGTGTAATGGAAAAACTTGACTGTTTGCTTGGTGCAATAGGGCATGACACTGTTTACACGGAAATAATAGCCCAACTGTGATGGATTCTAAATCTCCATTACAGTGCAAGATTTGAAGAGGTAAAGCAGTTAGAAAAATAATTGGTTTTCTTGTTTAGTTTAAAAATCCTTTATGCTTACAGACCGTGGTCTTCATACCCCGCTTCTTACGGGCTGTAAACCAGTAGAGAGCAACAGCAAGGGGTGGGGACAGAAAGCGCAGAGCTTCCGCTTTTCTGGGAGGCTCCCTGGTTGCTTTGGGATTGGGAGCACGGTGGGGCTCCGACTGGAAGCGCGGCCACTGTCTTCCTGAGGCTGCCACGGACCTGAAAGCAGCCTCTCTCCAGGGCAGATATGGAGGCGAGAGCTGGTCCCAGGCAGCCCCGTGTCTGGGGCCCAACCCCAGGGAGAGGCTGCTAGGGGAGAGTTCAGGGCTCCTGCTTTCAAGGGAGGCTAGACAGTCAGAGAGGGTCATTTAAAAGAACAAAAGGAAAAGGGAGGGACTACGCCTCAAGGAGGGAGAGGCCGGCTAAGGACTCCTCTTGGGCCACTTTGCAGTATCTTCCCAGAGCCTCCACTGTTTACAGAAACAGCAGCAGAGCCACAGAAGACGCCCCGATGAGGCCCGAGAGGTGTGTTCTGAGCAGCCTGAGCTAAACTAATCATGTGTGCCGCCCCTGCCCCACGCTTGAGGACACCTCGGCAAGCTGTGTGCCTGAAGAGGACAGGAGGGGGGGTTCACTGTTGGTGCCCTCGTCTCGGCCCAGGATTCTTCCTATCTCTTCCCTAGGAGACGACAGTCCCCTCCGCCCCGCCGCCACCCCAACCTCTGTGATAGCAAAGCTACAGGTCACACGTGCTGCCTGGGGAGGGTACCACATGCCTGGCACCACTTATCCAAAGGCTTTGTACACATCACCTCATTTAATCCTCACAACGTCCTTAGGGAGAGACGACTTCCCCCATTTTACAGATGGGGAAACTGAGGCCCCAAGAGGTTACATAACTCACCTAAGGTCACACAAGAAGCAGGCGGTGGCCCCAAGGGATTCAAATTCAGCTCATCTGCCTCTAGAGCCTGAGCTCTCATCCACTATGCCTTACACTCCTGAGCTTGAAGCAACTGCTTTAGTTAACAGATCACAGTGCCAAGGATGTGACATTACTTGGCTGGACCCAGAGAGGGTACATCTGGCTCTTTGGCAGGGGACTTCCAGATACCCCAACCATGAGCCAGAGAGTGCCAGCGTGCAGGTCCTGCAGGAAAGAGGCGATGGCGACAGGGCGCAGCACTATCCTTTTAAAGGGAAAGAAACTCCAAGAGAATTGCCTTCTTAGGGGTCAGTGAGTAGTGGCCTCTTTGAGTGTTAAAGGACAGGATGTTGTAAGGGTCCCCTGGCACCAGAGTCCTAGGTCACCGCTCCCCAGCTTCTAGAAGCAGTCCTCAGGAATGCTGTCTGGTTGAAAATAGCATCAGAGAACAAATACGAACAGGGGAACCAAATATCCACCATCCCTCTCTCCTTCCCTCCAATCCATTCTACTCATGCACCCTCCACATGCCCCTCTACCCATATCTGTCCTTTCCAATCCATTCTACTCATGCACCCTCCACATGCCCCTCTACCCATCATCTGTCCTTCCTTCCCTCCATGCATCTGCGCATCCACCCTCCACATGCCCCTCTACCCATCATCTGTCCTTCCTTCCCTCCATGCATCTGCGCATCCACCCTCCACATGCCCCTCTACCCATCATCTGTCCTTCCTTCCCTCCATGCATCTGCGCATCCACCCTCCACATGCCCCTCGACCCATCATCTGTCCTTCCTTGCCTCCATGCATCTGCGCATCTACCCTCCACATGCCCCTCGACCCATCATCTGTCCTTCCTTGCCTCCATGCATCTGCGCATCTACCCTCCACATGCCCCTCGACCCATCATCTGTCCTTCCTTGCCTCCATGCATCTGCGCATCTACCCTCCACATGCCCCTCGACCCATCATCTGTCCTTCCTTGCCTCCATGCATCTGCGCATCTACCCTCCACATGCCCCTCGACCCATCATCTGTCCTTCCTTGCCTCCATGCATCTGCGCATCTACCCTCCACATGCCCCTCGACCCATCATCTGTCCTTCCTTGCCTCCATGCATCTGCGCATCTACCCTCCACATGCCCCTCGACCCATCATCTGTCCTTCCTTGCCTCCATGCATCTGCGCATCTACCCTCCACATGCCCCTCGACCCATCATCTGTCCTTCCTTGCCTCCATGCATCTGCGCATCTACCCTCCACATGCCCCTCGACCCATCATCTGTCCTTCCTTGCCTCCATGCATCTGCGCATCTACCCTCCACATGCCCCTCGACCCATCATCTGTCCTTCCTTGCCTCCATGCATCTGCGCATCTACCCTCCACATGCCCCTCGACCCATCATCTGTCCTTCCTTGCCTCCATGCATCTGCGCATCTACCCTCCACATGCCCCTCGACCCATCATCTGTCCTTCCTTGCCTCCATGCATCTGCGCATCTACCCTCCACATGCCCCTCGACCCATCATCTGTCCTTCCTTGCCTCCATGCATCTGCGCATCTACCCTCCACATGCCCCTCGACCCATCATCTGTCCTTCCTTGCCTCCATGCATCTGCGCATCTACCCTCCACATGCCCCTCGACCCATCATCTGTCCTTCCTTGCCTCCATGCATCTGCGCATCTACCCTCCACATGCCCCTCGACCCATCATCTGTCCTTCCTTGCCTCCATGCATCTGCGCATCTACCCTCCACATGCCCCTCGACCCATCATCTGTCCTTCCTTCCCTCCATGCATCTGCGCATCCACCCTCCACATGCCCCTCGACCCATCATCTGTCCTTCCTTGTTCTCCTTCCTTCCATCCACTCGATACTGATTATCAAGAGGTACAATAATCTCCCAGGTACAGTAATTTCCACCTGGCCAGCCCGACTCCTGGCCCTAGGACTTCTAAGAGACCCAGAAATGCACACCTATTTGAGAGCTCTTCCAAGAAGGGCTCTGCGTGTCTTCAGGGGGTGAGGATTGGGTGGATTTGAGGGCTTTCCAACCTGTACACCCTCATCCTGGTCTAAGCTCCTGGCTAGCTGGAGGCCTGACCACCTCCCACCGTTCTCACAGTGAGAAGGACTAAAGGTCCAGTCCTGACTAAGTTTCTGGAAGAAGACAGGTAGTGATCCCACATATGAGACATCATTCCCTTTCTGCTCACAAGATAAGGGACCCTTATCTTGTGAAAAGAGTTAATAGGATGAAAAATCACAGCAGCTAAGATTCACTCCACCTTCTCGTTGAACTGAAGGGCAGGGGGCACAGAACCCAGATGAACGAAAACTTCGGTCGGTCTGACTTAAGACCAGTACCTCAAATATGATTTTCATTTGAAAGCTGGACCTAAATGTTGCCAGCAGCTACCTTTAAAAATATTCAATAAAGAAAAGAGGAAATGAGAGTATAGGGAGAAAAATGCAGACATTTATGAGTTCAAGACCCTGTGGGACACTCCTGAATATTTTAAATACCTTGGGGAAAAAAAAAAAAAACGAAAACAGTTCCTCCCAACTTAAACCAGAGAAAAGTGTCTCTTTCTAGTCTGAAAATCCTTTGAGGCAATTCTTTAAATTATTTACTAGCTTTTTGATTATATTTTATGGTGGGGTGGGTGGCAGGGGAGAAGGAGAGGAAAAAGAGAGCCTAGCCGGGCAAGAAGTAAGTGGGAGAACCCTGCTGCTGACATTTTCAATATGTCTGGAATATTTTAAAAGCCGCGTGTCTGTTTGAAATCGCACCTTCTCAGGCAACAATGGACCGCTACCTCCGGACTTCTTTAGGTCATATTTGCATACAAAACACCAGCTGCTGAGCAGCTATTATGCTGCGAAGCACCAGGGAGAGGCGAGGTTACCGGCAAGTGTAAAGAACCCACAGAGACCCCATTAATTTTTCAAGAATTCTCAGGCCCTGGCCTTTTAAAGGCCGGTGGGGAGAAATTCCAGCCAGAAGTCTCCCACAGTCACCACCCCTATACGTTGGGTCCCAGTTGAAAAATGAAGAGTGTAGGGCCTCTCCCCTCATTAGGGGAGACCCCACTCTACTGATTTATTTATTTGTTTGTTTGTTTGTTTGCGGTACGCGGGCCTCTCACCGCTGCGGCCTCTCCCGTTGCGGAGCGCAGACTCCGGACGCGCAGGCTCAGCGGCCATGGCTCACGGGCCCAGCCGCTCCGCGGCACGTGGGATCTTCCCGGACCGGGGCACGAACCCGTGTCCCCCGCATCGGCAGGCGGACTCTCAACCACTGAGCCACCAGGGAAGCCCGAGACCCCACTCTTGATGGCCGCGGTGAGCAGAGCCGGGGAGAGGCCACCGTGCGCACCCACGTCCCCCTCCCAGGTCCAGTTTCACAAACTGTATTCCAGCTGTTAAGCCAGTAGGTGCCAGTTTTCCAAATCAACCTTATGATTCCAAAGCCATGAAAGCGTTTGCCACCTGATCGACTCTAGAAACCTTCTACAGGGCTCAGAGCCGAGCAACAAAGCCGCGCGTTCTTCCGGTCTCAAAAGGAGCGGTTGCACTGCAAGGACAGCTTGGGTTTCTGGGCTGCTCCAACCCCACAAAGTAGATAGGAGGGGGCGCAGAAGAGGCTGGAATTTAGGAACGGATGGTCACTCAGGCTGAGAAGAGCTGGGCGCAGCCCCATCTGCACCCCCCACAGGACATAGGACGTTCCCTGTCCCCCAGCCTAGAAGCCCCTGTACAAGGGGACAGACAACACCCGCCACCCATGGGCTCCGGACAAGGTTGAAACGACGCTCGTGGAGGCCTCCGTAATGCCTGGCCCAGACCCTACCACCCACCGGCTCCCGCCTCCCTTGCCCCGCGCTCCACCCACCCCAGGACCCCAAAGTCCGATAGTCCTTTGAATTAAGAGCAACTTATCTCATGGGAAAGCAACAAAGCAGTTTTTGATGAAACCCAGGCAGGAGGAATGCCTGGCCCAGACCCTACCACACACCGGCTCCTGCCTCCCTTGCCCCGCGCTCCACCCACCCCAGGACCCCAAAGTCCGATAGTCCTTTGAATTAAGAGCAACTTATCTCATGGGAAAGCAACAAAGCAGTTTTTGATGAAACCCAGGCAGGGATCTACCTCATTTTCCCTGCTTAGGATAAGGAGCCCAGGACAAAGAGGTGCGTGTGAAGTGACTCGGGGATGGCTCTCGTCTAAACAAAATGCCTCCTCCACGCTTTCCTTTAGGTTTTCGAAACAAGTCACCAAATTACGTTAAACAGAAATATGATGGTAATGCAAAGGATGATCATAATATCACATGCTTAAAATGATTCTAGGTGGTTACGCCAAAAAAATGTATTTTTCTTCCTATGAGAAGCATTCCCATGGTCCAAGATGGGGGCATTTCCCAAGTAGGTCAGGAAGCAAAGAAACCACACCACTTAAAAGGGAGGCTGCAACCAGGTTTCACACAGGACCTCATGCCAGGTGGGCAGTGTTCACGGGCCTCTGTCCTATCTGATGATGCAGAGGGACTGTTTTCAGCTCAGAATCCAGGACCTTTCAACAAGGTCAAGGCATCTTCCTGCGTCTTCCTGCCAAGCTGAAGCAGGAGGCTCTGCAGGACGCCTGCTGGACCAATC
>NW_006790633.1:1193771-1195672 GCF_000442215.2 Lipotes vexillifer | reverse complement strand
AAAGAGGAAGGGGTGGAAATCCATCAGGGCTCCTTCCTTACTCAATGTCCCACCCCATCCCCACTATCAACTGAAGAGTTACAATCCTGTTGAGACCAGAAAATACTTATGGAGCACTGTATGTTTGTTAAACTGAACCAAACTTAGGCCAGGAGACAAGGTGGAGACACTGTGAGGGTGTGAAAAACAGGAGACATTCAGGGCGAAATCTGTTCAGTACGGAATATTCCATTCTAAGAAGTGTCCAATAAAGGACAGAGAAGAAAGGCTTCCTGTTTGGGTAATATGGCAGGTGAGTGAACAGAACTGGCTTTGAAGGATGGGCCTAGTTTGCCTAGATGGAGGTGGGGGACCGCTCTGAACTGGGCACGTCAGACATGCTGTCGGGGACCCGGGGCAGACCAGGGGGCTGGAGCAGACAGTTCACACTATAAAACCGACGGAGAAGGGGCTGGAAAAGTAGCGTGACTGGACTGGTTTCCCCTTCGGGCTGGAAGGACAGGTAAGAGAATACACTGGAACATGGTGGAGGCAGGGTTCGTGGAGCAGCAGAGTTATCTGCAGCAGGAGGAGACCAAACCAGCCGGAAGGCTGGGGCAAAAGCCCTGGGGGGGATGGGTGATCAGGGTCTGGACTAGAGACAGCCTCAGGAGGAACCAGAAGACCTGGGCTGACCGGATAGATTTTTCAGACAGAAACTGGTGGCTTTCTCAAAACTTTGAGAATCGTCTAGGTTTTACTCACGACGGAAATTCCCCAAGATCAAATTTTTTCAAGTCATTTCAAAACTATTGGTGCTACTCAGACAAAGCTTTTCCCCACTCTGCCCGCTACCCTCCACCCTTCCATCCACAAATGCTGGGGGATCTAGCCCGGCCCCGTCCCTTCTCAGCGCGGGCTTGGCACTCCAGACAGAAAACGACCTGTCAGGGGAACTGAGCAGACCAGGGCTCCAGCAGGAGGGAGAAAGCAGGCAGATCCAGGTGTCCCTCTGCATCCCTCCCAGAGCTCAGGTCCGGGGTCCACCAAAATGCAAGTAGGAGAGGGTGTTCACAGCTGGAAAAAAACCTGCATCTCCTTAATCCCCAGACCTGATGGCCTCCACTGAGATGCAGTTAGAGAAAGACCCAAGGGGGAGTCACCTGGCTACTCTCCAAACTCCTTTATCAACACAGGTACACAGGAAGGGAGCACGACCAGGAACACGTGTCTGTGTGCCAGTGGTTATGACACTGAGAGTAACGGGATGAGAGCAAGGTATTCCCGCGATTAGCAAGGAAAGAAGGAACTCCAGCTACCCAGAGGCCTCTGCTACATTACAGACTTAATGGCCCATAATGCTTTAGGGGCCAACATGCCCCTCTGGCTGAATTTCAATGCTGCGGCTAGCTCTGCATTTGGCCTAAATTGATTGCCTGGGAGGAGGAAATGCTTTAAATGATAAGGCTCTGCCAGGGGATGTCCCTGCCCTGTGCTGGAATATTTTTGATCAACAGAAGGAAATTCCCTCTTGATATACAGGCTCACATAGACACCTTGCTTTCCTGTCCCCACCTACATAACCCCCTGCCTGGAATTGAACTCTGGACAGGGGACTTCTTAGCTTCCTGGAAGAAAAGCTGTGTCTGAGAAGGGCGGGGGAATCTGGTGGCTGCACGGCGAGACGTCCCGGGCTCACGTGGGCACAACAGCCACTCGGCAGAGGGCAGGGGAGGAAGTCCTGGTGGGGCTGGCACACCGCAAGGCACCCATCCATCTCTGGTGGACGTGTGTGGCCCAAACAGCAAGGAGAATCATGAGGGCTAAGGCAGCAGAGGGGGCAACAGAGAAATGCAGAGCAAGGTCAAGGGAACAGAGGGTGGAGAGAACGAGAGGGTATCGGGGGAGGAAGAAGGGAAAGA
>NW_006790633.1:1191667-1193689 GCF_000442215.2 Lipotes vexillifer | reverse complement strand
GGGAAAGAGGGGAGAGGAAAAGAAAGTGGCTGAGTCGTGTCCCCTCAAATTGGTGTGTGAAAGTCCCAACCCCCAGCACCTCAGAATGTGACCTAATTTGGAAACAGGGTCACTGCAGAAGGAATTAGTTAATTTGAAGTCATACTGGTAGGGTGGACCCCTAATCTAAGTATGACCGGTGTCCTTGTAAAAAGGGGAGACTTGGACACAGATCTGCACACAGGGAGAAAGCCATGTGAACATGAAGTCAGAGATGGGGTGATGGGCCGACAAGCCAAGGAACGCCAAAGGTTGCCGGCAAACCACCAGGAGCCAGCAGGAGGCGTGGAAAAGGCTCCTTCACAGCCCTCAGAAGGGACCGAGCCTGCTGACACCCTGATCTGGGACCTCCGGCCTCTAGAACTATGAGACAGTAAATGCGTGCTGTTGGAGCCTCCCCGTTTGTGGCTGTTACAGCAGCCCTAGGACACTAGTACAGAGGGGAAGGGAAGGAGGAGGGAGGATAAAAGGAGACATCCGTGCAGCGCTGCCATCTCCTTCCTAAAATCCAGCCGTGCCTGGGAGGGGGGCTCAACGCTGCGCCCTGCTGTTCCCGCAACCCTGGGCCCACCGCCCTGCACGTTCCCTCCAACCCCCCGCCAGCCTTCCAAGTCCTCCCAGTGTGGCGGTTCCTCCGCGTTCCCTTGGCCAGAGCTACCTCTTAGGAGGATTAATTTTTAATAAATCAGCACTCTGTTTTTCTGTACTTATTAAAATTTAAGACAATGAGTCATGGAACCCGTAAGGGTTGGGTTGACTAATTACCGCCGAACAGCTGCCCGGGATGACTGTGTGGCCCTCAGGGAGCGGGCAGGGGCTGCTGGTGCGCAGCTCAGAGAGAGGCTGGGTGACGGCTCTGTAGCCGTGTGATCTGCGTCCGAGTCAAGGGCAGGGAGCCGCCAGAGGGCCCTGGGGTCACATGCTCAGGCATCTCGGGAGCACGGCCAATCCCAACACTCCAGAGGAAACGGGGCCCTGAGAGGAGGGGAGACCAGCCCTGCCACTGGCCCATGGGGTGTTCAAATCTAACTCTCCACTGAAGTGCTCAAAAAGAGGGGTGCAGGGTCTTCCCTGGAGGCGCAGTGGATAAGACTCCACACTCCCAATGCAGGGGGCCCAGGTTCGATCCCTGGTCAGGGAACTAGATCCCAACATGCATGTCGCATCTAAGAGTTTGCATGCCAGAACTAAGGAGCCCGCGTGCTGCAACCAAGGAGCCCACGAGCCGCAACTAAGGAGCCCTGGAGCCGCAACTAAGGAGCCCGCCTGCCTCAACTAAGACCCAGTGCAACCAAATAAATATTTTAAAGAAAAGAGAGAGAGAGGGGGGTGAGGCCCCTGCAGAGTCTCAGCCCTGGTGAGTGAGCTGGGTACATGGGACACGCAGCCACCCCCTCCTCTGCCGCTCAGCCAAGCATATGGCCTGCACTGGCCAGACTGTCACCCTCCCTGGAAGACACTCAGCCCAAATGCCCTTCTCTCTTTGCAGCTCAGTGGTGCTCTCTCCTCCCCTCTCCTTGTTAGCTCCCCTCCCATCCTGAATGAAGGGCACGTTTCAGCCTGCGACAGCAACAGGGCCGTGACTTCCCACCTTCCTTTTGTAGGTTCAGGCACTGCCTGTAGTTCTGCAAACTCCTCTGTCACCCCTTAAGGCCTTGGCAGCTCCTTCCCTCTGGACACCTCACCACCCCGCCTGTACCCGCTGAATCAGGTCTGTCCTCCCAACCTCTGCTGAGGTCTCATGCCCCTGCAGGGCTCTCCCCGGACGAGCCCTCCTCCTGCACCTGAATTCTCTGCCTCACAGACGCTTTTATCACAGCACACCCCACACCGTACTTTAATGACTCGCTCTGCACATGTCTAGCTTACCTGAGGTCCCCAGGGACTGTGTCCCCCTCTCTGGTACCTAGCGCTATGTCTGACCCCTGGTCAGACTTGACCAGATGAAACACACACACACACACACACACACACACACACACA
>NW_006790633.1:1187276-1190747 GCF_000442215.2 Lipotes vexillifer | reverse complement strand
GTGAGCTGGGTACATGGGACACGCAGCCACCCCCTCCTCTGCCGCTCAGCCAAGCATATGGCCTGCACTGGCCAGACTGTCACCCTCCCTGGAAGACACTCAGCCCAAATGCCCTTCTCTCTTTGCAGCTCAGTGGTGCTCTCTCCTCCCCTCTCCTTGTTAGCTCCCCTCCCATCCTGAATGAAGGGCACGTTTCAGCCTGCGACAGCAACAGGGCCGTGACTTCCCACCTTCCTTTTGTAGGTTCAGGCACTGCCTGTAGTTCTGCAAACTCCTCTGTCACCCCTTAAGGCCTTGGCAGCTCCTTCCCTCTGGACACCTCACCACCCCGCCTGTACCCGCTGAATCAGGTCTGTCCTCCCAACCTCTGCTGAGGTCTCATGCCCCTGCAGGGCTCTCCCCGGACGAGCCCTCCTCCTGCACCTGAATTCTCTGCCTCACAGACGCTTTTATCACAGCACACCCCACACCGTACTTTAATGACTCGCTCTGCACATGTCTAGCTTACCTGAGGTCCCCAGGGACTGTGTCCCCCTCTCTGGTACCTAGCGCTATGTCTGACCCCTGGTCAGACTTGACCAGATGAAACACACACACACACACACACACACACACACACACACACACACAGTGGTGTTCACTACAGCTCCTCTAATCAAGCCTTAGGGTTCCAGCCTAACAAGCGTGGGAACCACGGGAGATTTACAGACCTGGAGCCAGAGGTCAAAGGTTCAGGGCCTCTAACATTCTGACGTCAGAGGAGCCGGAGTCACAGCGGATGACTCAAATCTCTCCCTTCCCATCTCTAGGCACCTGATGCCTTTTCCAGAAAAGTCTGAGCACGGACAATGGCCCTGCATTGTGGCCATGTCCTGCCTCACCTTCTCTCACCTCACTCCTTTCCCACTCCTGGCCCCCGAAATAAAGCAGGGGGCACTTCAAAAGAAAGTTGACAAAGACCCAAGTTTAACACAAAGGCAGTCTTTAAAAGGTCAGAAGGATGTCTGTCAGAAACATTTAGCCCAAGTCCCAAAACACTGCAAACGGTTTAATTCTGTGCCTCGTAAGTACCCTGAAACTCAAGTGTTACTACAGCCTCGTTAAACGGGAAGAAAACATGAGGCAGTGTAGGCCTGTCTGTGCTGTGCTCCTACCCAGCTCTTACAGAAAGGGTGGCATTCTCCTGAGTGATTCAGCAAAAGAGCCCGTGTGAGACGAGGCTGAGGTCACTTGGTGGCAATTAAAAGGAGCTGCCACATCTTCCCAAAGCAAACAACCAACACACTCACCAGGCGCCTGGCAACCGCCAAGCAAGGGATAGGCAAGGGAATTCTCGAATTATCCTCCCTTGGCCTGCCAGGGTGCCCTCCCCACACACCAAGCCTGGTTCAAGACATGGGATTGGGAGCAACTAAAGGCCTGGTTATTTTCTGGAGTTATGAAGTGGCCCATCTCAGTGATGCGCGGGGCTGCCAGGCTTCCTTCTGACCACTCAGAGGCAAGGAACACAGAGAATATCAGGGCTGGAGGTAGGCTCCCCACCCACTGATCCAGGCGGTTCCCAATCAGACGCCTTGTGTTTCTAGAGACGATACCAACGATGAAGCTTTGCGGCTTCCCAGAGTCAATCAGAAATTACACAATGACTCAAAGTGCTTTGACTTTGCTTTGACTAAAGCATGGTAACAGTAGTTGACCTGACCTCTGATGGCCTTTGAGAGATTATATTTATATGAGTATATATATTTACATGTTTATATTTGTCATATTTATAACATTATGAATAATAACTTTTAATATTATATAGTATTTATCATATAGTATATGCATTATATTGTATACTACAAAATTATATGCTTATATGTGTATGTATGTGCATATGCACGTAAATATGTATGTGTATGAAAATTATATCAATTTGATACATTTTTATTTAAGTATACATTTACATGTGCAATATGATATCAGACAGATATATCTATATCAAGTTGATATAGATATATCTGATTTGAATCTGTCAAGTCAAAATTCATCTGACTCCCTAATATTTATTAATTGACTTTTAAGAGAGAAAAGTAATTTAAAAAGAAGTAAAGATGTTACAGAACACTCTAATAACTCCTATCATTTCACAGCTGATGTATCTGAAGACCTAGAAGGGGTAGTGTCTTTAGAAAGTTTCTCAAGGAATACTCCCATAGACATTAGTCCCCTTAAAATAAGTTCAGTGGCCAAATAATTCCAGGAAACAGTGTCTACCTTAACCTGATCTTAGAAAATCAGAACACTTGTTAGCAGAGTAAAGGCTCTGAGAAGTCCTGCATTTAGGGAATTCAGCAGTTGCTAAATTTATTTATAAATAAATTTATTTGGCCATAGAGTCCTTGTGTCTCTTAACATTTCACACTGCCTCTGGGAAAACGTAGCCCTAGGGAGAATGTCCAGTCTTCCAGTCTAATTCTGCTCCCAAGAAATGGTGAACTTGGCAGGAGTGGTCAATCTGACCACACACTAAAACTCTGGGCCTCGGAACATGACACTGACAAACTTCCCATTCCCCTCCCCTCCCAACAGCTAGGAACTTTCCAAATGAGACGCCAATAAAAACATAGGGCCCAGGGTGCATGGAGATCGAGTGGGGGAAATACCATGCCTTGTTCCCTTCTCAAGGAGCCTTGGAAGGTTCAGGTAAGTCTCCTGCCAAGGATGCTGAAATGGTTGAGAACGACCTAGAAGGCAATCATCTGCCTAAAATAAACTACGAGATGATGCAGCCCTGAGGACTATATCAACGTTCTGCAGTAAAGATTTGCTGACCCACAGGCAGCAGGCCTGAGATTCAGCCCTAACTACGCCCCTGACCATGGTCCTTGCCCAAGACCATAACTCTGCACACCCAGCTCCAAGACAGGGGAGTCAGCTCTGGTGCCCCTCACTCCCTCTCCCAGACATCATGAGGCTGAGAGGAGATACAGATATAAAAGTGCTCTGCCCTCATCCCATCCTGTCTGTGTCTGTCTCCCCCGCCTCCCACCCCGGCACCACGAGCTCTCTGCCAAAAGCGGGAACTACTCTTCAATCTCCTTGTATTCCCAGGGACCAGCTCAGAAATGTCGAGGACTGCTCCTGTTAAATGGTAGTGGCTGTGTGATGGTTTTAGTCGACTGCCTGGAAATCCCTCACTCTGCTGTGGCTGCTTCAGGTGAGAGTTCATTCACGAGGGTCGCCTCCGTGGGGCAGCTGGTCCATCTTCACACGTGATGACAAGGCATGCAATAAAAAGCTTCCTGGTGATGTTTCTACCACATCTCTGCCCCAATTCATCTTTAAAGCTTTGTCCAGAGAGCCCAAAGCCTTTTCAGACATCAGCTTGCACAAAACACCTGCACACAGGCAAACATGCGATGGGAACTTTGTGTGTGTGTGTGTGTGTGTGTGTGTGTGTGTGTGTGTGTGTGTGTGTGTGTGTGT
>NW_006790633.1:1146251-1187216 GCF_000442215.2 Lipotes vexillifer | reverse complement strand
GAGGGGGGGGGGTAATGCCTGCGTGTGGAGGGCAGGGGAGACGCTGAAGTTTCCCCAACATCAGGCAGCAAATCAGCCCGGGGCAGGGTCTACTGAGCTCTCCCGGTGTCCTATGCCTCAGAATACAAACAGGAGGCCGACGACGCAACCTGGGACCCCCACCCCGGCCCCCAGATCCCTGCACTGGCCCAGTTCTCCTGCTGTGTTGGGTTCCAGCTCACCACATCCCGCAAGGCATCTCTGTTTGTTTTGGACTCACTCTACACAAAAACTTAAACACTCAGGGGGCATGAGGAGTGAAAACGGTGCTGGTTTACAGTTGATCTCTTTTTAATGGTTGTAATCTTTAATTCATAACAGTCTCATGAACCAGGCAGGCAGCGGACAAGGGCTGAGGGCCACCCCCTTCCTTGGGGGGGGGGGGGCGGTTTAAACACAAGCGGCTGTACAGGAAGTTGGTTTTCACAAAAGCAGAAAAGAGAAAAACATGCTCATTTACAAGCAATGGCTTCAAGCTCCCCAGTCTTGTTATTGTTGCCAAGGGGTCCGACAGTGACCGTGACCACAGCTCCCTGCGCATGAGGTGAGAGGCAGGGGCGTCACTGCATTATTCAGGGGTGATGACAAAACCATCTCTTCTGCAGTTACCACAGAGAGACAGTTTCATACACGAGGAGCAAGAGACAGCTGTCTGTACTCGAAAAGAAAAAGAAGTTCTTTCCACACACGGGCCCAGAGCCATATGAAGAGGTATGAGGAGGGAACTCACAGTCACCGGGCGGCTCTCACGCACCTGAGCACGTGCTAGGTGCTTTATGGGACTTTCTAAGGTAAGCGGGGAAACCCAGGCTCTCAGAAAGTTACTTAACAGTGTCAAGGTCATGAAACTGACAACGGCAGGAGTAGGGTTCCAGCCAGGCCCTCTGATCCCACGGCTGGAGCAGCCACAGGCAGGGCCAGTACGGAGGATGGGTTGGGACCCCCAAACGGAGCCATGCCGGCACCCCTGCTTCCCGGGCCAGGGGCTGGACTACTAACTCTGCTGGTTTTAACCTGGTCAAGAGTTCAAGTGCCACGTGAGCTACCTGGCTGTGACGAACTGTTCCATTCTGTGGCCACAGCCCAAAGCACAGACCTAGGCTGAAGTGAGTCTCAAAACAATATGCCATTGGCGGCTACAAGGAGAGGGAGAGGGGGGCTGAAACCACTCGTAATCACCCTTGAGAGCAGTCAATGGGTGCACATGGCCACCCGCACACCCGCAGCAGCATCTGGACCCCTGAAGGAAGCGGTCCTGGCTCTCTGTGGTTCCTGGTCTCAGGGGCCGGCAAACACGTAGTAATCATCGCTCAGCCTGAGGCTCCTTCAGGTCAATGACAGGGGTGCAGTCCTCTCCACTCAGCCTTCCGGTGGCCATTTATTTCATTGAGGGTTACGCCCAAGGAATGAGGGCTCCCCTCTAGGTGTTGGTCTAGGCAGCCAACTAGATACCAGAACATGGGGCCATGCAGCCCGTTCTGCCCAGCACAGCAACTCATCCAACCAGCGGTGTTTGATGAGGAAGATAAAGATAGGAGCCCTGGGGTCAGACGGTTTGGATCCGGGCTCTGCCAATTCCCAGCTGTGTGACCTTGAACAAGTCACTCAACCTCTCTGTGCCTGCACCTCCTCCTATGTAAAGTGAGAAATAATAATAGTACCAACCCCGAAGACTGTGTGAGGACTAAAGGAGTGAATACAGAAGAGTACACAGCATAGGAGACGTGCTCTACACAGGCAGATGTGTTTGTTCTTGCTCCTATTCTTTTTTTTTTTTTTTTTAAATAAATTTATTTATTTTTGGCTGTGTTGGGCCTTTGTTGCCGCGCCTGGGGTTTCTCTAGTTGCCGAGAGTGGAGGGCTACTCTTCATTGCAGTGCGCGGGGCTTCTTACTGTGGTGGCTTCTCTTGTTGCGGAGCACGGGCTCTAGGCACGTGGGCTTCAGTAGTCGCAGCACGTGGGCTCAAGAGCGCAGGCTCAGTAGTTGTAGCGCACAGGGCTTAGTTGCTCCGCAGCATATGGGATCTTCCAGGACCAGGGCTCGAACCCGTGTCCCCTACATTGGCGGGCAGATTCTCAACCACTGCGCCACCAGGGAAGACTTCTTGCTGCTATCCCGATGCCGGAGTGGAGCTTCTTGCTTTGTCCCTCTACCGCACTGGGAAAAGCAAATGAAATCAAGTATCCCATGATACCACTGAATCCTCACCACGCAGTCATTTTAGGGATACAGCTCAACCCCAAATTATCAGGTTACAGATGGGACCTGTGGTGCCCATTGCCGGGGCAGCAGGCCTCATGAGCTGCCACAAGTTGCCCCCAAAACCAGGAAGGTGGCACCACAGTGATTATGTGCACGGGTGAGAAGCCCCTTGGTCAGGACTGGCCAGGAGGTCTGGTGCACATTTGCCACGCAGAAGCCCCCTCCTCTCTGAGGTTAAACCCTGTGTCCAAATCCCACTTCCCCACGCCTCAGCTGTGTCAGCTGGGGGCAGGATGTGAACCTCCCCCCAGGTCCTTATCCGTGAAACAGGGATGAGGACAGTGCCAGCCTCACGGGGGCGGGTAGGAGAAACGGGTAAGATGATGCCCAAGTAGTGTGTGGCTCAGTGCCTGGCATGTTGTGGGCACTGAGTAAATGGAAGCTGTTCCAACTGCAAAAATGAGAGAAAGCAGGCCTTCTCTCTACAGATCAGAACCCTCTCAGAGAACAGCCTTTTCAAGAACAACATCCCCCTTTGCTCTTTCAACCAAGGTCCAGAAAAGACAGTCCACGTTTAACGATCCTAATCTGTAGAGAATGAAAGTGAGCAGATGATCAGGACAGTAACGTGTCTGCCCCTCAAGAGTCCGGGACACATAGGTCGGGGGTCTCTGTCCTACGGTGGGGCACACATAGCCAGGAGTCAGAGGTCTGGTTTCTAGACTTGATTCTGGGGCTTCCCTGGTGGCGCAGTGCTTGGGAGTCCGCCTGCCAATGCAGGGGACACGGGTTCGTGCACCGGTCCGGGAAGATCCCACATGCCGCGGAGCGGCTGGGCCCGTGAGCCATGGCCTCTGAGCCTGCACGTCCGGAGCCTGTGCTCCGCAACGGGAGAGGCCACAACAGTGAGAGCCCCGCGTACCGCAAATAAAAAAAGAAGTCAAACTAGACTTGATTCTGCCACCAGCAGGCAAGGCGGTCCTGGGCAAGTCATTTTCCCTCTGGTAGGATGGACACAGGCCCCTGGGGCCCCTTCCAGCTAAGAGTGTGCACCTGCCCCCCATCTGGAGGAGAGGGTCCCTCTGTCCCAGTGAAGAGGAGGGAGATGCATGATGCATTGTCCAGAGCCAAGTTGGAGATGGCCAGAATCTCCCAGCCGGACCCCAGCTGGACAAACCCCCGCTGAGCGTCTAGGGAAGTTGCTAAGCTGGTTTGCAAGGTGCTGACCATGGAAGCCCTTACCATGCCCTCTACCTGGAGCCTGATGAAGGGGGTGTGATCAGAGGGGCCCACCTCCAAGTCAGGTGGATGTGCGCACACAGGAGAGCTACTCTCCAGGCAAGAAGGAAAGGGCATCACCGTTGGTCACGGTCAACAAAGCTTGGAGGGGTCCAGGCTTCTCATTTTCACAAACCCCAGACCCCTCAGCTCTCTCCTTTCCCCTGGGAAGGTGGGACCAGAGAGCCAGCTAATAGAAGTGACAGATCGCACTTGTCCCTTCCCTCTTTCTGAAAGGCCCAAGTGCCCCTGCTGGGCAGCAGTTGTGAAGAGTCTTAAAGATTGTATGCAGCCCTGAAAGGAGGCAAGGAGGAGGAAAGTTGGCCAGGCCAGACAGCTGTGCCAATTTCACTGTAATTCCCGAATCACACATCTGCCTTCCTAAGGCTCTGCATCTTCAACATCCCACCTTAAATTGCAGAGAAGCAAAACACCAAAGCACTTTTCTCTGCTGGCCTCGGCAGAGGTACAAGCAGGAGAGAAAGAGATGAGGGACCCGTCCTCTGCGAAGATCCAGCAACAGCTACAGGATCTCTGCTCTTGGAAAAAGGGCAAAGTGTCTACTGTTCAGGGACATGAGGCCCAGACTGCTGCTGCTGCAGAGATGTCACAGGACAGGCGACATGGATGCGGCGACCGCTTGCGGAAGGTCCTTGGGCGTCCACTACGGGCAGATCGGCCAGCTCTTTGAAGGAGGCTTCCTCAAAGACCATCATTCATGTCTGAGGACTGACTTCCCCAGCTAAGGATCTCATTTGTGCTCTCCAGGACAAGACTGTCTGCCAAGGAGATGGAGCCTTCGCCATAAAATCCCTACCCTAAGTGTGTACCCACATATGCACGCACACACCCACACTCTCACACATTTACACACTCAAAACCATGCCATGGACGCTACTGTCCGGCAGACAGCTTTGGGCCCTCCCAGTTCAAAAGACCGTCAGGGTCTTAAGCAAAGGAAGCTTAAGTCTAAATACCCGGCCCGCAATTAACTCCCCAACACTTTGCTACTTCTGGACACTTACCTGCATCGTACGACCACCCGTCTCCCCGGTCTTTTTTTTTTTTTTAATAAATTTATTTACTTATTTATTTTTGGCTGCATTGGGTCTTTGTCGCTGCACACGGGCTTTCTCTAGTTGCGGCGAGCAGGGACCACTCCTCGTTGCGGTGCGCGGGATTCTCACTGCACTGGCCTCTCCTGCTGCGGAGCACGGGCTCCAGGCACGCGGGCTTCAGCAGCTGTGGCACACGGGCTTCAGTAGTTGTGGCTCGCAGGCTGTAGAGCACAGGCTCACTAGCTGTGGTTCGTGGGCTCAGTCGCTCCGCGGCATGTGGGATCTCCCCGGACCAGGGCTTGAACCCGTGTCCCCTGCACTGGCAGGCAGATTCCCAACCACTGCGCCACCAGGGAAGCCCCTCCCCAATCTTCTTAACCATCCATCTTCCCGGATTCGTAACAGTGAGGAAGCTTCATGGAGCCCAAGGAGAACTAAGAGGGTAGAAACAGCACCACCACCTGCCAGGCCATCCAGTCCCTACGCTGGTCCATCCAAGCTCCCTGTTCTCCCAGCTAAGTCTCAGGAAAGGAAAGAAGAAAAAGTGAAGGTTTGGGGGAAAGTGGAAAGCCCACCACAACAAAACAATACTGCAGTACTTCCTCTGAGTATATAGAAAAGTACATAAATGCACAGAAAAAGCTCTGTATGAAGATTCACCAAAATGGTAAAAGCAAGCTCGGGGCGCACGGATGAGGCAGAGAAGGGAGAGTAAACTGCCCAAAGGGAATTCACCTTTTCTACAGGTCTTCATTTTTCCCAAGGAGACTGTCTCCCTGTATTACTTTATGTAATTTAACAAAGCTGTTTTTCCTTTCTTTAAGCTGGGGGGTGCCATTTCCAGTTGCTGCTCTAGCCCCAGAAGGAAATAAATCTTTTTCCTCCCTCGCATTTTTCCTTTTGAAGAGGGAAAAGGAAACCCTGTTCCCTCTAATGTTGAATTTGCTGAAGGTCAAACTCTAGTGCCTATAAACTTTGATAATGTCTCCATAATTTACTATTTTTTTTACAGGCTCTATAGCTTTTAACAGCAAAAGTGAGTCATTCTTCACTGTTCATTTGCAGCAGGGGAAGGGGAAAAAATCTGCCGTGTCTGCCGCGTCTGCACTAAAACACTTCACTTTCTTCTCTAGTCAGTAAGTGAACTAGAAATTACTTCTGGCCAACAGATCCAAAGGTCTATAACGGACACACAAAGTATGTGTCTATGATCAAGCCTGGGCAAAGATGAGGAAAACGAAGGCAGCCATCCAGGGGGCAGTTAGCACCCTCCAGCAGCCGAGGTACACTTTATGAAATATATCTCTGCTGGTCTACAAAGTCACAGATTTCTTTGGTCATCAACCAATTAAAAACACAAACAAACAAACAAACAAACCAAAAAACCCAGCAACCCCAGTCCTTCATAGATGTGAAAACAATTCCAAAGTGGGGGAGACCTGTTACTCTGGGGCTATAGACCAGGACGTGGGTGAGAAGGGATGGAGGTGGAGACGAGACAGGGAGAAAGCATGGCAGCCTCACCCCTCCCAAGAGGGGCCTCACCCCAAGCAGGAGTAGGCTGAGTGAGTGCACCTGGCACCCACACGGGTACTACGTGTGCATTCCTGTAAATCAGGAGCTGTGACGGGGGCACACAGGATGGATGTGTGGTATCGGCATTGGCGCATCACGAAAAGGGCATCGGCCGGGGAGTCAGATATCTGCGTTTCCACCCTAGTTTGGCTTTCAGTCAACAACCCAATAATGAAGCCTTTAATGATGACAAAGGCTATTTAACATTTACTAAGCACTTACTTCCTGGGTGCCAGACTCTGCACGCATGATCTCGGTTGACCCTCTCTCCAACTCTCCACTCATTCCTAACCGTGACCGCCCCCCCCTGTTTTGCGGAAAAGGAAGCTGAGGCTCAGTGCAGCTCTGCAGAGGCCAGCCCAATGTCCAAGCCAGTGAATGGTTGCTGACACCGCGACCGTGCCACCTCAACCTCTCTAGGCTTCCTTTTCTGTTCCTCACCAGGTTTTGAGGCTCCCAGAGCCACACAAAGTCAAGTCCTTATAGAGACAGCCAAGTATGACCGTTCCTCGAGCCATGAGAACCTTGGACAAACACGCCTCTGCCCCAAAGACGTGAAAGCCAAACAGGCTGTCCTGGACCTCACAGATCCACTCTTCACCCCTTCCCAAGCCACCCCCCGACCCCGGCTTGCTGCAACAGGGAAGCAGAGTGAGACTTTTGTTATTAACCGTTCCGACAGCAGAAATCCACGTTCCCCGCCGCTGTGTCGTTCTACTGGGGGTGAGGGGGACCCGCTCCACAAACCCACGGGCAGGGTCCCTGCCAAAATCCACCACACACTGTCTTCCTGTTCATTCTGCCCCACGGATGATCTTTAAAGCTTTTTAATTGTCCTTAACAAATTACCTACACGCGCACGATTGTTACAATAGTTTCATTAATTTTTCTCGGTGCATCTAAGCTGTTTACCACGGAAGTGTTAATGGAAAAGGAAAACATGCCAGGCAGGCTCTTTCTCACACACTCTGGGCTCAGGCAAATTAGTGCTTGTGGGACTGCTTTCCCGCACCACAAACAATTAGGGACATATTTGACTTCACCGCAGCAAATCGGCTTTCAGCAAGGCCCGGAAGCGTGTGCCCACCAGAGAGCCCTGGAACCGCCCGCTCTGGATCCGGCACACAAATGCCTGCCTCATGTTCCGTAACTTGTAACTTTACCTCCGCCCTCAGTCGGCTGAAACCTACACTGAGAGTCTAGTAGTTCACTGCTTGCCCCACACCAGCCAGGAGAGGCGTGTCAGATGACGCGCTTCTTGGCTTTCGACCAGAAGTAAATGATCAGGGGGGACGGGTAAGAGCACCCTGATGGCCAGAACTGACGTTCTGGAGGCTAAGCAACAAGAAGCAGAGGATGTGGGCCCTGGCGTCGGGCAATCAACAGGGGACTGATTGTCTGGCCTCCCAGGGGCTGGAGGAAAAGGGCACAGAGGCTGCTGGGAGCGTAGCTATAAAACCTGAGACGGCCTATGTCATTCCACACACTCACCATCTGACCGAGAGCTCAGCAGGACAGCTGGGTCAGTTGGGCCAGCTGGGCCTTACTCATGTGACAGCAGGCTCGGACAAAACATGGACCAGCCCTCCACAACCAGTCCATCTGTCCAGGGGTCCGCCTTCCCGAGCAGGGGGGCTTTACAATTTAGAAAAAACTGCCGCAGCTGGCTTCAGAGTTGTTAAGGGTGACGGTCAATCTCCTTGGAGCCAATGGATCTGTTGGATTCAGGGTTTATGAATCAACGTGGCATCAAAGCATATGTGAGTGCAGCTAAACAGTAAAGTCCAAAGCTTCGAGGCGTGGCCCACTCTGATCCTGGCGCTTCTCCCCAAAAGGCTCATTTCTTGCCCCGCCAGATTACTTGGTGTTCCCCTAACACACTTTTGCCCAAGTGGGTTTCTCCTTGCCAGAAAAGGTCTTCCCATTTTCATCTGTCCTATCAAGCTCTTACTCACCCTTCAGATCCCAGATGGAGTCATTCAGAATCAATGATGCTCCTAGAGCACGTGGAGCCATCTCTTTTACAGCCTAGTGGACACCTAAAGAATATTCCCTGAGTTGAATGGATGCTCACCCTTTTCTCTAACTGGTGTTCCTCGTGGTGCCTCCACTCCCATAACTGACTAGGTCCTCAAGGAGGAGCCCCAACTGAGAGCACCTCTCCAGGGCCTAAGAGGCTCACCTCCAGGGAAAAACACCTACTCTGTGTGCTTGGCACCGCTGACGTGGAAGCCCACGTGGCGGAGAGCACCAAGGGGGGCCAATGCGGGCAGAACCAGAATAGCTCCCCAACGCGCTGAGAATAAATCCACACTCCCGACAATGCCCTGCCCACCTCTCCAACTTCACGTCCCAGCCCTTGCTCCCTTGCTTACTCTGCTCCAGCTCCAACATCCTTCCTCCTGTTCCCTGAACTCACAAAGCTTGGGCACTACACGTGCCGGCCATCTGCCTGGAAAGCCCAGTCCTCGGATGGCCTCAGAGGCCTCTGCCCGCTCTGCCTAAACGAGCATCCTCACACCCCCAGCCCGGCCCTCAGTCCCTCCTCCAACCTAACACGCTATTCCATTTCCTCTTTACCCGGATCAATATCAGTAAGTAGCACGTTCATTTATCTTTCTTGTCTACAGTGTGACCCTCCTTTAGATTACAAACTTCATGAGAGCAAAGAGCCGGCTGTCTCATCCACATCTACACCCGCTACGCCCAGGACCATGCCCGGTACAAGGGAGACACCCCTAAACAGAGGTTTCGCGAATGAGGGAAACTCATGCTGTCGTAGAACCAAGTTTGGCCTCCTAAATCCCTAGAGAAAGGCTCCGTATTCTAAGAAAGTGGCGTGGTTCAGCTGAAGGCAGCCCAGGCAGCGCCGAGAGACTGGGAAGACGTGGGAATTTGGGGAGATACCTCCGGGGAGCATTGGGGAACACTCGGCATGAATGAACAACAACTAGTTGCGTGTTAATATATGCTGCCTCTGCCTTATGAACACTGTAATTTTCTTCACTAAAACACTGTCTAACAGAACCAACTCCCCTAATTACAGACGTTTGTGTGCATTATAATCTTTATACAATTAAACCTACTTAAAAGAATAAATGATTAAATGCCCCCCTTGCCCTGTCACCAACCCATCTCTCCTCTACCCACCGCCACCAAAAAACAAACAAGAACAACAAAACAGGGTGCTGAATTAGAACGCCAAGTTGAATTGTAGACACACAGAAATCCCAGGAAATTGCAATTCGGGCTGACACAGAACACTGTAGCTACAGGGGGGGAAAGTCAACTTTCAACTTCAAACCCAGCATCTGACAGCTCAGCATCTGACTGCAATGTCAAATTAAAGGCTCGCGTGGATCGTACAAAATGTCTTATTCCAGGAGCAAACATCTTCCCTTGCACAATTCATCTCCAGACACAGTTTGGTGACCAGCGGAGGCTTTTCTGGCATCGTCCCCAGGAACAGATCACAAAAGCATCCCTGGCCCGCGGGTGTTCACCAGGAAGTCAGTGGGGACACGTCTGAAGGCAGGCAGGTTTAAAGGATAAATCTCCCTTTGGGACCCTGGCTGTGCATCCTGGGGAAAACATCCATCACGGAATTTCTATGACAAAGGCCCCGATGTCGGCTACTCATCTGAGGCTAACACCCCGCTTTTTAAAAATTCAGCCTCAGGGAGAGAAAAAGGGGGCACCCCAGACCGTGTCCTCCTGTTTCAGGTACTGAAAGGGCCCTGTGTACAAAGCCGTGTTATCTGAACCCCTGAAGAGCTGGTGCTTGAAAAGGAGACCAGGCAGGGAGGTTTAATTACAGCCACAGAGGGGACCTGCCCCCACAGGGCCTTCTCTCATCGCTCTAGATGTGCCTTGAAAAGCCCTCTTTTCTGCCTGGGCCTCGTTCAGTGCCAGGCTAACCAGATGTGGTATGTGGAGGGCAAGCCAGGCCCGGGAGGTCTTCAGACAGCCAGGATCATCTTCCCGCTCTTCTGGGGAACAAAGTTCCCAGCACAGAACAAGAACGGCTTCGCGGAAGGACCTGGGTCGTCTCGCGGCCCTGCAGCGACCACCGTCGGGCAAGGTGCACCGTGCACGCTGAGCCTCTGCGCTCTGGTCCATAAGCTGGAGGTGACAGCAGAATCTGCCTCGTAAGGCTGTTGATGGTGTAAGTTCCGTGAGTAGCAGCTGTGATCATCAGGCAAAGAGTGCCTGGCCACTCTTCGGGAATTCTGTAAATGTGGCAGGAATTCGGGCCCCTCGCTCGAGTCCCTTCCACGACTTGAAAGCAGAGAGGTTTGGGGAGGGGGTCAAAGGGCAGGAATCGGCAAGCACCTAGTTTCTCCTGTTTCCTTTCCCACCTCCCTCCCTGGCTCTGCGCCTCGCCCGTCTGCCCCCCAGGGCTAAGCAGACGGCAGCTGCAGTTCCTCAGATGGTCCACGAGGGCACCGTTGGATTTATGGGGAGACAGGCATCCAGCCCAGTTTTTCAGCGAGAACGAAAGGAAAGTGGCTGTGCTGGGCACATCCCCTTTGGCCTCTGAGGAAACTGAGGCTCAGAGAGGTGAAATGCTTTGTCTGAGGACACACAGCCAGTGAGCGATAGTGTGCAGCCTGGGACATCAAATGAGACCAAACCCATGACAGGCCTGCCTCACCGAGGGGGAACGGCTTAACTCAGACGGCTGAGGGCAGACACAGCTTTAAGTGTCAGCTCAGCCCCTAACTTGCCCTTTGACCTCAGAGTCTCTCCTAGGCACAACGGAGGTGGGTCCTCCCACCGTTCTGTGGATCCCTGGGCCACCGAGCTCCTGGGCTTCCCCACACGACAGCCTCTGTCTGCACTCGGCCTGCAGGCACCTTCCTCGGGTGCTCCGGGTAGGGTGGGCGGTGGAGAGAGGCCGCCGGAGCCAAGTGTGCCCAACGCAGCTGCCAGGAAGTCTCATTAGTCAGCACCAACAGCTGCTGCCACGGAACACGTGGCACCGATGGGGACGCGCCCGAGACGCGGCTAAACCTTGGGGGTGGCTGCACCGCAGGCGCAGCCAAGCTAAAGCAGGTTCCAGAACCTCCACGGGCTCCGTGGGGTCCTCCTCTCGTCCGTGGCTCAAGCCAAAAGGCCCCCCAGCGCACGCTTCCCTCTGCCGCGGCGCGGAGCCCGGCTCCGGAGGGGGCCTGGGCATCGTCAGCCAGGTGGACAGACAGGCTGCCAGAGTCACAAAGTGCCTCCAGGGGCTCTGTTTCCCAGGGCTGGGAAGGAGCCAGTCAGGTGGGAAGCGGCTCCTGCCTCTCTCCGGTTGGGTTGAAAGAATATGAGTGTCCCTGCTCACCGCCTTTCCTCGCCCCCTCACGTTTTGACAAGGGCAATTTCTGTAAGCACTCTGGTGCTCTCCGGTCCTCCGAAGAGTCTGAGCGTCCGATTTCCTGCACTGTCTGCCAGAGATATAGCCCAGGCCCCACGGAGGCCGGCAGGAGATGCCATGCTACACACCTGCCAGAAAGAGAGGGAGGGGAACGTGGCCCCACGCCAGCGCCACCTCGTGCGTGCCCACCTCCGCCCGGGCTCCCAGCCTTCCACGGCTCTTCAGCATCCTCTCTCCGTTCTCATCCACTCTCATCTCGGGCAACTGAACCCAGCCTGAAGAAGAGAGGACAGGAGAGGCCAGTGGAGGACAAAGCGCCCAATTCCTCCGGGGAGACAGCAAGGTGGCTAACTGGACAGGCTGCATAAAGCCCTACAGAAGCCAACGAGCCCCATGCTGTTTAAGAAAAATAAATCCCCAAACAAAAACCTCTCCAAGTTCTGAAACTTACAGCCACTCCCCTTTAGGGAAGTGAGGTTATTCATGCTTGAAAACCAAGAAGGTAAACATCTCCAGAAGGTTCGTCGAAATTGGCAGTGAACGTGACACAGAGCCGAGTTTAAAAGTGGAGCCTTCAAGGGGGCCGCGTTGAGGCAGATGGAGGGGATGCTTCACTTAGACCCCTCTGCCCTAGCATCCTCCCCCTGAAGCCACCAAGCTGCTTTTCACCAAATGAAATAGTAATAAAAGAGACCCTGCAGGTGTCCCTTTTACCCAAAGAGACAACTATAGATACAATGACTACTGTTGCTTGTGGACCTACTGTGTGCCAGGCAACCTGCTAAGTGCTTCTCATATCCCAGCTAACCAGCGTAATGCCCCTGATAACACACTGAACTTACACGAATACGTTTAAATAAGAACACCACTAAGGAAAAGAAAGACTAGAATCAGGCTGAGAACAGGAAAAAGAGAGCAACCCCGATAGGACACGCCTTCTGTTAAGCATGCGGGGGCTCTGTCTCACGGGATCCCCTTTTACTCAAGACGAAACAGACTCCAAGAAGCTCACAGGTGTACAAAATAGCATCCTGAAGCCGAGGTTCAAAGCCAGGTCCATCTGCAGAGGTGCGTCTGCATGTTCAGGCTTATAGTTCTCTTAAAAAAACCAAAAAACAAACAAACAAAACCCACCAAAACCCTATCTCCCTGCAGTTACAACCAGGGGCAGAGGCTGCAGGGCGAGCGATAGGAGGCTTCTGCAGCACAGAGACACTTCCCAGGGGGGTTGGACTCTAGGAGAGGCAGACAGGAAGGCCAGACTTCACAGATACGCGAGAGCCTCAGGGCTGAAAGTCAGCGCCAAATGTCTTAAGAAGCATCAGCTTTGGGCCTTGGAGGGGGTGGGCAAATCTCTTTTAATGCAGACCCACTGGGTGACAGGCTTACGCCTGCACACCATCCTCTCTGAGTGGCAGGAGGCCTCCCAGGGCTGTGGGACCCCCTCCCACTCCCCGGTCAGCCATCTTGTGCACATGTATCACCGGGACCAGGCAGGAGTGTGAGTGTCTCTGCAAACCCATCCTGGTCGGTGGAAGCAAAATACAAAGACCCCACCCTCCCATCAGTGGACTGCCCGCGTCACTGCCTCCTACAAAGGGCCTGAAGATGGGGCCTGCACATCTGTCCTCTGTCCTCAGGGCGGTGAGGTCCCCGCAGCCCCGGCAGAACAGCAGGGGGCAGTGTTGTCAGGAGCAAGCAGGCCGGGCCACAGCCCCCCTGACCCAGGGGGCCTCTGGCCTGAGTCTGCTTCTGTTTCCCCAGCAGTAAAGAGAGATGGTCCAGGCCCACGGCCTCACTGGTTTCTCCAGAGATGCCGGCTCTTCCCCGCACAGCCTGCGCCCCCAGCCCCTCACTCCTCACCCCGGGCGGCTGGGAAATCACGTCCACTCCCAGGGCAGAGACACATAAAGGAACAAACACACTGAGATCCAGCACCTGCACAGACTGCCATTCATCAAAGGCCCCTGGCAGCAGCCCAATTAGAAACAGACCAGCGCATCTTGAAGATGACCAGCCCTTTGGCAGAGTTCTCTGGCCTTTAGCGGTGGTATGAGTCTGCCTCCTCTTAACCTCTTATAGCTCAACGCCCCACAGACAGGCCAGTGCCAACCCAGCCAAGCGCAGAGAACGGTCGCGCGTGTGCGCACACACACAACAAACCCGGGTAAGACTTGATAAACAGGAGCTGATTGACGTGAAGCCCAGAGAAATGGGGTCCGAAGAGGTCTCCAAGTCCCAGGGATGACAGACACAAAGCTGTTTGAAAAGGAATGAGGGGCATGGCTTCTGGCACCCCGGCCGGCTGCTGAGCAGAGGGACCCAGCTGGCGATCCAGCCAGCTCCAAGGACCTTCATCTGCACGTGGCATAGCCATGGCCGCCGCTTCAGCTCACAGCTCAGAGCAAGCCCTGCCTTGTTTCCAAGCACGGTTCAAACCGCCTCGCGTGGCTTCCAGGACAAAAAGAGAGGTGATCCAAGGTTGACATAACCACCTAACTCTGGAGAGACCAGACAGGGCAGAGAGCTCACTCTGATCACCGTCCACAGCCAAGGACAGCCTGCTGGTATTGAGTCTGAGCCAGAATAGACCGCCTACCCTCCCCACCCCAAGCATCACAGGTACAAGTTTTACAGTGTGCATCTAATTACAGGAGAAAGGCATACACACTTCCACCCAGCTATCTGCATTCAAACACGTCTATGGTATCAGAGACACACGATCAACATTTATATTCCAGGGAACCAGGCATGCTAGGATCCCTTCACCTGTGGGGTTATTAGTATGGATTGAATATGTGTCCCCCTCAAAATCATAGGCTGAAGCCTCAACCCCTAATGTGATGGTACTTGGACGTGGGGCCTCTGGAAGGTGATTAGATTTAGATGAGGTCATGAGGGTGAAGTTCTTGGGATGGGACTGGTGTCCTTATAAGAACAGGAAGATTCTGCAGCTGGAGCTCTCTCTCTGCACCATGTGAGGACACACTGAGAACACGGCTGTCTGCAAGCCAGGAAGAGGTTCCTCACCACAGCCCAAAGACACACCCTCATCTCAAACTTCCAGTCACCTTCAGAACTGTGAGAAATAAGTTTCTGTTGTTGAAGGTGCCAGTCTATGGTATTTTGTTACGGCACCTAAGCTAAGACGGTTATAGACCTCCAATTTCTCTTCATTGTTCCAACTTCCCTCTCTGGCCCTCAAACACTAACCCAGACTTTGGCCCATCCCATAAGAATCCTGGAAATTTATTCACTCATCAGGTTCTTAGGAAATGCCCCAAATCTGGGCCACCTTCTACGCTGTGAGCTCCTTCAAGATAAAGGCCATTTTGCCAGTGCCGAGCACATAACCTGCAACAACCGCCATCCATTTATAAATGCAAGTCACCTCAGGACACATCTTTGTGGTCCTGATGAGGAAGATTTGGGTTGGCCCAAATCTTCGCCCCCAAAATGTCCACTCTCCATCTAATCAGCCTAAGGAGACGCTTCTGCAGGGGCCCCCCACACCCTCTGAGTCAGGCTAGGCCACAGATTGACTAGAAAATTCCACAAATTTCTGGATGTGAATCTCACCTGTCAGCCTGCACCCTGTAGAATCCCATAAAATCACACAGGCTTGATCAGATCAACCATAAATCTCCAGATAAGCCAGGACCTCTGCAGCATCACCAGCAAGACACGAGGACGGGTCCTCCGATCGTGTGTCAGGAGACTGACACCGAACATCAGCTAATTGACAGTGACAACTAATAGACACCTAAGGTCTACTCAACAAGTCTCAAATAACCCAACCGCACGAACATACAACCCAATCCTCTCTGATGGAAAAGCTAAAGTTCTCAGGCCCCGGTTCCAGATTGGTCTGGGCTTTCCACAGCCGTGACCTGCTCTATCTCCACGATCCTGATTAAACCCCTCACCTCAATTCACTTCCATTATTTCCCCTCAAACATTGTAATTTTTAATTCCTTAGGGGGAGGGCTTTGTTTCTGTAACTGAACTGCGGCTTTCAAACTACTCCTGACCTTCCGGCTCCCCGCCCCCTGCCCAGTTGCAGAGCAACAGAAATTAAATGGATTCCGCTATCAGTGCTCTGCATCTCAATGATTACGCCCAGCCACCAGGAGTCAGCTTTCTGCTCCATCCCAAGAACAGGAACCCGGTTGCTAAACCCAACCCCACAGGCTCAGGAAGGAGGTGATGGAGGAAAGAGGGGGTAACCGAAGGGCACAGGTAACAATTTATGGCCCCCTTGTCACTGCGGTCTTATCTCCGTGGCCAGCCCCTTCTAAGAAATGGTGCCCGTTATGAACCCCTGGGAGGGCTGCCCCCTGGGACCCAGCCGTTTGGGGACAGGTGGCCCAGCCAGGGTGCGGAAAGGTTGCTGTGGAGAGCCCGCCTCGCCCCAGGCTAAATCCTCCCCTTCTCAGCGTGTCACCCGCCAGGCGCCCTAGCTCAATCGGCCTCTAATTGGTGAACGAGCAGGGAAGGGAAAGGAGGCAGGGAAGAATGAAGGCTAAACATCCTCGGAGAGATCCTTCCATGACCACCCAACCCAGACTAGGCCCCCTCTCCCACTCAGAGAGCACACTGGGCTTTCCCTGCAAAGCACCCACGGCAATTTAACTGCATGTGTGTATCTGTCTGATGTCAGTCTCCCCCACTAGACTAGACCCCCTGAGAGCAGACCCTGACTGCCTTCTTCCCCACGGTATCAAGCACTCGAGAAATATTTATTGAATAAATAAGTATAAAAAAGAAACACTTTACCGCAGGCTACTAGAAACAGGATAATAACTTATTTTTGGCTAGGCCTCTTTGGGAATCGTTTGGTCCATGCTGCGATGCAGGGAACAGACCATATGAACTTACAGAGTTCTCTTTTTTCCTTCCCTCGTACCTCTCCTTATTTTTGACGAGGTAACATGCCAGGAAAATGTAACCCTGCCCCACACTTAAGAAAAGACAGAGCCAGTGACAAGCGTTTCCAAGCTTCATTGCAGCGAACACTGGAATTCTACCTGGAGACATGAAAACATCCTTTCCGTCTCCCCAGAACCTTGTGCATGTCTCCCCCAATTCATTGCACTCCGTGCCAGGATCACGAGGAATGGCACACCCACTGTCGAACCCTTCCCTGAGTTGGAATTCGAGTTTTGACCTGACCCAAGCTCGTTACTGGCATCTAACAGGTGTGACTCAGGGAGCCATCCTTCTGATGACCCAGGAGCAAAAGCCAAGAAACTTCACTTATTTATTTATTTCTACCTCATTTTGTTCCAAAAGGGATTGGAGGTGTCAGGAGAATGCCTACAGCATGATAAAAGGAGATGAGGAAATGAGTGAGGATGGGAAATAAAATAAATCCCAAAGCAAGGTTACTGCCCAAAATTATACATCATAATTGATAAAGGCATTCCCGAGACATGAGATCCACAAGGCTCCCTTCCCAAATTCCACCCTCAACAGGAAGATGGGAAATATTTCCACTGATATTCCACAGACACTCTACCCACCCTATGAGTGTCTGGGCTTGGCCTTGGGGATTCATCCACAGGGCACACACCAGGCTCCAGGCTGCAGGTGTCTCTGATGCCCTTGAATCCCATGTCAAACACTCGCAGTTGGCGGGGGGTGGGGGTGGGGGAGGCAAGTTGCTGGAGTCAACCCAGGAGAAGGGACAGAAAGGGTAGGGGAAACGTTTTCTTCTAAAACCTGGGCATGTCAGCACTCAGCTCTGCCTGCAAAATAAACCCTGTCTGACCTTGGGCAGGATTGGATGCTCTCCTCAGTCCTCCCAGTTCTAAAACTTTTATGACTTTATGATTCACGGTTGTCATATTCAGAGGAGCGGTTTTATTGAAACACCCATGGCAGTCAGTAGGCTTTCACTTCCACGTTCAGGCTCAGCTCTGCACGCTCTCACTCCTCTGCCTCCTGTTAGGATGGGCTGCCCACACCCAGCGGCTCCTCCATCCCAGCCTCTTGACTCTCTAAACTTCCATTCCCACGTCTGCCAACCCGCATCTTAGCGGAGCCAGGCCCAGGCTGGATGTCTCTCCCTGCATCCCCCAGTGTGACCTCAGTTTTCTTTTGTCCAGACTTTGCAGAACACCCAATACACCCAGGACACAAGTACAACAGTTTATCCCAGAAAATCTGTGAATGTACATTCCTCCCTCTTCTATAATCTGTTGCTAGTCCGTGTCATAACTTACTGAGCACGTATTCTGTGCTACACACTGTCCTGAGCCCCTTTCATGAATTCTCTTGTTCAATCCTCACCACATCCCAGTAAGGTAGTTACTTAACTAGCATTCTTCTCATCTTACAGATCCGTATACTGAGACTCAGTGAGGTCAGGTCACTTGCTCAAGGCCAAGCCAGGATTCCACCCCATGTTACTTCATCCCAAAGCTCTTAACCACTGCACAGTGGTGCCGGCTTCTACATTAGGAAATTTCCCAGTTTTAATTGCTTCATCACTCAGTTACAGGTTTTTCAGACAGGCACTCATTCCAAGAGCTAAGCCTCCACTTGCAGCGCTGGGGTGCAGGGAAGCACATGTGGGCTTCAGGGTAGAGCAGACCTGAGCTCTAATCCTTATTCAGGGCCCCACAACCTCTCAGAGTTCCAGTTTCCCATGTGTAGAGCAGAGCTAATAAGCCCCCAGGTCTCAAGTCTCAACCTTGTTATCACACGAGTCTAGCAATTCTTGGACAGATAAACAGTTTTCTAGGAGGGATGAGCATACTCCCTATGCTTTGGGAAACTCCACATAAGACATGAATCTGTCACTCAGTCCCATCTGAAGAGCAATGACTCCATCACCAATGCCACAGGGCATTCCAGAGGAGCCATATGTGCAACGGCACAGCCCTTAGACCCTCCTGGCTGGGGAGGCCCCTTTAACACAGGGAAACGATTTTCTAATTAAGTGGTGTATTGACTTTATGTGTAAGAGTAGCCCAGGGGAGGATTAGAGACCCACAAAAAAGAATCATGCTGGGGCACTAAGGCCAGATCACCTTTGGTGGTCCAGCTCCCCATTTTCCAGACTCTGCAGAACAGTCCGAGTAATGTTGAAAAATGCTATCATGTCATTTGTCACCTAAAACCTTTCAGAGAATTTCCTGGCACTTAGAACACAATTCAAACTTCTTTCCATGACTCACAGGGCTCAGTGTCACCTTCTGCCTCTGCTCCCACTCTCAGGCTCCGTCACACTTGCCTTCAGTCCTGTCACAGGGCCTTTGCACGGCTGGTCCCCTTTGCCAGGATGATCATTCCCCAGATTTGCACACATCTGGCCCCTTTCTTCATTCAGGTCTTAGCTTCAAAGCCAGCTTCTGAGAGAGCCAGCTTCAAAAGTAGTCCCAAGAACTCGCTCTTACATTATCTGGTATTATTTTATGCATACTGATTGCTTATTTGCTTGCCATCTGAATGCCTTCCCCTCAACCCTCCCTGGAAATGTATGTTCCATGAAAGCAAGAACCTTGACCATCTTTTATCCCCTAGGGTCTAACACAGCACCTGGCATATCGCAGACGCTCAATAAAAACTTGTTGGGAGAGAAGGAGGAGGGGGCCACAGCCATGAACAACAGTATGAGCAAAGGACAGAGGCCCAAATGAGCACAACACATGGAGAAGACGCACTCCTTTGGGGCTGATCAACTCCAAAGACAAATACTAAAGAATCACTGCCATTAAGACTTCACGGGGAGGGTTTGCATTAGGGAGGACCATGAAACCAGGCCGGCGGGGGCGGGGGGGTGGTGGTGGTGGTGGTGGTGGTGGTGGTGGTGGTGGTGGTGGCTGTGTACAGTGAAAAGATCCCTGGACTCAGAACTGGGGGACCTGGCTTTAAAACACAGCTTTCCCACTGTATTAGTTTCCTAGGGTGGCCACGACAAAGTAGTACTGCCAACTGGGTGGCTAAAAACAGGAGAAATTTATTCCCTTGCAGTGCAGAAGCCAGAAGTCTACCATCGAGGTGTGGACGGGGCCAGTTCCTTCCAGAGGCTGAGGGAGAATCTGTCCTGCGCCTCTTGCCCAGCTTCTGGGGGCCCCACAATCCTCGGTGTTCCTCGGCTTGTAGACGCGTCACTCCAATCTCTACATCCGGCTTCCCCTGGAGTTCTCCCTACGTGTGTCCTCTATGTCTACATTTCCCTCTTCTTATAAAGCCATCAGACACTGCATTATAGGGCCCACCCGAACCCAGTACAGCCTCATGGTAACTAATGCAAACTGCAAAGACACTACTTGCAAATAATGTTGCATTCTGAGGTTCCAGGTGCACGTGACTGCCCACCCAACCCAGAGCACAATCTCACCTACGGCATCTGAGCCTTCCTTTCCCCATCATTCCACCACCGGTCTCAGATCCCTCCCCTAACGAGAGAGGGCGGTACCGATCTGATGCCTGTGCCATCCGGAAGGCTCGTCTATGTGAGCTGCGCTGGGGAGACTGCAGCTTTGCTGTGGCAGGAAGCAGAGGGCCACCGCAAGCTGGGGAGCAGAGGACAGTCCAGTAAAAACAAGGTTTAAGGGGGGTGAGTGGGAGACAGATTAGAGCAGGAAGGAATGCGGCGAGGAGAAGCAGCAGTGAATCAGCCCGGCTTGGGTGAGAACAGCAGGCAGAGGAGACAGGCGAGCACAGAGCCACTTAGCAGATAAACATCAGAAGTGAGTCAGGAAGAGCCCTCAGGAACGCCACTGTTCTCCCAGACAGGAATCCGGGCAGGAGAGAGCAGATGGGAGTGGGCGAGGTCAGTCGGAGGGGGGTTGGAAGGACGAGAACATTCAAATGGAAATGGCTGGCTGGCGGTCAGGAGTGTTCCGAGGTCAGGTGGGGAGAGGCCTAGGCTGCAGCTGCAGGTAGACAGTGTGGAGGGGGAGGGATGGTGGCTGAGGCTGAGCATTTCTAGCAAAGGGCCAAGGGCGGGAAAAAAAGAGGCCCTGAAGCACCTCCTCCCAAGGGCCTGATTCCAGACAGGAGCATCAGAGCTCCAAATGATGGCTGTGACTGTCTCCACCTAAACCCAACTCTAATGCTGGGAACAACTAGAAAAACACAAACGGCAGAGACCTGAGAAGGGCTATGCCCCGGGGAACAGAACGGGAAGCAGGGCAAGCCAGGGGAAGAGAGGCCACCGACCTGGAGCAGCCTGTCGCCGGCCGCCCTGGACCCCACACACACTCTAAGTCACAGAGGAGGAAACTAAGATCCTTTCCGACGCTGGAACTCTTGTGATTCGCATCCACCAGAGCCACACTAAGTGCCTGGTAATTCAATAACTCAATTAAGAAAGCTCGATTTTTTTAAAAAAGCTTAATATTTAAAGGAAGGGTTAGGAATTGCTACACAACTCGGGGTGATTAATAGTTACAATTAAGGGCTGAACGTGTTGAGGGGAGAAAGGCAAGGCTTCATAGAAACACATGTGCGCTGCAAGGGACACAGCAAGTCACACCCACAGACCAGGGGAAGCCGCTCTCCACATTCCACGCCCCAACCAGGCGCCCAGCAGACTCTGTGCTCCAAGGGAGAGCCCTGTGGACAGGACTACCTGGCAGATTCACCCAGGTACAGCAGGACACTCCTGGGGGCAGAGTGCCAAGTAGGGCTTCTCCCAGCCTCCCCAACAAATCAGAGCTTATTTGCTGCAGAGCTGGCATGAGGCCCACTCTGACCTGTGGTCCCATCTTCTTTCCAGTGCAATCAAGTCTTCCATGAGGTCGTATAAGTCAGAGAAGAACTATGATTGGTCAGAAGGGAGAGGGGATGGGCTGAGCTCTGGCAAACTGCTCCAGGGGCAGCAGGGGGTTGTTTTGGCATCTCTGTCGTCTCGTGTCAGGGAGACTGTCACCCCTAGACCTCCAGTATCGCATGCAGAGGGTGTGTGAAAGGACAGCCACACTATGCCTGGCCTCCTGCCCCCACGGCCGCTTCTACCCGTCAATTCAATGGAAGATGTGACACCCCCAGTGCAGTACTCAGGGCCTGAGTCCATCTGTGACCCACTTCACATCTCAGGGGCTGACCTGGCCAGGCTGCCACATGGCCCCACGTAGCAGGGGCCATGCCACATCCTACACGGTGGCCATTTCGAACCACAGGGCTCTGATTTCTGTGCTCAGGAGAGGCCTGGCTCTGATCCCCAAAAAGCAGCCTGGCCTCCCAGGCTGTGAGTCTGTGTGGGTGACAGCAAAGCCAGGCCTTGGAGGGACTGATTGTTCAAGGCAGGAGGGTCACAGGAAGGAATGGCTCGGACACTGAAATAGCTTATGTTCAGTGTCAGCATGAAAACACCTTCCCCTTCTGGAGTGACTGGGGAAGGCCACACCTGGTCTTTGGGGCACCCACCTCGGGCCCACATGGGACAACCTGCTGATCAGAAACTGAAGCTCTGCAGCTACGAGACGCCCAGAGGCAGGACCGAGGTCCAGGGAAAAACAGGGTGGGCAGGGGTAACGTCCCCGGAGCTGCGGGCTCACCGATTTCAATCTCTTGCCCTTCCGTTAACCAAGAGTGGTTAGTTAACTTTGTAGTATCAGGGAGAGCAATGCTAATGGGCAAGAGAACAAAGCCTCCACTCCCCAGCTGAACCAAGGTGAGCCGGAACTTTCCATGAAGGCAGTAGGTATCAGGCATGCTAAAATACCCCCATCCTCATAAGGGTATCTGATGAGAAACCAACACTTTCTGAGCATCTACTATGAAGCAAGAGCTGTGACAGGGATTCTGTTTAAGTTCTCTCTCCTGAGCCTGACGCCCACCAGGGGAGGGAAGAGACTACTGTCTTCACTTTTCAAAGGGAGGTAACAGGCTTCAGAGGAGTCAAGGAACTCACCCAAGGTCCCACATCCCACAAGTGCTGGCTCCCAGCCCAGGTCTGTTGACCTCAGAGTGTGAGTTCCAACAGGGGTGAGGTGTCCAGGCCCAGGACAGCGGAAGTGCCGTGCTAGGGTCGTCATGCCTCCCACCTGCTTGGTGGTGGCACTTCTATACTGGCCTTCCATCTCACCATCCTCCAGTGGACCAACAGGGAAGGGGGCTGCTCTCAGTTACCACTGGATGTCGACGGGGTCTCAGCAACAGGGGGGCCTTTTATCTCTTAAGAGTGGAATAAAGAACATGGTTTCCAGCCAAAGGCTTTGCAGACAAGGGCACAGCAAATGGAGTTTCCTTTGGTTTGCGGTCCTTGGAGGACCTTCTGCGTGCCCCTGAGATGATAACCAGGGCCAAATTCAGGAAGAACAGGCAAGCAGAACAGCCAACCCTCCTGACCTTCTGAACAGCTAAAGCCCTTTGACTTTCGTGACCAGAGAACTAGAGCCGCCTCCCGCCCTCACTCTGACCAGTCCACCAGCGCCCCACCGTGGCCTGGCCCCACTTCTTTTAATCGCCTCAACGAGGCACAGACACCCCCGTGTGAGACAATGGGCCACAGTCTCAACACTCAGGCAAGGTGCTGCCAGGAAGGGTGATGAGTGGGTGCTCAGAGACCTTCAGCCTTGAGGAGCAGACAGACAGATGGACTCTGTTGAGGGCAGCCCCAGAGTCTCTTACATGGCCAGATGAGGGGCGTAGAGCTGGAATAAGAAAAATAAGTCCAATGGAAACAGCACGGTTGCTGTTAGGGGTCTGTGTGTTAGGTGAAGACTTGTGAGTGAATGATGAACAAATGGACCGCTGTCCTGGATCACTAACATGTCTTGAACCCCAACGTGCCAGCCCGTCAGGGTACAAAGAAGAAACCACCATTCCCGCCCTTGAGACACATGCCCACAAGGGCGGCAGCAACACCGTCATTACTGATACTGTGGGGAACCACATGAGAAGAGAAAGTGAGCTTGGATTTGGCTGCAAAAATATTTTAAAGCAATACTAATTAATTATAATCACCGACATGAACTGTTTGTCATTCATGCCTAATTACCGTGCAGCAAAATGATGGTGTTTACCATTAAAACGCATCACGCTGTCACTTTGGGGCGAGTTTTCTTTGGTGGCAAACAGAATTTCCAGTGAATGGGCAAACGTGTAGATGCTTTTATTCACGGTCATCTGCTAACAAAACCTCCAGGCTTTGGAGGGAGTCCCGATCTTATAAATAATAATGCACATAAGATTTAAATTAACATGGTCCTGAGCACGCTCTGTGTGTGAGGTCCTCTGCTAAGGGTGCATATGCAGCCATCTCCTTTAAGACTCCTCATCCTGTGAAGTACGTTCTACCAAACAGCAGCACTTTATGGAGAAATTACTTGCCCAAGGTCACACAGCTGGGAAGTAATGGGGCCAAGAACTGGCAGCCAGCATAAAAGGAAGCGAAACTGAGCTGTTTGTAATGAGGTGGATGGACCTAGAGTCTGTCATACAGAGTGAAGTAAGTCAGAAAGAGAGAGACAAATACCGTATGCTAACACATATAGATGGAATTTAAGAAAAAAAATGTCATGAAGAACCTAGGGGCAAGACAGGAATAAAGACACAGACCTACTGGAGAATGGACTTGAGGATATGGGGAGGGGGAACGGTGAGGTTTGACAAAGCGAGAGGGAGGCATGGACATATATACACTACCAAACGTAAAGCAGATAGCTAGCTATGGGAAGCAGCCGCATAGCACAGGGAGATCAGCTCGGTGCTTTGTGACCGCCAGGAGGGGTGGGATAGGGAGGGTGGGAGGGAGGGAGACACAAGAGGGAGGAGATATGGGAACACATGTATATGTATAACTGATTCACTTTGTTATTAAGCAGAAACTAACACACCATTGTAAAACAATTATACTCCAATAAAGATGTAAAAAAAAAAAAAACAAAAAACTGGCAGCCCGGCCCGCCTGCCTCTAGAATCCACGTTCACCACCAATATGACAACTGCAGAGCAAACGTGCAGAAAGCAAGTGGGGAAGGGCGCACACCAACATGCTAATGGGGGCTACCTCTCAGTGAAGAGACTGTAATTCTTCCTTTTGTTGAGCTATATGTACATCATTTTTAAAATTCTACAGTATAATGAATATGAATTACAGGGGTGGGTAGGTGGGTGTTGGGGGGTTACCGTTGGGATGGTTTGCTATTAAGGACCACAGCCACACTAGCCATGACACTGCCTGTCCAGAAGCCAACTCAGTGGCAGGGAGGTGGCAGTCCAGGCACGCAGGGCATGAAAAACCCTTGCTGGCCATCTAGACCAACCTTCAGTGTGCTACAGACGTCCTTGCTATCTGGCCCTAACAGACGGTCCTCACTTCATCACAGCCTCCCCAGATGCTGCCTGAGTGGATGGAAGCTTCAAAAACATCTAGCCGGGCAGGGCAGCAGCAGCAGGGGCCACTGGACGATCAGTGCAAAGATCGCCTTTTACAAAAACGCCTTTCCAAGAGTCTGCCAACACACGATCAGCTTCCCTTCCTCTTATTAGGAGGACACAACTACGGAGGTTAATCTCTTAGACACAAAAAAGCAAAAAGCTTCCAGAATCAGGGCCAGCCTCTTTCCCCAGTGATCTTAGAGCAATGCTGTGTATTTGGTGGCTGAGTAGAATAAGGCTGAAATTCACACAGGGCTAACTCGGAACGGCCCAGGTACCACTAGACGGTCCTATCCACCTGCAGCCAGGTCTGCCGGGGTCTGCCCTGGCTAGACTGAGGACACTTCTCAGATCCAGGAAGGACCGCTCCCCACTTTAGGAAGAGCCGAGTATGCTAGTAGAGGTCTACATGACCCCACAGACAAGGGCTCTGGCTAAGTCGCTGTGTGGGGGTTGGGTGATTTCTCTTCTGGACACTCTGAATCTCCAATGCCCAGCCCTGCATCCGGCCCACAGAATGCATCACGACTGACTCAAAAACATATACTAAGTGGCAAACAACATGTTCTTACCCAGGAGAATGGAGGGCACTCAAAATCATAGCATAAGAAGATCTCAAGTCACTGGGGCTGTTTACCTTAGAAAACAGGTGATGTGACAGAGATGGGAGACAAAGGGGAACTCATAATTGTGCTTACAGAATTAAGCTTCATGATAAAGTAGCCAAAACATGGTTTGAGACCCAGCTTTTTGCTACTGAATTAATTTTTGTATGCCCCCAGAAGAGTTATTCTAAATATGGAAACAGGTAATCAGTGGTTCCCCACCCTAGCTGCATATGGAGGCTTTTAAAAAGAGATGCCCAGGCCTCACCCGGTCCTACCACTTAATCCCCAGAGACAAGTCCATGAGTTTGTATTTCTTAAGAGCTCTTTAGGTAATTCTGGTACACAGCCAAATTTGAGAACCACTGTCATATATATAGCAAACCACTGATTATAGATAGATAGATAGATAGATATACACACACATACGTACATACAATGTATATACCTATATATATGCATACTTATATATGTAAATACGGCTATATTTATAGCTATATCTATACATATTAGAACACTGTTCATAATACATTAAATACAGAGTTGTTCCACTGCAAACCTCAGAAAGCCAAAATAAGGAACTATGTGCTCATCAAAAGAGGGAAGCAGGTTTTTTCCTGGAAAGTTCTTCCTTAAACCATTAAAAGCCAGTCAAAAATGGAAGTTAATGCCTTGGAAGGTTGAAAGAGACACCTAACAAATAAAACGTGGGAATGTTGTACGTATTGCAGAAGAGATTCCCATATGGAGTGGATGAACAGGGTGGACTAAATAACTTTCCACGTTAATGTAGTAACAATGACACCATAACATTTATTGACCCCCACTTCCCATCTGGCACTTTACCTATGCTGACTTGTTTAATCCTCAGAACCATTCGATGCAGAAGGTGGTTGTACACCTTTCACTCATCAGCTGGAGAGAAGCTGGGTCCCCATCACACCTTCTACCGCAGCCAGACTGCTTTCCTCACATCCGAAGAGGTCCCTACACACCTCGTCTTTGCTCATACTAGTCTCGCCCCGGAGAAATTCGGAGCTTCTCTCAATCAGAATCTTGCAAAGCAATCACAGTACCTTTCCTGGATCCCCAGCTCAGCCCCAGTTCAGCTGTGGAAGGAGAGATTTTAGAATTCAGGAGCCCTGGGCCCTGAGGGCATCTGGCACTGCTTGCTTTCGGCTTGGATGAAAGGAGTCGGCTTCCTCTTAACCCCTTCCCCAAACACTCCTCCACCAGGCTCTACTTAACTAAACCTTCACTCTATTGAAATAAAGGTTCTGTGGACTCTGAACCTTCATCTGCAAAGGTTTTTTTAATCAAATGCAGGCGTAAAAACTAAGGAGATGAGGAAGGTGGTGTGCGCCCAGCGCGGTGGGCTGCATGCCAGGCCTGGCTTTCTGCCCCCTCACAGCACTTTTGACCATCCTGAAGCCCCTTCTGCTCTGTCTGTAGCTCCCATGAAGGTGGAGACCCTGTCACAGCACAGTCCCCTCAGCACCTGGTACACTGAAAGCACTCCACAACTATTTATCGAATAAAAGTAATAAATTAAAATGGGCAAAGGATGAAAAAACTTTGTGATTGATTGGACAAAAGTCACAAAATGGACCCTGGGCTCTACTGAGTGTGAGGCACTGTACCAGGGCCTTGGGGACACACACAAAAGCAGAGGTCTGTAGTCCCCACTGAGCTGGAAGGAAAAGATAAAACAGGTAACAAGCTGAATCTTTATCTTAAAAGAGCAATGCAAAATTTAAATAACAATAGTAATGCATTCACAAGGCAGGATGGAATTGCCAAATGTATTATACGAAGGAAATAAAGTCACCATTTGTCTTCAGTTATATCCTTTCTAGGGCAAAACGGGTTGAAGCTAGGAACAATGATCAAAAATCCACTAAAAAATCACAACTGCTCCCTCTTGCATTTCCCTCCCACCCTCCCTATCCCACCCCTCTAGGTGATCACAAAGCACAGAGCTGATGTATATGCATAGCTGATTCACTTTGTTATAAAGCAGAAATAACACACCACTGTAAAGCAATTATACTCCAATAAAGATGTTTAAAAAATAAATAAATAAAATGAAATGAAAAAAAAAATCACAACTGAACATTCCCACTTGAAAACATTTTATCTGCCGCCATTTTTGTTTCAAGATGATGGCCTGAAACACACACTCAACTCTGGTTGGATCCTGAAACCCTCCCGATAATTCACGACTTCAAGGGTCAGCAGCGTAAAGCATTTAAAAGTCACGGGGAAACAGATGCCTCACTCTTCGATATACTTTTTTCGATGTTTCAAATGACAAATTTCAGAGAAATGTAAATTTTAGGAAAACTTGGGTACAAAATTTGGAGCACCAAAGCTCAGAATCGCACTTTTACCACCAGTCCCTGGTAGAGAGGTAAACCAGTACCACCTCCCTGGGGGACAGTTTGACACCAAACAGCAAACTGTACACTGTATTATTATCTGCTTATTGTCAATTCCTAGAAGTGGAACTGCTGGGTCAAATGTATAGCACGAGCAGGAGAGGAATACATTCACAAGGGCAGTCCTGACAGCACTGGTTATGAGACCAAATAATGATAACGATACAGAAAACAACCTAAACGTTCCCAGCTAAGGGTTTGAGTAAGTCAATCAGGGTACGTGGGTATCACAGAAACAGTACAAGCGTCCAATATGGTGATACAGAGTACACCGACATGGAAAGATGTCTCCGACATGTCACTGAACAGAACAAACAGTCTGGCAAACAACACAGAGGACCCCGTTTCTCTAAACGCGTACACAACCATTTATATAAACATACGCATGTTTACGTACGTGCAGACTGATCTGGAAAGCCACACCAAAACGTTACTATGGGTTATCTCGGGGCAATGAAAGACGAGGGGAAACAGTGTTTAGTTCTTTGCTGGCTTCTGTATTTAATTTTTTCCAGTACACCTTTTGTTTTTAAACAAAATCATAACAGTGTTAAAAAATAAACTTCCTTCACGTTCAGATCACCCAATGCAGTGCGAAGTGTTGCACTTGCCTCATTCCTGATCTCAGTGGCTGATTTCCAGCTCTCGTTTTGGAATATTCCAGGACACTTCCTCGTGACCCAACCACAACCACGGCCCTCCCCTCTTCAGGAAGCTGAGTGGGATCGGAAGTGAGGGTAACGCAACTCTGCCGCCTGGGAAGAGATGCTCGCAGGAGCCAACCGGGATTTTCAAACCCCTGCAAATGCTTCCTGAATCCCTCGGGGCCGGATCCTGTAGGATGACTAACCCTGCCCCAGGAAGGAAAAGGGGCCTAAAGATCAAGAGTTGGGCCTCATCAAATTGCAAAGATCAGGGGTCAGTTCCCAGGCACAGCCTCCAACACGGCCCAGAAGCTCTGCTGGGCCCGGCCCCGCCCCTCTGGTTCTAAGCCCCCTCACCTCCAAGGGCAGGGACATGGAGACGTCAGGCAGAGGCAGCCTGAGGGGTGGGGTGAGGCAGGGGAGGCAGCTGTCTCCCACTGTGCCCCGCGGAGGCACTTCCATGCACGTGGCAGGTGTAGCCCTTAAAACACAACACAGAAGCCCCCGCCTCCGGAGACCACAGGACATGCAAACCCCACAGCTCCAAGCCTCACGCCACCTGCACTCTGGGAGGCCAGGAGGCAGCTCTTCCTCCAACTTCTGGAGCTAGGAGAATGTTTTCAAGGGAAGGACAGAGGGTGGGAGAGGGGGGAACCTGCCAGTCAAGCGCCAAGATGCACAGAACTACCGTCCCTCAGCTAGGAAACAAATGCTCAGAGAAGCTAAGAGACTAATCCAAGAGCACAGAGTCACTGGGTAGAACTTCAAAGGTACGGCTGCTTTTGATCTTCACCCCGCAAGGCAACCTGGCAGGATGGAGAGACAGCATTCTCTCCTCCTGAATCATTCAGTCCTTCATTCTTTGGTTTGAAGAGTTTTAACAGAAGACGGCTACCATACATGGCTCTTTCTTTCCACGTAAAAAACGAGCTCTGAGGACATCCCAGATAGTTCAGGGTTCACGCTGCCCCTAAAGATCTGTGAGAAGAACTGGCCCTCGACACAACCAGCTGGAACATCACAGTGATTGCCCCTGCAGGAGATGTATATAATAAAAATTGAACGCTGCAGTATGAACTTCATACATACTTGTCCTCTTGGTTTATTCATCAGAAATAATCATCTGTGCTTGCTTTCGCAAGAGCACATATTTTATAGGGTACATTAAAATTTAATGGATTTTTAATAATATTGTAACCACCACAAGAGAGAAAAGTGGAAAAAGCCACACCACACATTTTTGCCGCGTTTGGGTGGCTTGGCTCTAGCGCCGCAAAGAAAGAACTGATTTGGTGTGGAGCGGCGGGCAGGAGAGGATGAAGGGCCCTGAGGAGAGCACGAGAGGATGGAGGCGTGAAAAGTTATACAGCTGACCACTGGCATGGGAGGCCTGTGCCGAGGGCAGGAGATTGAGCAAGAGAAGATGCCAAGTTAACAGACTACCCTCCATGGTCAATTCTGCTTGATTTGACCTGACTCTGGGCCATGTGGGATCTAGTTCAGACCCAGAAGGAAGCAATGGTCATGCATAAAACAGACACTTCAATCATGTCCCAGCCAAGAGAATACAATGCTAGGTCCAGAACAGATTCAAACTGTCATTTAGCCCAACTTTATAGAAGGGAGAGCCGAAACCCAGAGGAGATAAATGCTGCCTAAGATCACAAAATGGGGACTTCCCTGGTGGCACAGTGGTTAAGAATCCGCCCGCCAATGCAGGGGATGCAGCTTCGAGCCCTGGTCTGGGAAGATCCCACATGCCACGGAGCAACTATGCCCACGCGCCACAACTACTGAGCCTGCACTCTAGAGCCCGTGAGCCACAACTACTGAGCCTATGCTCTAGAGCCTGCGAGCCACAACTACTGAGCCCACGTGCCACAACTACTGAAGCTCACGCACCTAGAGCCCGTGCTCTGAAACGAGAAAAGCCACCGCAATGAGAAGCCTGCACACCGCAACGAAGAGTAGTCCCCGCTCACCGCAACTAGAGCGCACAGCAACGAAGACCGAATGCAGCCAAAAATAAAATTAAAAAATAAATACATTTATTAAAAACAAAAAACAAAAAACAAAAAAAAACCACAAAAGGAACTAGCAGGTAAGTCTTCAAATTTCTGCTGGGACTTTTTCTATGACCTCTGTATGGCCCAAGTTAAAAGCATATACTTAAAAGCTAACTCTGATAGCAAAGATCACATCGAGTCTTCAATAACCTGCTGGATATCAAGTTTCACATTTCTGAGAAACTATTATTTTTCATGAGTTCCCCAATGGTTTTTAAATTTGACATGCATCACCAAAAAACCACTCTATTTTAACTTTTCAGGGAAAAATTTTTTCTCTCTCCCTACTGGGCTCAAACCCACACATTTGAGGAGCTCTTTACAGAACAGCGTCCTGTCCCGAGGACAGGATGAGCTGCCTCCCTTGGTGCCCGCAGAAAAGCTCCTACACAAGTGCCTGGTGCCACGGTCCAGGGCTCCTGATGTGTCACCAGCACAGACACCGACATCTATTTCTGACCGAGGAAAGAAACATGTGGTATCCGGCCACCAATGATACATCCACAACCAGGCTGACTCACCCATTCGTGAGCCTGCTGCCAAAAATAACACCTTGCCAAAATTGCGTTTCCTAATCATTGACAAAGAAATGTCCAAATTAAAATGAAAAAGGCTTAGATGTCAAGTGAGGATGGTGATTTATCCTGTGCTTATTTATATAATGCACCACGTCTCTCGGATAGGCACATTTTTCCATGACATCAATTCAGCCAGCAAGTGGGCTTAACGATGACAATGAAGACTCCAGAACGAGCATGGGATTGGAGTTCGCTGGCCCTAGACTAAGAGCTTCCTCTATCCCTGGGCAGCTCGGGCTACTACGCATGTACCTTCATGCCCCGGGGCCTCATCTTCCTCATCTATGACAAGGGACCTAAGAATATGCACCTGGCACGGGCACTGTAAGAACTATATGAAGAATTATATTTTTAAAATTATATAAAATGAATCATACTAAAAAATTATGTAAAATAAAAGCAATCAGCGCAGTGCCTGGTACACAGCAAAGACCCAGTTAATGATAGTTGCTATTAAAAATACTCAGCATTTACTATCACTAAATAGAATTTGAATGCGTTGATAGTTCCTTCCAGCTTTCCTATCTCGAACTATAACAGTAAAACTAGTAAACCACTGCGTAATATTAAAGCCCCAAATATTGAACATTGCAGCAGTAACCGCCTGCCGGGCCTCCATATGCCACTTTGCCACCTTGTGATTTTGATTTATTTTGCTTTATTTATTTACTTGGTGATTTATTTATTTTGTTTTAATAAAATAATATTGTGCCCTCTTAGGAAGCAGGAGGAACGGTAGCAGAAGAATGAATTGGGCAAGAGGGGGAGAGGTGAGGAAGGCCAGCGACAGTCCAGAAGGTTCTACATGTCCAGGCCTGCCTCTCACTGCTACCTCCAGGGAAAACCCCTCTTCCCATCCTCTCCCTTCCTGCACCGGCACCAAGCCTCCCCCATGACACCGTGCACTCCCCACCATGTGCACATGAGCCATAACTGTCTACAGCTGGAGACAGCAAGGCAAAGCAATCACGTGGCCTCGCGGTGCCCACGGGCGCTTCAACTGAGGGTGAGAAAGACGGCCACGGGGCCATTAAGTGAGGACATTAAAAGCATCGATGTAGCTAAAACACATTAACCTATAGAGGAAGCGAGGCTATAAGCTGCAGCTCCAGCGACATCATAAAACGAGGCCTCCGTAATGGAACCAATATTACAGCCATTGATATAAATTATACCTCAGAACAGGGGAGAAGGGGGTGGGATGTAAAAATGGAACAAGTTCAAACTTCTTTTATTGTAATAGTCTCCAGTTGAGCATAATCACCAAAGCTATAGCGCGATACGATTGCCAAAACTAGACAAACATCTGTGGGATGGATTCATCTCAGAGGGAAGGCCAACAGCTTGTTATCATTAAAGCAGCGATGCTCGCTCTGCGCCTGAACTGCAGGCTGCCTTGTTACTGCATTTGCAGAGGCAATTGTACCAGATGTTGGCAACTATCTTCAGATAGATGAGAGGCACCTGCTGCGGAGGAAACTTAGCTCCTCATTGGCCTCCCTGAGCAGGGGGCAGGGAGGAAGGGGCAAGAAGGAGTGACCCTTCCAGACACCACTGGTGAGGCATTGGTGACCAAAAGTGACCAAGAGGGTCGGTTAAGCCTGCCCGCCCACCTGCTCCAACTCGGCTCCTGGTGCCAAAGACCCAAGAAGGGTCCACAAGGTGCTGGAGGGAAGAGGCAGAAATGCAGGAGGCACCTAATTCAGGCACGGGGAGTACAGAGCTCTGCACGACCAACTCCCTCCCCAGGTTGCTCTTGGTAACGGTCTCCCAGACTCTTGAAGAGATCCTGAATTTGAAACGTGGCTATGGACATTAATCATCATTAAACGGCAAACAGGCAATTTTCAAACCATGTCATGCTGACTCAGATGGAGACAAAGGCTCTGAAAGCAGGGAGAACAGGGACAAGAGAGATAAATACCACCCATGCCACCATGGACAAATAAAAAGTCATGAGCGTCCGTAATTCATTTTTCAGGGCGCCCGGAACATCGGCCGCTAGTTAGCGGGCGGAAATGATTCACTCCAAAGTTGGCGGGGCCCACCCAGTTCCACCTTGCTGCGGGGTGGCCTAGCAGAAAGACACCCATAAAATGCAACCACAGACCCCGGGTGCGACCTGACTCCTTTTCAGCCAAGGGGGGACACCAAGAGCCACCCAAGGACTCAGCAGGTGGGTTCAGCCCTGGAGGGCTGATGTTCTGCTGGTGAGGGGAAGTCAAATCATGGTTGCTGTTGTTAAGACGTTCTAATGTGGCCCCTCAGCTGGCCTCAGGGATGATTTCTGAACACGTGGTGATTCCCCTTCCTCTTGGGATTATCAGAGTTGAGCCAGGACACCTCATACGCCACTCATTCTTACCATGGTTGCTGAGACAAGAACACAAGACACTGAAAACTGTCTCCAGGAGAGGCAGTAGCTGGGGCCTGGGGGTGGAGACAGGCCCAGCCAGGACCTGGGGGTCCCGGGGGAAATGACCAGGGTCACAGTGTTATTCTTGAACTTCACTTTTCTCATCTGGGAAAGGTCTCCAGAGCCTTCTTTGGAGGTCTACACAGCTAGGAGCCCTAGACTGTCCTAGCCACAGCTAAAGAAATTAAGTGGCTTGGTCCAGATAGTTGAAAAATTTAATAAGCATGTTAAATTCTGTTTTGTACATCGACCAGTAGTCCAATTTGGGCTTACTCTAATATTTAGCCACAAAACAAAACATCTCTTTAACCTGTAATTAAGGTTGTGTCATATCCTTAACCAATAAGCATTTCTTCACTCTGTTAAAAAAAAAAAGCGACCCATACCTCAAAGTTCCTAGGGCAGAAATGACAAATTTTCAGAAAAACACTTACTAGAGAATACAGAAATCAAGGCATCAATTTAATTTCACACTCTACCTGCCTTGGACTAATTTGTGTAAATTACATTTCATACTAAGAACCTCAGCCCACGTGACCACAATGGAGAAATAAGCAGCTGGCATCAAATTGAGTTCTTCAGGTATAAGTATATAGCTCTTTCTAGTGTGAGAATGTTTAGCTGAAAGTTCAATGCAGGTTTTATATAAAAATTTCCAAGTGTTAATTTCCACATTTTCATCAACATGTCCATGTCACTGGGTGTTTTTACAGACCTGAGGAGTGCAAATTAAACCACGTGGATCAGGTTTTTTTCTTTTAGAAAAAATGATTATAACCAAATTCTCAGCTCGTGGGTGTGAGTTTGCAGGGTAGAGGACGGCTGTAGGAAGCCGCACACAAGTTTTCATTTGGGCCTTCCATGTTTAGGCACGTGGCGGACCAGAAGCCACGAGCTAGCGTTCCCATGCACGCCGTCGGGGAGAATCCTCTAGCGGTGGCTGCTACGGCCACACAGAGCACCCATCACGAAGCAGCAGCACCGGGTCGCCCAAGAAGAAGCAAGACCCCAGGGTCCTCGCCTGTCCACCCTAACATTGCTTGTGGGCTCTACTCTCTCTAGCTGGCCTTATATCTGCAGCTACTTACTTTGAAGGAGTTTTCCAAATGGATTGGAGGGGCAGCGTGAGACCACACGAAGTACCTTTCTGATGCATGTCCCCATTAAAAGGGCAAGTATTCTTCCAAGCAAGTATACGTGTGCCCCCCCAAAGCAGTTTATGAAGGGCCCTAAAAATATCCACAATTCTCGGAAATCACTGCTTTCTTTGAGACTCCAGTTGGGGACTAGAAGTGTCTGCGGCAACTTGCGCCAAATCTGGCCCGCTGCCTGTCTTTTTTTTTTTTAATAAATTTATTTATTATTTATTTACTTATGTCTGTGTTGGGTCTTCATTGCTGAGCGCGGGCTTTCTCTAGTTGCGGCGAGCGGGGACTACTCTTCATTGCCGTGCACGGGCTTCTCATTATGGTGCTTTTCTCGTTGTGGAGCACGGGCTCTAGGCATGCGGGCTTCAGTAGTTGTTGCGCACAGGCTCAGTAATTGCGGCTCGCGGGCTTAGTTGCTCCATGGCATGTGGGATCTTCCTGGACCAGGGCTCGAACCTGGGTCTCCTGCATTGGCAGGTGGACTCTTAACCACTGTGCCACCAGGGAAGTCCCCCGCTGCCTGTTTCTGTAAGTAAAGTTTTACTGGAACACATCCATGCTCGCTCATTTATGTATTTCCACGGCTGCTTTTCTGCTTCAACGGCAGAGAGTCTGGCCCACAGAGTCCTGCTATCTGGCCCTTTACAGTCAGTGTGTCAACCCCTGCTCTACATGAGCATGGAGCTAGGAATGAAAATATGGATAAGAAAGTGTGACTCTATGATTCCTAGAAACTGGGAGGACTCAACACATCTGAAAATAAATGGTATTTTTTATTGTTGCCTTTAAAAAAAAAGGTATCTAGAATTAACACATTTGATCTGGAACATTCTACATAAACTTTCACTCCAGTGATTACAAGTTATGGGTTTTGCAGAAAACCACTAACTTCAACTATCATTTTGTTCTAGGTGCACCTGAGGAGTCATCTTTGTCAATTTTCTTGGGCTGCCAAATCCATCCACTGGCAGGGCCCAGGGTAAACGCATCTGGGAAGCAATAATGAGAAGGAATATAACTGAGACACCCTAACTAATGGTCTGTGAGGTTCTCCAGCGCTGAAAAGATACTGTTCACTGTCCCACCCATCGGTCAAATAAACAAACTGGGCTTGTAGCTTCTGGTGAGGTTGAAGGGTAAGATCTCAGAGGGGAACTTTAAACTTGGCAAGAAGGGGAGAGTCTTTAAAATCCCGGGGCATCTCCTCAGCAGTTAGTACGTCTGGGCAAAGGCGAAGGCAAAGGTGAATCCAACTTGAACTTCGCCTCCTTCCCTGCCCTCCGGCCGATGAAGAGTCAGATTCACTGTTTCAAGATCTACTGAAGTGGACATTCTCCTTTGGTTCTTTCCAGAGTGGGCACAGGCAGGGCTGCTGTCCTCAGGAGTGTGTGGACAAGACACACAGTGGGCTGCCTCCCACCCTCCATGCGAACTCTGATGGAACCCAGAATAAATGTCTGTCAAGCACCTCTTCCAGGTCAGCACTCCGGTTGGTGCTGAGGCAAATGAAGATATGACCCACCTGCAGAGGCTGCCCTGGGCAAGAGGCAAGATGGCAGATGTAAACCATGGGAGGCACAAGAGCTCAACAGCAGCCACTACATCCCCACCCATCAGTGAGGGTCAGCAGGCTCCCGGCCTCTCTTCACTGCACTGCAGTTTTGTTTACAGGTGTCTCTACTCCTTGACCTCTGTGGGCAGGGACTCTGATCTCTGACCCCAACATGGTGCCCTATACCTAGTAGGCACACAAAAATCAGGTTACGGAATGAATGGAGGTTTGGACAAGCATAACCACCTCAGGGCCTTTGAACAGCTGATGAAGACCTCCTTCCTCTGCCTCCATCTGGCCCCATGGTCCCAGCCGGCCAGGGTCCTGACTGGCCCTGCATCCTCAAGAGCTCCTGAGTGTATTCTGCAGCCCTCCAGGAGCCACCCCCCACCACCGCACTAACCTGCAGGTGTCCCTGAGCACAGGTCTACGAGGTAGACCAGCTACACGGAACAGGCTGAGACAAATCAGCATAAAGCACCCCCAAAAAGGCAACCAAAAGCTGAGAAGCCCTTTGAGGGAGTGGCATTGAATTAAATACAACCAGACGTGGGCTTCCCTGGTGGCCCAGTGGTTGAGAGTCCGCCTGCCGATGCAGGGGACACGGGTTCGTGCCCCGGTCCGGGAGGATCCCACATGCCGCGGAGCGGCTGGGCCCGTGAGCCACGGCCGCTGAGCCTGCGCGTCCGGAGCCTGTGCTCCGCAACGGGAGAGGCCACAACAGTGAGAGGCCCGCGTACCGCACAAAAAATTAATAATAAATAAATACAACCAGACATGCCGTTGTCAAAAAAGGGTGCTACAAATAGACAGTTCTAGAAAAATCCTAGTCCATGAGAAGGCAGAAATTTCTATCAGAACCGGCTTTTTGAAATAACTTGCAAGTGAATTACAGCAGCTACTCCCTATGGGAGGGGAAATTATTTCAGGCGGCTTTCCAGTCCCACGTGCTCCTTTAATCTAAGTCATATGCAAGAAATATTTATTGAGGGTGGAAGTCTCCCCATAGGTGTGTTTTAAGTGCAGGCCGCACTGGAGCACTCCAGTTAGCTCTATAAAGCTGCCTAAAAGAACGTTTTTAATGCACTGACTCGTTTGCTTTAAACTGATTTCTCACTGCAAACAAATAAACCCCCTACAAACCCCCTGCTTTCCTGCGCCGACGGCCTCTGCTGCCAGGCATGCGCCAAGTTCTTGGGGACGCCACCATTAAGATGGTGGTTTTCAATAGAAACTTGGCATTTATCATAGCGAGAGCATTATCTTCTCAACAGACGCTGACAATTTGTCCTATTCCTCCCTTGAGAGAATCCAGTAAGATCACGTTTGCTTCCCCTGCATGCTGTTTCTCCGACTACAACATTTCTTTGCCTGGAAAGAAAATATTGTGACTCCTTGCCATGTTCACTTCATTAGCATAAGAGGAAAAAAAGCCAAATCCTCCCATTGGCCTCCCCCCACAGTAGCTCCAGCTGGGTTAAATCTAGCAGGATCTCAGATGCAGGACTTCTGTGGCTCGGGATTTGTCACAGAACTGTTACAGAGGGACGGGGGCAGAGGCTGCGAGAGGCCAAGAAACTAGTCCTTTTAACAAATGAAAGACATCCATTTGACACACAGGGGGTGTGTCGTGCAGACTATGGTGGGGAGTTTACAGGATAGGGGGGCGGTGAACCTGGTGAAGTCAGCAGTTTGGGACTTTGGACGCAGGAGGGGCAGGGGGTGTGAAAAACAGAGAGAGAGAGAGAGAGAGAGAGAGAATATGAATGTGGGGAGGAGAGATTCTCATGGAGCAGACATCGGCAAACTTGTCTCTTAATTCTTACACTGTTTCTCCCCACCCTCACCATAAATGACTTTGTATTCTCACTTAAGAGACAAGAAATGAGTCTCAGGACAGTGAAATCACCAGCCCCAGGGCACAAAACTAATAGCAAATGATGGCATCTGGATTCAAACTCAGGTCTACCTGAACCCAAAGTCCAGAATCGTTCAATTTCATCCCACGCAGCCCTGACAATTCCCAAGAGCCCGGCAATAAACGCCAGCGGCACCCCTCTGTTCTTTCGAGAGGGAAAAAATGTACCCACAAATGAGTTCTCTCTGTTCACAGCCAGATTTCCTAGCATCAGAGATGTCCGTGCTTTGGCTTAATGCCGTTGAACCCGTTCTCACCCCCCAGCCTGGCTGATCACAAAAAGGCAAGTCCGGGGAGAAGCTGCCGAGAGCCCACCTGCTACCTCCACCCCAGGGAGAGCCAAGCATCCATGGGGCCGCAATCAATCAATGCTCCTGCCGGCTTCTGAAAACCACAGACCCTACCGGATACCTGCCACTCAGCAGGCCCATTGTTTTTCTTAGACCAAAGACAGAAAGAGGAGCAGGGGAAGATGCAACCTGAGATGCTTTAGAGCCCACTTCACCCTCCTCTGATCCGTCCCTTCTCTGGGGCAGCTGCGCATCCACCCTCGACACGAAGACCTGCCTGAGAATCTACCGGCTCCGGAAAAGGCCTTGCTGACCAGCTCCACCTGCCCAGACAGCCTCTCAGTTCTAACAAGCTTTTACTCCACGGTGGAAATAGCTCATTTATCCCGGGCTTCAGGGGAAAGATAGGATCCACATAAGGAAATGCTCCCGATGACTGAATATATTCTCTTAAAGCCCCATTTTATAAAAGAAAAATCATAATTTTACCATTTGAAACGCCTCCAATGTCTAGCATAGCCCTGCCCTCTGATACAGAGGCCCACTCATCCCACCACTATTTACTGAGTACCAACTACGGCCCAGCCCCTGGGCCCACCCCGGTGCTGCACACGGTTAGGAAACAGACCCAGCCCCACCTCAGTGGAATCTGCAGTCTACTCGGGGCAAAGAGGTTACATGTAAATTTGATTTTTTTTTTCCTGATAAACCAAGATTCCCCTCTTTTGTCCTCCTTTATGGAGTCTTCCAGCTCCTGGTTTTGTTTTCTTTATGAGACAACCTGTAGTTACTTTACGTTTACTATGTACTCGTTTGCTCTTGGCTGGTGCTCTCCAACCTCATCCGAAAACATCTACAAGTAAGCAGGGACCTTGTCTGTTTTGTTCATGGCTGCACCCCTGGCTCCTAGCTCAGGGTCTGGCATTCAGAAGATCGGGTCAATGAATCAATGAATCAATGAACAATGAACGACGTGCGAGGCTGCAGACGAGATGCCTTCTGGACCTAACGAGGAAGGATGGCTGTTTCCCTGCACCAAATGGTCCTACAATGTGGTACTTTTTGTTGTTGTTGTTGTTGTTGCGGTACACGGGCCTCTAACTGTTGCCTGCCTCTCCCACTGCGGAGCACAGGCTCCGGACGCGCAGGCTCAGCGGCCATGGCTCACGGGCCCAGCCGCTCCGCGGCGTGTGGGATCCTCCTGGACCGGGGCATGAACCCACGTCCCCTGCATCGGCAGGCGGACTCTCAACCACTGCGCCACCAGGGAAGCCTCAATGTGGTACTTTTTAAGACTGAAATCTTTTTGTTTTTATAGGTTTCTCTCCCTCCTCTTTACATTGAATTTATTAACAACATCTTCCCACTCCTTAATGTTTGCAATAAATTCAAAAACCAGAAGACCAAGCTTATTAGACTCAGGAAAGGAAACTTAAATGAGGATGTGGAAAGCTCTCTCAAGAGGCTAAATAAGCTCAATAAACAGGTTAGTAAATCAATATATATAAATATATTTTAATAAACACCAGTTAAGTGATACTGGGACAATTTCCAGACCGTATCCTCTATTCTTCCCCCCGCCCCCAAAAACAAAACAGTTTATGTATTCAAGCAAGTTTAAAGAGCTCGTCAGCAGGGTCCAACCGAAAGAATTCTCTTTTGGCCCGTATCAGTTCAATGTTTTCCATCAAAGCCAGAGCAGCCTGCAGTCAGTTCCACAAACTCGAGGCATCAGGGTAGCTGGAATGAACTCAAGATACGTGCCATTGAAAACGAAATGAAACTCAATCTTCACGTTCAGGTGAAGAGAACCCAGGAAAGACTTTCTATTTGTGTTATCCCCGAGGTGGGAGGAAGAACTGAGTGGTAAGCCCACCCAAAAGACAGATGGGAGAGATGGAAAAGAGAGAGAGAGAGGAGAGAGGAGAGGGAGAGAGGGAGAGAGGGAGAGAGAGAGAGAGAGAGAGAGAGAGAGAGAGAGAGAGAGAGAGAGAGTGTGTGTGTGTGTGTGTGTGTGGCGGGGCTACTGCTGGAGAGGATGGGAGTGGCAACGCCAGAGGCGGAACCTGAGTCTTAGGATGAAAATAACAGCAGCTCATGTTTCTACCGTTTATTAAGCACTTAGTTTCTGGCAGGATGCTAAGAACTATATATGCCTTAGTTCATTTACTTGTCTCAACAGTCCTATGCAGTATCATCCCCATCCTACAGATAAAGCAACTCAGGAAGAAAGAAGTTAAATGACCTGCCCACGGTTACAGAGCTAATAAATAGATGAGCCGGATCTGACACCAGACAGTCTGAGTATAAAGAAATCTATGTCCTTATTACCAGGCAATATGCTAAACCAGGGGGTCAGCAAACTCTGGGTAACAGTCCAATCCTGCAGCCTTCTGTTTTTTGTAAATAAAGTTTTATTGGAACACAGCCACAACCACTCATTTTCATACTGTCTATGA
>NW_006790633.1:1128771-1146241 GCF_000442215.2 Lipotes vexillifer | reverse complement strand
TAATTCCTGCTACAATGGCAGAGTTGAGTGGTTGTGAGAGACCATCTGGGCCACAAAACTGAAAACAGTTATTATCTGGCCCTTTACAGAAAAAGTATGCCAACCCCTATGCTGAACAGTAGTGATTCTCAGCATTTCTACCCAAGTACTCCTAGTGATCAAGTAAATCCTGGGACAGCCCAGAATGACGGGGTACAGAGCCTAATGCAGCCAGGATCCTATCCTGAAATGTCTCCAAATCTCAAGGTTTTTCAAAAACAATTATGCAAATCTTGCAGTCCATGCCATAATATTTGTTTGAATGTAATATATGTTTTAAACAAACAACCATCAAGTCACAGTCGGCTTCCTGCAAGATATGTCACAGAAATGCTATGGCCCAGCACACTGTTAGCCACAAGCGCTCACACACCTGAGGGAGGTGGCCCAGCCCAGCAGCCGTCATGGAGCTACAAGCCCAGGCCTTCTGGCCAGGGCTCAGGTCTGCACCTCGGCCCACCGCTGTCTGGCTGTGGCTCCCGAGCAAGTCCTTTACGCTCTCCCAGCCCTCCTTTCCTAACTTTCAAATGGGGATGATCCCCCCACTCCACAGGGCCGTTGGGACAATTACAAGTCACAAGGCACATGAAAGGTTTGGGCAGACAGCGATCTCTGAATCTGAACATATGCCAACGTAGCTGGAATGGAGACCTGCGACATCAATAAATCCTCCTTTTTGCTTCCAAAACACATCTATCAATAAAGGAAATGGGGTGGTCTTTTAATTTTTTTAAATTTTTTATTGAAGTGTATTTGATTTATAATGTGTTAGTTTCTGGTGTACAGCAAAGTGATTCAGTTTTACATATATGTAAATATATATTCTTTTTCATATTCTTTTCCATTATGGTTTATTACAAGATATTGGATACAGTTCCCTATGTTATACAATAGGACCTTGTTGTTGATCCATCCTATATATAATAGTTTGCATCTACTAGTCCAAACTACCAATCCAACGCTCCCCTGCCCCCCTTCCCCTTGGCAACCACGAGTCTCTTCTCTATGTCTGTGAGTCTGTTTCTGTTTCATAGAGCTCATTTGTGTCATATTTTAGATTCCACATATAAGTGATACCATATGGTATTTGTCTTTCTCTTCCTGACCTTACTTTGCTTAGTATGAGACTCTAGGTCCATCCATGTAGCTGCAAATGGCATTATCTCATTCTTTTTTATGGCTGAGTAGTATTCCATCGTGTTTATATACCACATCTTCTTTATCCATTCGTCTGTTGATGTACATTTAGGTTGCTTCCATGTCTTGGCTACTGTAAATAGTGCTGCAATGAACACAGGGGTGCATGTATCTTTTGAATTATAGTTTTGTCCAGATATGTGCCCAGGAGCGGGATTGCTGGCTCATATAATGACTCTATTTTGAGTTTTTTGAGGAACCTCCATATACTGTTTTTTTTTGCGGTACGCGGGCCTCTCACTGTTGTGGCCTCTCCCGTTACGGAGCACAGGCTCAGGACGCGCAGGCTCAGCGGCCATGGCCCACGGGCCCAGCCGCTCCGCGGCACGTGGGATCTTCCAGGACCAGGGCACGAACCCGTGTCCCCTGCATCGGCATGCGGACTCTCAACCACTGCGCCACCAGGGAAGCCCCGGGGTGGTCTTTTTAAAGGAGAAAAAGTTTTTTGGGTTTTTTTTAAAATCAGAGAATCGGCGAGCTCCCCCACAAACCAGCCCAGCACGGCTCTCTCTGGCGCTAACCCTGCCCTTCTGACGCTCCCTAAGAACACTGACAATAAGATCAGAAAGACTGCCTCTGATCATTCCACACGCTCCTTTATATTTCCTGAAGGGAAAAGCACCTTAAGTTGTTTTCTTTTCAAATAATAACACTCTACAAACAATAAGGAGGTCTGAAAATATTTACGTCTGCTGCCAATCAGAAAGGACAGTTAGCGACCTCGACTACCAAAAATCTCTAATTTACAACTAATCTGATTCTGCAAATTACATTTTCTACTACAGACCACCTAAAAACGACTTCCTGTAAACAAACCACTCTGCTGGGTTGTTGTTTTTTTTTTTTTAATATAATTAAATCCTTATTTTGCTCTTTAACTACACGAAGCTCATTTTTTTTGCTACAGGGGGCAGAACTATTTATTTTCAAAAGATGTAGAAATAATCCCCAAGTAGGAGCGCAAATCGGAGCCCAAAGGAATCCTACACTCCAAGTCAATGATGGGCTGCCCTTGCCCAGGACTGTGTGTCCGTCTGTCTGTTCTGCCTTCCGCAGGCCACTTCAGGTAACACTACACTTACTGGCCTGTGCTGGCTCCTGACCCCAGTGGCTGAGTTAAATCAGGAAGGCAGATTGTAAATAGGTATGAAGTGAGTGTTCTGGAACGTGCAGGAAGGAATACTTAAACCTGCCTGGAGGTGGTCAAAGGTTTCATGCCTTTTGGAGTTGGAGGCCAAGCGTCTCGACTTCTCCCAACTCCCATTTATTTAGGGTGAGCAACTTAATCTGGTTTGCAAGTCCTGAGTTCCTGGAAACCCCTCAGTCCTAGGCAAACCAGGACAGTTGGCCGCCCTACCTTTATCCAGCCTAGTTCCTCTCCTTACCATCGGGAATCCATCAGTAATATTTCCTGTTTGCCTGCTGTGTGTTACCTTCCATCTGTGCCCACCCCCTATCCCCAACCACTGCACTTTGGAACCAGTAATCATCAACCTTTCACTGTAACGGCCCCTCCACCCAGATTCCTCCATCCTGGAAACGTCCTGGTTACGCCAATGTCCCACAAAGAAGAAAGGACCATCACCCCGGCTGCAGAAGGTATGTGGACTTAGGGCAAATCAAATCCCACTCTGCTAGCAACTCAGCTCAAGGAAGACAATACGAAGTGGAGAAAAATGGAAACAGCAGATACAAATTCAATCTATCAAATCTCCTATTTATCTTATGCAAAGTTTTCCTGCTGCTTATTAATGCCAGCTTTCCCTCTACCATTTAATCTCTGCTTCCATTTCATTCTTGGAGGCCTGCGATTATTCTAATTCAGCATTCGGATGACTTCATTTCCGCTCAAGTACACCCAGGTCAACTTGGATAGAAAAGAAAGAGGAGAAAAATAATCAGCTAAAAGCTATTAAATATCAGCCGTGCGCCTCACGATTGGTTTGAGAGGCAGCGGTGAGGTTAGCAACAGTCAGAAACTCAACCCTTCTGCCTCTTCCTGCATATTAACATTTTTTCTGGGGCTCTCACTCTTATGGCTTCGAATGTAAATAAAGTACCGACTGGCAGCCCACTTTCGGCTAATTCATAAACACCAAGTCTGAATATACAGAGCTGTAAAAATTTAGAGGGTGGTAACTTGACAAATCCTGCTGCTCTACAGAGAGCCTAATCCTCAGAGGACAAAGGAAGCTGGAAAAAAAAAGAAGAGAAAGAAAGAAAAAAGAAAAGCATATGCGACCCATGTAATGGGGTATCCTACTGATGGGCTGGGGGATGGGCAGGAATCTCCATATCAATGTTCACGCCGCAAAACAATGGAATCCGATTTCTATGCCAAGTCTAAATGAACTGAGCTTTCTCCTCCATAAGAACCACTCCTTGCACCCACTGGCACAAGCCCGAACCGTGATTTCTCAGACACTTTCAGTTCCCACTGGAGTACATCCAGGGGTAGAAAGGCTTTTCTTTCTCATGCTAACAACTCCATTGTAAGTGACGTCCTCAGAGCCTGCCAGGAGGGCTCTGGGAAGGTAAGCTGGTGGAGCCCTTAAACCCCTTCTCCCTCTGCCTCCCCAGGCTCATTAACTCCTTCCTGCCCAAGGGCTCTCCTGCCCCGGGTCTTTCTCCTCATGGCCCCCTACAAAAATTAAACAAAGCTAAACCATACTGGGAAACACAGTTAAACAGCAGAGCCAGAAAGTCCGAGCCTTGTTCCCCTACCTTACTATGCATACGCATGTGATTAGCATCATCTCAAACTTTTCCCAGCTTGCTACCCAGAAGGCATCCTATTTTTCTGTTTGTATATTTTAAAACACTGTTAACAGAGCAATAATAATGTCTGATGCATTTGCCTAACAACAGCTGGCTATATTTTATACACTAAAAGGGAAATGGGCAGTTTTCCTAGAAACCCACTCATCTATTTCAGGAACTCCTTTTTGAAGCAGAATAAAAAAAGAGCATTTAGGAGAAGTGAGGTTGAGGTGCTCAATCTGTTTCGAACGCAGCTCTCTCCACCGGCTGCAGCAGAAACGGAGGAAAAAGTTCATCAGGAAGACACGAAGTCCTTTGCGCAAGAGGGTTTACCTGCAAAGCCCAAGGCTCATATTACTTGTGGGTCCTGCTTGCTTGTTTGCCACCACCTGGCCCAGGAGGCCGAGGCAGGCAGATGAGGCAGGAGCCTCCTGTTTGCTAACTGAGACTTTTTGCCCTCAGCAGCTCTGCCAGGGGTCACAGGGCAAATAAAGTCCCCTCCCCCGTATGAAAACTTCCAAAGGGAGAGACTGACACAAACCAGGCAGAGATTTAATCAAACACCAGGACAGCGTTGGCCTTGTTCTGGGCTATTTTACAGGAAGAAAGTTTAAACCTGCAGGTAGCCTTCAGCGTGACCGGCCAGGGAGGGGAGAGCCAATGGTCCTTCCTGGTCCACTCTAGAGTTCTAAGTCAGGGTCTGAGGAACGTCACGGCCCTCCAGAGCAAAGGCCAGCAGGTGACAGGCGAGGCCCAGGCACACCGACCATTTTCCAGTGAGCCCGCCTGTACAAACCACTTGAGAAGACGCAGGCCTCGTGGGAGCTGTGAGGCCCATGAAGGACAGACAGGACTTTTGTATTCCAGGCCTGGTCGGAAAGAACCGCACACCTCATGGAGCTCTGTTTATCTGCAACTTGCATTAGGAAGCAATAAAATCAGAGTCCACTCTCAGGAATACGGTTAACTTGCTTATTCATTTTCTCACAAATCTCCTGCCTTTCACATTTCAAAGGCTTTATGATATTTTTATTCTAGATCTTTCTCTCCTCACATATACAGCATCAAAAGGGGCATCTGAGTGGTGGCTGGGGGTGCCAGCATCGTACCTGCACATAAAGCCTGGAGCTAAAAGGTAACAGGCAGCCAACACTCCCTCAGAGGGCCCTCGCCCAAGACCTCTCCCAAGTGCAGTCAATGAGATCTCAAGATATTAAAAAGCCAATTCATTCTTGTTTTCCATTTTTTTCCCCCCAAAGCTTTCAAGCACCATTCTCTGTAGCTCAAGTTAACTTTTATAGCCCACACACAACCCCAACCCAACAAAAGGACTCGAAGGCCCCTTTTCGCCCCATTTCCACGGGGCTCCCCCTAAAGAGCCGGAACTTTCCAAACCACCACCTCCTCCTTTAGGGCCTTGGCTTCCCATCCGCCACAGTGAGGGGCTGGCCCAGGAAAGGGTTAAAGCCCTCACGTCAAAGCGCAAACTCGGGCACTGGCCCAGAAGGGACATGGGAACCAGGGCAGCGAGTGATAAAGGCCGGATTGTAGCAGCCCACTGAATTGGAAATGACTTGTAGGCCTAATGAAACAGAACTTTGGCAGTAAAACAGAATGAAAGGAATGAGACAATAAAAGGCTGGAACAAAGGGTGCAGAGTCGGTTCAGCTTAGCAAAATAAGCTCACTTTGTTGGTGGGGAAAGCCAAAGCCGATTAGGATAAACCAATGACTAAGCGTAAGTCTTCCAAACTAATTACACAGTTCACCATGTGAAGTATAATTGGGAGCCTCCAGATGCGGCCTGCTCTGCTTTCACAGGAGTTATATCAAGTGAGAATTACCTAGCGAGCTCGGCACCGAGCAGCCCTCTCATCGAGGTGAACAGCTGAAAGGTGCAGAACTGCTCCATCCGGGACGAAGCCGAGAATTCATTCATTTAAAGGCCTCTTTTTGATCTCCCAAATCCTATAAGTGAGAATTTAAGAAGGAGGGGCCTACAGGGAGAAGGGAGGAAGCCCTGGCACTTGGAGTTGCTTTGATCCCAGGGCTTTTTAATTACCACGCTGGGCTCGTCCGGATGGCCGTGCAGGGGGAACGGAGCAGAACAGCCCGATGGACGGTCTCGGTCTGTATGTGCGCATCTAGTGCCCTGTTTACGGGCCATTTTCCGGAACGGTCTGTATACATCATTCCTGTAGGCATGAAATCGTCAGCACAGATAACGTCCACTAGGAAACCTGAGGCAGTAAAATAAATTGCCATAGATCAACATTCTTGACAAATGAGCCAAACCTGTTCCCTCTGAGGATGAGGCTGCTCAGTGGTAAAGTGGGAGATGAGGTTTTATAAATGCTGAAAATGAGTGACTCTCCAGGTCACATGATCTTGGACAACTTACTGACCTTTCTCAACATCCGTTTCGTCATCGCATAACAGATATTTCACCTACCTCACTTGACATCCCTGAGAACCAAATTTTTAAATGCATTAAGAAGCTTAGCACAGAGCACACGACCCTCTAATTCAGAGACATCAGAACACCGTAAGAGAAGTTCATGCTAAAATCTGAACTTCACAAATTCTGCGTCTTCACTGAGATCTAGCACATGGAATAGGAAACTGGAAATACTTTATACTCATAGGATGAAGATTCCAGTTTATAAATGGTAGCTTTTTCCCAGCAGAGAGTCTTTCATTGCCCTTTGATCTTGAAGTGCAGAAATTAACTCTACCACAGTTACAACTGTTTTATTTGTTACATCATGCTCATGACTACCAATGACATCTTGTCTTGGTTACAGTCTATAGGTACCGTAGATACCTCTCTATCCATACACCTATGTATGTTTATTTAAACACTTTCTAAATCATTCAGTTTTCAAGCTTGAAACCAACCATGGGAATAATCCAGTACAGAGGTTGGCAAACCACAGCCCATGGGACAAATGGGGTCCCAAACCTGTTTCCATAAAGTTTGATTGGAACTCAGCCACACCCAATGGTTTATGTGTTGGCTACAGCTGCTTTCTCCACGTGACAGAAGTGAGTAGTTGTGACAGAGCGAAAAATATTTACTATCTAACCCAAGTTTTCCACGCCCTTCCCTCAGGTGAGAAACTGAGGCCAGGAAAGAAGTGGCCTGTTAAGGTGCCTGCCTCAGTGGTATCACCATGCGGTCATGCCCAGTACGAGGGTCTGGGACACCTCCTCTTACCTTCCTCCAACGAGGGGACCAGAACAGCTACCCAGGGGTGAGGACGGCACCCAAGTCAGCAGAGTTCTTATGCCGATGGCCGCACTTCATGATCTCATCTTAAATATAAACAAGTAATGACATCCCTAACCTGGGGGTCAGGGGGAGGGTGGGTAAATCTTCTGGGAGGAAGGTGGGAGAAAAGCAAAAAAGGGTTTACAAGCTTCCAACTTGAGTCATTTCAAGCTCTCAATGTGCCATCCTGCACCCACTCCGCTTACAGTAATGACATGTTCAGACACCCTTAGCTCAGAGCCCCAAGACATCGATCTTACCCATCTTGATTGCCACCTGAAATAAACAGCCGGAACAGCTGCCACCTCAGGCAAGATGGGAAGAGGAAGAGGAAAGAAGCATGACAACGAGGGAAACCGAAAAAGAAGGTGGCAAACTCTGATGGAGCCTGTGGAAAGATGGACAGTTCTAGACTTGGAGGAGGTAGGGTGTGAATTCCGGCTGTTATACTGCCTTACCTGGGTGACCTTTGCTGAGACTTCACCTCCCTGACCTGTATTGTCCACCTTTGTCAAATGGGCTGGATGACACCAAAATCCGCTGGGCAGAAGCAATGAGGCCATGTAGGCCCAGGTTCCTGGCACTGTCCCTGGGCATCCAGAGGGGACACCATTTTTTCTTCTCTTTTGCACCCTCCCCACCCTAAGTCTATCTTGGGGGTTGATCAGCAGCTGGAACGGGCTCAGGGTTTGGGTTCTATTATCAGACAAGCCTAGAGGAGAAGTCTGTGAACTTTCATAAGGCTGCAACCTTGAGTCAAAGGTGCAGTCCCACCAAGACTCCATTTAACAATCTACAAAATGGGCAGTACACCCACCAGCATCCCAGAGAAGAATTGAGTGAGATAACATAAGTCAAGGGCCTGGCCCGTATCCAACACTTAACACGTACTCACTAAATTACTCACTGAATTACACCTTACTAATGTGCAGTTAACCAACTGAAAAGAGCCCCTAACAGCTTGGCACAGTCGGGAGTGTGTGCCTATGCGTGAGTATCCTTTATGCAAGTGTGTGTGCGTGTGTTTTCCAACTCCTTCAATCAGTTTGTCAATTTACTGTTACTCCTTTCACAGCCACTGGATTTACTCAGCATCCCTGAGGTCCAGTAGCAGGGTCTCCCCTCCTTTGACCATTCTGGAGTCAAATGAATTATACCAGAATCCTGAGAGGTGGTGGGCTCTGCCCAAGGGAACACACGTCACACCAGCCGCCAGCCGAACGAGGAATAAGCCATTCTGAAGACAGACCCAGATAACACACAGAGCATATGTACGCAACAGGCCACTAACACATGACTATACAGAGTGTGAGGGTTGTGATACGTTCAATGGCCTCCTTAGTCCTTTAATAAAACACTTGATAGGTTTATGCATCCTGCAGGAATCCGCAAAATTAACTGAGCGGCTTCAGACCCGGCGAGTGCCAAGCCAGGGAAGAGTCTGTGGCCGCCTCCCAGTCAAGAGGACGGCTGTTCCCAGGGCAGGGATGGTCACTGCTGTGGGGTAATAAAACACTTGATAGGTTTATGCATCCTGCAGGAATCCGCAAAATTAACTGAGCGGCTTCAGACCCGGCGAGTGCCAAGCCAGGGAAGAGTCTGTGGCCGCCTCCCAGTCAAGAGGACGGCTGTTCCCAGGGCAGGGATGGTCCCTGGTGTGGGGTCGCCCCCCCCCCCCCACCACCAACTGCCGGTGGACTGAGTCACAACGCTAAGCGTTAAGGAAGAACAATGGAAAGACAAAGAGAGAGAAAGGAGAGAGAGAGGGAGAGACCCAGAGCTGGGCATGTGCGGAGGTGTGGTGAGTATGAGCCTGTGTGGAAAATTCTAACAGCCCATCTGGGCAGCATCAACTTCCCCGACACCCGCAAATAAGCCCATGAGATTCCAAGGCAGGTTACGGCTCGAAAAAGAAATCCCACCTCATGTTTGCAAACACTACCTCCGGCCTGGTTTTAAAGGCAGAACGGTAGTAAAGAGGGTTCGCACTCCAGAGCCTTCCATTACGCAAGCTGGGTTTGTCTCATTAAATTATTTCCAGTCTCTCTCCCTAGGCAGGGTGGGGCTGAGGGATGGACCAATCCCCCTTAATGCTTTAAATCAGTCTCGAAGAGTAGCGCCATAGTGTACACAACCACCAACACACCCAGCTATTTTTTTAGAATCTGCCAGAATGAATCAGCCCCCAACCGGCAATGCCAGACAGTGCCGTGGGGAAGGAGTCTTTCATAACCGACCCAGAAGGGCAGCTGAGTGCCATTCCAAACGCAAGGCTGGGCTGGAGGAGGCTGGGTTCTCTGAAGCATGGTCTCCCGTCCATGCAGAAATTGATTAATACCAGAGACAGGAAAATCTCTATTTTGAGGCTAAAGAGAAGTCACAGCACTCATCCCAGAGAGCAGCTCACAACTGGACACTCCTGGAGATGGGTCATGGCTGCCCATTGCCTTGGGCAAACAAATGAAAGCACAGAACTTTCAGACTGGCCAGTGGGCGGCAATGCCTTTGTACCACCCAGGACAAGTGTGACAGGTGTCATGGGGCAGGTGAGTGGCAGAGCTTAGAACAGCCGCGGGGTTTTCTCAGGATGCCTCGGCAGCCCTCTGCCACATCAGTCCTTCGGTGGAGGCGGGAGACACATGACGAGACACACAGAAGAAAACGATCCCACACCTGTGCTCCCAGGACAATGTCCACAACTGCTCAAAGATGCAGGAGGCGTAGGCCCTGTGCACACACTCACCTGCCAGCCTCCTGGGACACAGGAGCCGAAGGAGGGGCACCACACAAACGCCAGCAAGCTGCCCTGCTGGAGCCCTGGGGCGACAGAGTCATTGGAGGAATGTGTCACCCTGGGGCAGAACCCACTCTCCAAGGCAGTTGGGTCCCCCCCGAACCAACTAGAAAGGGGCTGAATTAATCATCCATGGTTACATGCCCTGTCTGTCTGTCTGTCTGTGTGACTCTGTCCGTCGCACACACACTCCCACACTCCACTTCCTGACTCATCTAGGGCATTCTGTGTTGCTCCCAGCCCGTTCCCGCAGCAGAGCCCAGGGGATAATTGTACTGCTGTCTCACCGACATTCTGACAGGTACGAGCCCAGCATCTTTCCTGAGTTTCCTCGGGCGTTGGACAGGGGAGGGTTCAGCCGCAAGGGCCCCAGGGAGCCTCCTCTCTCAATGCATTTTCCAGAAGGGCACAGAATGAAGCCCAGTGCCAACTCTCAGGCCAGCTTCTGCGGGAGCTCCTGCCCTGTGACTCACAGCCCTGAATCCCTCACCAGGAGCTGCCACCATCAGCTCCCAGCCCAGGCCCCACGTGGCCGGCAAATGCCAGTGAATCCGCACTCAAAGGCCACTCTGTCTGCTCCTGCAGGCACGTGGGGGGCCGTGCCCACCACAAGCCGGACTCTTCCGTCTCGGCTCCTGCCAAATTTCATTTACATCTTGACGGCCGAGTCCAAGGGCAAGGTTCTTGAGGACACAGCTGTGGCAAAGGCAGGGGCCACGGCAGCCACTCTAAGGACTGAGCAGGCTGCCCCACCTCAATGCGCCGCTTACCTTGCCGAACTGCTCGAAATAATGCTTCACATCTTCCACCACCGTGTTCGCAGATAATCCGCCTACAAAGATTTTCTTTGTTCTTGTGACCATCTGCAAGAAATGACAAGAGGAAGACATGGGTTAACTAGGTTATCTGAAGCCACACTCACCGAGATGGTGAGCAAGCCACTCCCCACACTTCTCTAGAGAGGAAGGCGATGTTAGGAATATGCCAGCTGCACCAAGCGGGCCCTTTGGACGTCTCAGGATACCGGAGACCATCACTCTGGATACCTTAGGCCTTCAGGCTGCAACCTGAAAGCTCGAGTTTCATACAGATGGAGAGTGAACCTCTTTGGCTATAACACACGGCCTCACTGTGACGTTAAGTCACACGTCAAAACTATTTTAAACCTAAGAGACATGAACAAAAGAGAGCTACGTGCATAAAGGTCTGCTGCCCTGAAAGTACCCATAAAGTGTGTCCATAAGAAACTCACACATAATTCAAACCCACGTGCAGACTGCCTACACCGAGCCGTTCTGGGTGCTGGCTTATGTCTGCCAACAGGACAGACAGGACCTCATACACTGGGACCGCCCTCCAAGTCCGGCCCCCAGGGCTCCTTCCCCTCTGGATTTCTCACCATTCACCTTGATTTGTCCTACACTCAGCCAAGCTCAGCTGGTCCCCAGGTCTCCACACCTCTGTCCACGCAGGTCCTGCTCCTTGGGAGACCTCTCCACTCCTGCACCTCCCTTGCCAAGTCCTGACTTTCCTCCAAGATCCAGTGCCCTTCTCCAAAATTCAAAATACCTGTATAGTCACCCCACCCAGAAGCTGTTTCTCCTGCTTCTGAACCCCAGATGCTGCGCCCCTCTGCCTCTCACACACTCACTACTTTCCACCACGCACTGAAGTGAGTGATAATCCTGCCTTCGTTCTAACCTCCTCCCCCAGACCGAGGGCGGCTCCTGACTCCTCTCGGTACCCCCCAGGGTGCAAATACAGGGCCAGGCACACAGAAGTCCACAGCCAAAGTCTGGTGGATGCAAAAACAAACGAATTTCTGCAATGGCCACATTTCAGAATCCCACCAGCCCTAAAGCAAAGGGAGGAGGGAACTCGATGATGTCCACTCTTCAGAGTGGGACCAAAAATCTTACATGGAAGGTGAAAGACAATAAAATACAATAAATTTTATTCTGAAGACTAAGTTAGGCTGTGTGGGGTTTGGGGTTGGTTTTTTCTTTTTCTTTTTCTTTTTTTGTTCTTCTTTAATGTCAAATAAAAAATTTTAAAACTCAGTGGACACAGGGTCTCACCAGTTTGGCTGCATATAATAAAAGCACAACGTCTTAACTCAATTGGCTAGATCTTGTCACAATACATAATACATGCATACATCAAATCATCACATTGTACGCTTTAAATATCTTACCATTTTATTTGTTAATTACACCCCAATAAAGCTCTGAGAAAAAAATGTTTGATGAGAACACACAAAGAAAAGCAAGACTAAAACCCCAAACCCCAAAATAAATGAATGAGAGGAATCTGAAAAAAATAAAAAAAAAAAAAAAAAAGGAAAGAAAGAAACAGCCACAATGTCACACATGTCTATTGTAAGTCGATGCAGGGGGTACTTCCCTGGTGGCGCAGTGGTTGGGAGTCTGCCTGCCAATGCAGGGGACACGGGTTCAAGCCCTGCTCTGGGAAGATCCCACATGCCGTGCAGCAACTAAGCCCGTGCACCACCACAACTACTGAGCCTGTGCTCTAGAGCCCACGAGCCACAACTACTGAGCCCACGTGTTGCAACTACCGAAGTTTGCACGCCTAGAGCCCCGTGCTCCACAACAAGAGAAGCCACCGCAGTGAGAAGCCTGCACACCACATCGAAGAGCAGCCCCTGCTTAGTGCAACTAGAGAAAGCCTACACGCAGCAACAAAGACCCAACACAGCCAAAAATAAAAATAAATAAATAAACTTATGAAAAAAAAAAAGTCGATGTAGGTTGCCTAAGTATGGGGGTCATGGCTGCCTGGATCACATACCACCGAGTCTCCTGACACATGTGTGGAGAGAATGAACCAACCAACCCACTCCCAACAGTAGAGACTCAGCGGAGTGACACCTAAGGGCACAGCAGTCCCAGGCATGCTGTTCTAAGGAGTGTGAAAGGCTCTGGAAACCTGGCTTCTGTGTCTAAGTCTGGATGTGACCCTGGACAGGACTCGCCTGAGGGCTGGGTTCTGTGCTCTGCACATGAAGTCCTGGACCAGAGCTCCCTGCCCCGCCTAACCCTGAACTCTCCCGAATCTGTGAGCATGGTGGGCCCGACAGGGGGGCTCCCAGACCTCAGGGACCTCACACTTTAACTCAGCAGCTCCCAGAGGGGACACATGCCACCTCAGCCCGCTGACTGATCCCAGATCTGGAATACCCTTGTAGTGGACATCCTGTGCTGTCTCAGGAGGACACTGTCCTGGTGACTCTCATACATCTCACTGGCCACCATGCAGTGGTTTGCATGTGTGTTTAAAACTGTTGTTTACTATTTTTTCATCTCTTTTCAGATGAATGAGAAATTTGATGAGATAATGTACGTGAGGACATTCTATGAAGATCCCACCAGTGTCCACACCTCCGAGCTCCAAGAACCTCCGGTTAACTGGTGGGCATCTTACCCAGCTCCTTGTTCATCTCCCTCCTTATCCGTCTCCCTGCGTATCCCTCAGTCTCCCTGGTAGATCAAGGTCACCTACACGGTGACACTCCATCAGGCCCTCTCCAGATTTAAATCTCTCCCTACACTCACTAATCGCCAAATTTTACCCACCTAACTTTCCTAATGCATTCATTCAACAAATAGATCAAGTGCGAGGTGCTGGAACTCACATTCAAACACAGTGTGGAAGTTAATCCCCTTTAAAATGGAGATATAATAATTAGCCTACCACACAAGGTTCCTGCTGCAACTAAATTAAATAACATATGCCCAGGGCTTCCCTGGTGGTGCAATGGTTGAGAATCCGCCTGCCAATGCAGGGGACAAGGGTTCAAGCCCTGGTCCGGGAAGATCCCACATGCCACAGAGCAACAAAGCCCGTGCGCCACAACTACTGAGCCTGCGCTCTAGAGCCCACGAGCCACAACTACTGAGCCCGCATGCTGCAACTACTGAAGCCCGCGCGCCTAGAGCCCGCGCTCCACAACAAGAGAAGCCATAGCAATGAGAAGCCCCCGGACCGCAACGAAGAGTAGCCCCCGCTCTCCACAAGTAGAGAAAGCCCGCGCACAGCAACACCAAAAATAAATAAATAAATTTACAAATAACATGTGCCCAAGTGTCTGGTGGGACAGCGCGTAGATGATAAATAAGTGGTCACTAGCTGAATCCAAAGTCAGCTACTAAATCCGTCCTTCAAGCTCAGAAGAAACGTGCAGCAGAAAGATACCTTCTACCAAACACTTTGATAAATCAACTCTTATTGCCCATTCTCTTCCACTATCATTGCAAAAACACTTTCCTACATCTCTACGTGATTTCAGATGGGCAAAGACTCCCAACAGTTTCATTTTAGATTTTTCATTCCTTTTTTTTTAACCCCAGCCAAGCAATTAAATATCTATAACGAAACACTAATGTGATCTACAAACATGCACTCGTGGAGTTCTCAACTTAAAGAAACTCTGGAGAGGTATTCCATAAAATGAACCCCACGGTCTCATTCAGACATTGTGTAGAGCCAGGTGGGTATAGACAGCAGGCCCTATATATATTCCAAACGTTCCCATGGACGCAGAGAATTAAACGACCAACATGTCTTCATTCCAAATAACAGAAGTCAACAGAATGTTCATTCCCCAGTAACTGGTAAAAAGAGAAGGTCCCCTCTTACACCCTCCGCCGTTGCCCTACAGCCGTAAACCTGCCAAGACAGAGCCCTAAATGCTGGGGAAGACATCCAGCTATAAATCTACACAGTCCCAAAACAGTCTTTAAAACACTTTTTTTTAAAACAAGGATGAGAAATTCCAGGCCCCAGACAATGTGGCCAAAGTGTCCAAGTTACTAAAACATCCTCTCCAGGAACCAGCTCAGACATAGAGATAGATCCCCACTCTTCAGCAAACACTAAAAGGAGGCTGGTTTAATCAAAACCTTCCAAACGTGAAGAGGCCAGTGGGAAGATGGGCAACACTTGGTTACTTTGGGAATTCTGATGGCATCACTGCCAAATGGGCTGTGCACTGCCCCATGATTTGCATTCTGGAGAGGGATGCAGGGGGCAGGCAGAGGATGCTAGAATCACACACTCTTCCCTCTGTTTCCCTCCCACCTCCATGGCTCCTGAGGACAGCAGGAAGTGGGCAGCGTGGGGACGTGGTGTCCAAGGTCTCAGTGGACTAAACGGAGGTCCTCAAATTCCCATCAATACTGTCAAGGTTTCATTTCATTTCTGTATACATGTGTGTGTGTGTGTGTGTGTGTGTGTGTGTGTGTGTGTGTGTGTGTGTGTATTGGGGGTACCTCTCTATTCCCAATCCTTGAGTCTTGGCTTCTATGTGCCCCAGGAACCATCCAGCACCCCAGACCTTTAACCCTCTCTGACCCTGGAAACAGCAAGCAGGACCAGTTACACACTGGCCCCCCACTCCACAGCCCTCTGTGTTATAAAAAGTCCTCTCTGCCCACAGTGGAGAGAGCCACCTGTGTCTTCTTTCTGTGCTAGGCCCTTCGGGTAACTGTTTCCCAACACACAGCTGCTGCACACGAAAAGGCTCACAGCCTCCACAGCACACTTAGATGGAGAGAGCCACCCATCTGCTCCAGAGAGAGCTCAGTCCGAAATCCACAAGGAAATGGGTCTGAAACATCCTTGGCTTGGAGTTTTTGGTGGAAGGCTGCACCCAGAGCAAGGGCCCTACACCCTTGGGGACAGCCCCTCCCCTAGCAGATGCCTCCTTTTATGGTCTAGGGCGGCATTCTGGGAAGGCGTGTGTGTGTTTGTGTGTGTGTGTGTGTGTGTGTGTGTGTAGCACGCGTAGGGGCATGGGGAGGGTTCGGGCTGTCACAAATCACTGCTGCAAAGTTTTGTTATCTGGACCCGTAATTTAACTAAACACTACTGCTCTCCACACAACTCTTGGCTCCAGAAAGAAAACCCCAGCATCCATTCCAGTTCGGAAAATCGCTGTTTACACATAAGAACTGGCCAAAGCCAGCTGCTAACTAGAGCTGCAAAGAATACTCCACCTTCCTGCCTCTAACCAGAGAGCTGGCTTGTTTTTTTTTTGAGTTTCAAAAATTCCCTTTAAGAAAAATGTGTTTCCATCTGAAATGGTCACTCAGAGTAGAGCCACTGGCTGTATTTTTACAAAATCGAATAAAGCGGGTGTGTGTGTGTGTGTGTGTGTGTGTGTGTGTGTGTGTGTGTGTGTGTGTGTTGAAAGCAGAGGGTGGAGGCATTAGAATCTTTTATGATGAGATCGAAGAGGAAATTTTAGCTCCAACAGCACTGGCCCAAAGATATTAGTTGTCACACAAGAAAACAACAGAACAACAACAAATATTTCTGATCCTAATAGATGCATGGAAAGGCAGGAAGTGGCTCTGGAGAGTCTTAAATGGGTGTGAGAGAGGCCCAGAGAAACTCAGTCAGCTCTTGCCATAACCATGCTCCTGAAAAGAGTTCAAATTCCCTCGGTGAAAAACCACGAGCCATCTTCAGGGCCCAAGAACGCAGGCTCTTTGCAGATGCTCTCCCATCTACGGGAATCCCAAGGTTGAAAGAGCCCAGGAAGGATGAGAATGCTAGCACTGGGCGAGCTCTCGCAAACCTGACTGTCCATCATCCCCATTATGCAGATGAAAAAATCAAGTCCCAGCAAGGTGACTCATGTGCTAGTTAAAGACAAGGCAGAGTGACAAGGGAGAACTGGTAAGTTGGCAGATACCATGTGAGTTCATACTAGATTCTGAATTTGGCAAGCACTTCGTTCTTCAGGATCTGGGATGAGACGGTGTGGTATCATCAACTCTGCATTTGAGAATAAAGCCCAATCTTTAATGGTAAAGAAGCTCTAGGAAGGCTGACTGAGATCCTGGAAGTCCCAAACTCCATGGCCCCCTCCCCCAGGGTGTTTCTTCCAAGGGACCTGTCCTCTAAAATTCCTACATTCTCCCAATATTTTCTTCCATTCTGCCCTCCTCCCCCTAAAGTACCACTCTTGCCACCACCAACACCCCAATCACATCCGAATCCGATGGCAAAACTCATGTAACATATGAAATCAGAACACGAGTCAGGAACTGGGAATCTGCTCCAAAAATTTCTAGAATCATATGTGGAAGAAAAGACTGCAGTGGCTTGATGAGTCCCCCCGCAAAATTCATGTCCACCTAGAACCTCGGAATGTGATCTCATCTGGAAAGAGGGTCTTGCAGCTATAATTAATAAAGGATCTCGAGATGAAATCACCCTGGGTGTAGTGTGGGCCCTAAATCCAATGAGGTGTCCTTATAAGAGGAGAAGGGACACACACACACACACACACACACACACACACGAAGGTCGTGTGAAGACAGAGGCAGAGACTGCAGTGATGCGTCGACAAGCCAAGGAACGCCGGGAGGCCCCACGGGACAT
>NW_006790633.1:1124556-1128224 GCF_000442215.2 Lipotes vexillifer | reverse complement strand
GAATGCCGGCAGGTCCCAGGAGCTAGAAGAGAGGCGAGGGACGGTTTCTCCCTCACAGCCTCCAGAAGGGAGCCTCTGTCTCCTCCAGACTTGTAGACTCCTGAACTATGAGAGAACACTTCTGTGGCTTCAACGACCCAGCGTGTGGCAGCCCCAGGTAACTAACACGGGGACCTCCTTGGGGGAGGCTCTCGGACACCACGGCCTCAGTCTCACCTTTCCTTGGTGACGGTGGGGCGTGGCCCACAAGGACGCCTCCACCACCCCGGGGCAGAAGAACGCTACACCCCAGGTGTGACCACCTGAGTCTGGCCCCCCGGGGAAGGCAAGTCACACTCATCATTTGCACAAGCACTATGGCAGGGGCCGCAGGGTCAAGGCTCTTGCCCCAGAAGGTGAGGTGGGAAGGTAAAGGAGTCAGGAGAACAGAGCCAGCTCTTGAAGAGAAGCGGCCCAAAGGTGACCTAAGTTCCTCTGATAAAACGTGTAGGGCCACGGTTGACATGTGGCAGGGTCCCTCCTAATGGCAGACCCTCTCCTACGGACAGCCGTGGTGCCCGCGTTTCCTCCACGCTCAGAATGCGCTGTCCTCACTGTGGACCCACTGCGGGCCCAGCCCATAGCTGAGCCCTCCTCACAGCTGCCCTCCCTCAGGCCTCACGTCGGTCCTCAGATGGGTCTCAGCTTCTCTTCCACAGCCAAGGAGACAGGCTCAGAGATGTGAAGCGTCCAAAGTCACACAGCACTAGACACCACGCGGCTTGTGGGATCTTAGTTCCCCGACCAGGGATCGAACCCAGGCCCCCGGCAGTGGAAGCGCCGAGTCCTAACCCCTGGACCGCCAGGGAATTCCCCAACTTGAGCTTTCTCTTCGTTGAATCTCCTACACCTTTACTTGCGACATCCCAGCAAAAAGAGACAACTGGGGACAGGGAGACCGAGGGGGCGCCAGGAGGAGCAAGTCTGATTCTGCCCTTTTCGATTCTGAAGCCAAGATGCAAAACGGACAGGCCAGATGCTGCTGGTGGGAACGTCAAATGCTGCATCCGCTCTGGCAAACAGTCTGGCAGCTCCTCAAATGATTAACTGTCAAGTTACCATAGGACCCAACAATTCCACTCCTACTATGTACCCAAGAGAAATTAAACGTATGTCCACCCAAAACCTTCCCCACAAAATGTTCACAGCAGCCTTGTTTGTCAGTCAGAAAGTGGAACAACCCATCCATCAAACAACCCATCGATGGATGGATGGATGGATGGATGGATGGATGGATGGATGGATAAATTAAGTGTAATCTATCCACAGGATGGAATATTATTTGGTCACAGAAAGGAATGGAGCACTGACACGTGCTACAACCTGGATGAATATCGAAAACATTGTCTGAAGTGAAAGAAGCCGGTCATAAAAGACCACATATTGTATGACTCCATTCATATGAAAGTTTGATGGGGAAACCCATAGGGACAGCCCGTAGAATCGGAGTTGCTTAGGGCTGAGGGAGAGGTCAGGAGGTGTGGCTAAAGAGTATGGGGTTCCTTTGTGAGGTGGTGAAAATGCTCTAAAACGGGCTGTGGTGATGGTGCACGTATCTGTGAACAGACCAAAAACCACGGAACTATACACTTCAAATGGGTAAATGACATGGCATGTGAATTGCATCTCACTAAAGCTGTTTTTGGAGTTGTTCTTAATGACAGGCCCAAAAGATCCCCAAGTCAAGAATCTGAGTGCAAAAAGGGCTTAAAATAAACCCAAGCGTCCAAGAAAGCATGCTTCCCCTGTTTCATCCACCAGCTAATTCCATGTGCCTCAATTCACCCACGGTTGACCACTGGACAAAGGTGTAACAATATCTGACGTTGTCAACTGCAGAAATTCATTTAACTTCAGAGGAAATTAATTATAAATATAACCCCAAATGTTTCTTAGAGCTCTCTCTCCCCGTCTGCAGCTATTAGCCAGAGAGCACCAGTGTTCAGGCTACAATTTGGCATTCCCTCTAAACAGCTTTAAAATTGGAAAGAAAAGAATAGCCTTCATCTATATGGGGCTAGAATATAATGTATACACAATTAGCCAACATAGCCAGGCTACAGCATTACCTCTGATTAAAACAGTAACTCACCTAAAAGAAAGTGTGAGCTCCTAATGCAGGTGATCAGGCCGCTTCAGCAGGGAGCTGACTCCCTAGTCCTTTCCAAGGCCTCACCCAGCTCCCTCCCAGGCTAATTTTAAAAACACTGCTTCCTCTTACCCTTGGGGGAAAATCTGTAGCCAGAGAGGGTGACCTGTCCACAGATTGGTATCAGAGAGTAATATCCTAGCCAGCGGCACTCAGACTGGGGGCCGGGGGGGTAACAGAAAAAGGTGCAGAGATGGAGTGCCGCCTTGGAAAGCACAGGAAATTAAGGATCGTGACCGGATGCTGAGCAAGGTGGCTGGCTGGCCATCACACCATCATCCCAGGTACCCAAGCTGCTCTGCAACCACGGGTAGTGTCTCCATCCCTCCATCCCTCTCAGAGCCCCCGGCCCCCAACACTTGTCACGGAGTAATGGACTCAGTACACAGAAGGCCCCAAAGACTCTCTCCAGGGTTCAAATGATTACCAACCCACAGAGGCAATTAAAACCCATCATCTTTTACAGCTACGGTATTAAGCGAAATTAAGTACCCTTTACTGCTGCTGAATTTTCCAGGAAGCCGAGCATTTCTGCATACGAAAGAGGTGCCTCCACAGCCCCAGCCAAGGGACAGGCAGCCAAAGCAGACTCTTAATAAACCCCAGAACGAGGTGGGAAAGAAGGGCCACACAGGACAGCAGGCTGGGATGAACTCAGTTCCCTCCACCTGTGCCTGTCCCTCCAGCAGTAGGAGCTCGATTCACCCACCCAGGGTGGACTTTTTCTGAAGACAAAGAGAAGGACTCCCCGTGAGGGGAAGGGCCCTAGAAATGGTAACACGATGTTCCCCGCGCCGTGGCTAGAGCCTAGGTCCAAGGTGACCCTGCCGACAGAAATGGTCCAAGGGAAACAATAATAACAAGTTTAAAATTCTCTGTCCACCCGGTTTCACGTTTTCAAGCACATCTGTGAACACGGAGACATACTGAATAAATCCCCTGGTTGGTCAGATGACAAGAAGTCAAGTCTCTCCACAGCGCTGGGAGACACGTTCCTCCTTTGAAAAATGGGCATAAAGCCCTGGCCTGAACAACACAAACTGAGATGGCAAATGTGAAATCCTAACTCCAAGACCATGGCCCATAGGAAGCCCCTGTACCTTGATCCAAGCCACCAAGGCCAACCCAAACCCCGAGCCCATGCTGCTAACACACACCTTCCTCAGAGCTTCTCCCCTGGCTCCAGCCTCGCCAGTGCCAACCTCCAGGCAGAGAGGTGCCTGAGGTCTTACTCACAGCTGTGCTCAGGGTTAACTGAAGCCAGCCCATGTGCAGGCCCCAGGACTGAACACACAGCTGAGGTGATGGGTTCAGACCATCCCTTCCTACTTCCCAAACCACTCTTTTCCTGAAACATTTCAGGTAGTCTGGGTAGCAACTACCAGAGAGGCAGTTTCTACTCAGAAGTTAAGCATTTCACAAATCAAAACTACCATGAGGGGCTTCCCTGGTGGCGCAGTGGTTGAGAGTCCGCCTGCCG
>NW_006790633.1:1118615-1124280 GCF_000442215.2 Lipotes vexillifer | reverse complement strand
AAAAAAAAAAAAAAAAAAAAAAACTACCATGAGGCACTATCTCAGGCCAGTCAGAACGGCCATCATCAAAAAGTCTACAAACAGCAAATGCTGGAGAGGGTGTGGAGAGAAGGGAACCTCCTACACTGGTGGGGGGAATGCAAATTGGTGCAGCCACTAAGGAAAACAGTGTGGAGGTCCCTTAAGAAACTAAAACTAGAGCTACCATATGATCCAGCAATATGCTATTCTGGGCATATATCCAGAGAAAACCATAATTTGAAAAAAAATACACGCACCCCCATGTTCACAGCACCACTGTTTACAACAGCCAAGACATGGAAGCAACCTAAATGTCCACTGACAGATGAATGGACAAAGAAGATGTGGTACATGTGTACAATGGAATACTACTCAGCCATAAAAAAAGAATGAAATGCCATTTGCAGCCACATAGATGGACCTAGAGATTATCACACTAAGTGAAGTAAGCCAGACAGAGAAAGACAAATGTCATATGATATCATATATATGTGGAATCTAAAATATGATACAAATGAACTTATTTGCCAAACAGAAACAGACTGACAGGCATAGAAAACATACTTATGGTTACCAAAGGGGAAAAGCAGGGAGGGAAAAATGAGGAGTTTGGGATTAGCATATACAAACTGCTATATGTATAACAGATAAACAACAGGCTCCTACTGTACGGCACAGGGAACCACACTCAATATCTTGTAATAAACCATAATGGAAAAGAAGATGAAAAAGAATATGTATATGTAACTGAATCACTCTGCTGTACACCAGAAACTAACACAACTGTGTAAATCAACTATACTTCCATTAAGTAATTAATTAATTTTTAAAAAGAAGTTAAGCATTTAAAAGTTCCTTGAAACCAGAAGAGCCTCTGTGTCCTCCACGTGACGGGCAGGAAAGCTCAAAGCGCACGCTGAAAACCACGTCAGGAAGGGCGGTCGGAAGACAGACCCTTGGTTAAGGAAAACGAGGCTTAGGAGGGCACCACTGTACTCTGGGGAAGGCTGGTCGATAGAGGACTTCAGGAACAGCGACACAGCTCTTCTTGGGAGAGAAAGGATGAAAACTAGGCTGGTAGGCAGGCTCTGAAGCCAAGGTATCCCATCCCCCAGGCCCTCCAGCTGATTTCATGAAAAGAACAAATGGCAGCCTTAACCCTTAGCCTTGATTACCGTCATTAACATATTTTAGATGCACATGGCAATCAGTTCTTGATGAGCAAGTTTTACCTAATCCACGGAGCTGAACCAGGCTGCAGGTTCCCTGACACTCCCGGAGGACGGCAGGGCTCAACCCCGGCTGCACCTTGGAACAGCCTGGGGAGCCCCTAAAACCTACAGATATGGGCCCCACCCTCGGGGATTCTGATTTCACTGGTCTGTGGGGAGGCCTGGGCATCAGTATTTTTTCAACATTCTCCAGATGACTCTAATGTACAGTCAGGGCTCTGTAAGCAGCTCCTTGTGCCATCTTACAGGAGAGAAAGTGGGCGACGGAGACCTCAACAAAAGGTCTCGTTATTACCATCCTGCACACAAGAGTGGGGAAAAGCCAGGGCAGAGCAGAAGGAGGCTGGGACTTGAACCAGGGAGCGCTGGGCTTGAGTCCCTTGCAGGTGAGCCATGGGCAAAAGTGACGGCAATACCTATATGTCACAGAGCTGCCATAAGCATCACCAGAGATAAGGATGTGAAAGCACCTGGCACATGTCAAAAAACATTTGCTTGAATCCCAGGAGAGTGAGAACGCAGACCAAGAGGGTCAGAGAAGAAAATAAATTGCAGAGGACTGTCTCTGGTGGCAAGCCATATTCATGCACTCATTCTCTCATCAAACGTGTTTTGAGGACCTACTATGTGCCGAGCATGGTGCTCGGCTTGATGGATGTTAAGTGGACCAAGCCCTGGCCTCTGCTCTGAAGGTGTTTACAGTCAAGTAGCAGGCTCATTACTGCAGCCTGCTGAGGCTTTGGGACGCAAGACTGGGTGTGACCTGAGGCTTGAAGTCAGCAGGGTGGAGCCAAGAAAGGAAGGGGAGGAGGGCCTCCCCAGCTGAGGCTGTAGCATCTTCAGTGTTGGCTGAAAGGCTGCAAGCGAACCTGAAATACTGTAGCTCAAGGTATCAATGGAATGCAAGGAGAAGCGGGGCCAGGCCAGGCAGGGAAGCCCCTGCAGGCCATGACAGGAAGCAACAGAAAGCCTCCACAGGGTTTAAATAGGGGAGCAACTCTTCAATCGGCTGTTAAAGAGAAAAGCAGGGCCACCGTGGGGGGCTGAGTCACCTTAACACTTAGATGCTGGCAAGGAGGCAAGAGTGGCGAGAAAAGCATGAACCAGAAAGAAGGTTCCCAGTCCTAGGGACCTGCATGCAGCCTGGGGTCCACTTCCCCATGAGCCGGTCCCTCCCTGCTCTGTCACTCATTCTACTGTTCCAGAAACATCCCGGGGGTGGGAGGAAAGGGTGGGGCAGTTGGGGGAGGCACAAGGAGACAGAAGCACATTGCACCCTTGTCGTGGTCGTCTTTGGTGAACACACTCAGCCACCTGTTGGGCCATAAATTTTACCTGTCAAGAAAAAAAAAGGTCAAATTCCCCTCCCAGGATGTGCTGGTCTGGTCCCTGCCACCCATCACAAGGAACTTCCTTTGAGGGAAAGAGGGTACCCAAAGAAGTGTTTGCAGTAAAAGAGAGAAGCCAAGATAATCGTGAGCAAGTCCCTCTACCTGTTATTAAATGTCTCACCCCTCAGGAGAGGGAGGGTGATCTTTCTAAACCAAAGAGATCCTTGGTGGCAGAAAAGAGCATCGATTTGGAGATTCTGGAGATGGGAGGGCCAGGTTCCAATCCCAGCACCCAGAGCAGGTCCAGTGATAGAGCAGAAAGAGGAACACAGGAATCTCCATTCTGACACGTATATGCTAGGTGACCATGACAAGTGACTAAGCTTCTCTGACCTTGAGTTTCTCCCTCTATAAAATGGGATTAAAAGAGCTAACGCATGAAACATGCTTAGCACGAGGCTGGAATGACAGGCAGACAAATTCCCTCTTCCCCCTGTCCCGCCGCCTGCCCTGCCCTTCCCCACCAGTCACTGAACTCTCTCGGTTTGGCCATGAACGGGAATCAAACCTTTCCTGCCTGTCCCGCAGACAAAACAGAAGGGAAAACACTTGGAAAAGGCAAGAAGCACACTTGGAAATTTAAAGACTAGTTACTATTGACTCTACTTTTTCCAGATTTCTCGGACACCAAACTGAATCAGCCCACCCCCAGCCGTGGTCCTGGGCAGCCACAGTATTCCAAGGGCTGAAGATACTCCAGCAAAAAGGATGCCATCTCGGGCTTCCCTGGTGGCGCAGTGGTTGAGAGTCCACCTGCCGATGCAGGGGACGCGGGTTCGTGCCCCGGTCTGGGAAGATCCCACGTGCCGCGGAGCGGCTGGGCCCGTGAGCCATGGCTGCTGAGCCTGCGCGTCCGGAGCCTGTGCTCCGCAACGGGAGAGGCCACAGCGGTGAGAGGCCCGCGTACCGCAAAAAAAAAAAAAAAAAAAAAAAAAAAAAAGGATGCCATCTCAGTGCAAAACAGTGTCTTTATCCGCCTTAATCTAGGCAGCCCCTTACCCTACAGAGACAAACAGACTATTCCACATGGGGAAGATCATTCTCTCTATAGGAGATAAAAGCTGTCCATGCCTTAGAGGTCATATTTCTCTGCAACACCAATATCCTAACATGCCTGTTGTCTCCTCATGCCAGGAACATATTTCTATAAATCCTCACATCAAAGAAAACTTTACTTTCCAAAGGGATAAACAGGGGGGAAACAACAGTCGCAGCAAAAACATCACCAATCAAACAGAACTCGGTCCACCAGGAGCTTGACTAAATGTGCAATGCTACAGATGTTTTATAGCCGTGATGTCTGTTCTATTTAAAACAATTGCACTCGGCCAACCCAACCACGGGAAAGAGAGAAAGAAAAGATATGCTCCCCAGTTTGCCCAACCCAGCTAACTGGTCTGGGCTGGCTGTTTATTGAGGTAAAGAGGTAACCGGGGACCTGTAGCTGCCGGCCGAACGGTGGAGGGCTCATTTCATAGTTCACTCTGGAGGGCTGTCAATTCAGCCCCGCGGCCCGACAAATGGCGCCCGGTCTCTCTGAAGGACACTTCTGCCTGGAAGACCAGGGTCTTCTATGGGGAACTTACCCTGCACCTGACAAGGCTTCATAAAATCTAGTTCCCTTCCCTCAAGGAAGAAAAATCTGCCCAGTTAAACTTCATTTGTCCAACAACACTCATTCATTCCCTCCACAAACATTTGTTCAGTGCCTGCCATGCATAAGGCCCTGAGCTAGAGGCTCACAGGCAAATCAGCCATGGTCAGGATGCCCCGTGTCCCCCGAGAATGGAAGCCTCATAAGGGAGAGTCAATTCACCCACCAGAATGGAAGCATCATAAGGGTAAGACTTTTGTCTGTTTTGTTCACCACTGCATTCCTAGCACCTAGAAGAATGCCTAGAACACAGCAAGCACTCAATAAATATGGGTTGAACAAAAGAGTGAACGTATACTCCCTGCTCTTGAATTACCCAGTTTGTGGATGATTCAAGGTCCCCGGGTACCTTCCTTGTCTCCTCTCTGGACCCTTGGTAATTCCCAGCACCCCTGGTTGCTAAGCTGGATACAAGCTTCAGGAGATAAAAGGCTTCATTCCTAAGCAGAACAGCTGGCCACAGTCCTGTTCAGGAGGCAGAGACAACACAGAGTGCTACTCTGAAAGGTCCTACTGGACTGAGTCAGACAGACGTTTCTCTGGACGAACACAGTTAGTGATCTGGTAGCATCATCTTTTATATATAAAAAAGACAGGGCTTCCCTGGTGGCGCAGTAGTTGAGAGTCCGCCTGCCGATGCAGGGGACGCGGGTTCGCGCCCCGGTCCGGGAAGATCCCACGTGCCGCGGAGCGGCTGGGCCCGTGAGCCACGGCCGCCGGGCCTGCGCGTCCGGAGCCCGTGCTCCGCAACGGGAGAGGCCACAGCAGTGAGAGGCCCGCGTACCCCCCGCTCCAAAAAAGAAAGACAATTTGTGACTCTTGATAAGGAGAAGGCTTCAAAGAGGAGATGCCTGACTAGGGTTTTCAAGGATAAGCAGGAATTTCCCAGGAAGACAAAAGAGAAAGGCAGACAGAGTCATAACAGTGAGAAATATCCTTGCCTGTTTCAGGCCCTAAAAGTTTGGCACTGCTAGGAATCGACTGGAGAAGAGAGTTTAATGGGGGATGCGGAGGAAGGCGTGGAGTCTGGTGCACCATGACCAAGGAGACTGGACTTCAGCTTGAAGACAAGAGGTCAAAGATTTAAAAGAGAGGATTAACATGACCAGCTCTGTGTTTTAGATAAGTCACTCTACAGAGGACAGATCGAAGGGCTTGAAAATAGACACTGTAAGAACAGTCAGAAGCTTATCATAATAGTCCAGGATGAAGGGGCCCTGAACTAAAGCAAGGATATTTTGCATAACAAAGCAGGAAGAGATTTAAGAGTGAGCGGGAGACAAAATGATCAGAACTGGGTAAATGGCCAGATGCAGAAATGAGAGAGAGGAGGGAGTTTTGAATGTACTGGGTGTCTGAGTCGGGGG
>NW_006790633.1:1116274-1118560 GCF_000442215.2 Lipotes vexillifer | reverse complement strand
GGTTCACCAACAGAGATAAGGAATGCAGAAGAAACAGGTTTGCAGAGGAACGATAAATGTGTTCAGTTTGGGTGTATTAAATTTGCAGTGTCCATAGGACAATCTGGGCATCTGTTCTGCAGCTCAGAAGAAAGATTAAGCCAGATGACCCAGATTGAATTTACCAGTGTCTAAGTGGCCTCTAAAATCATGGGAGTGAATGAGATGAGAGGGTAGAGTAAAAGCAGGGACAAGGACAGTTTCAGGAGGAATCCCAACATCTTTTGCAAACCCAAAACAATGGCCAAAGAACCAGGAGAGAAATGAGAGGAAACTGTTTTGCCAAGTGTGGCATATGGCCCCTTGGTCCATTCCCCTTCCCTTGAATCTGAGTAAGCTTGTGACTGCTACAACCAACAGAATACAGAAGAAGGGATGGTATGTGACTTCCAAGGCTGGGTCATAAAAGGTGCTGTAGTTTCCAGCTTTTTCTCTGGGGCATGCATACTTGCGAGCCCTGAGCCACCCAAGTAAGAAGACCAACTACCCTGAAGCCGTCATGTTGTAAGGGAGCCCAACCACATCAACAGACCAAATGCTGGAGCTCCACTCTTCCAGTCATCCCTGCCCAGGCAACAGACATACGAGCGATAAGGCTTCAGATGATTCCAGCCCTTTGCCCTCCAGTGACCACCCAGATGTCAAGTCTTCTGCCCTGAGGTCTGAAACATGGTGAAGCAGAAACCATCTATCCCTGTTGTGCCATGTCTGAATTCCTGACACGGTGATTCCCTGAGCATAATACAATGGTTGCTTTAAGCTGCTAAATTTAGGAGCAGTTTGTTACAGAGCAATGAGAACTGTAACGCCAAAGTTAGGGCATTTCAAACAGAAGGGAATGGTCAATGGTGTTGCACAACATGAAGATGTTTAGTACTGTAAGGAGGAATCAGGTCTCCGTTTCATTGGCTCCAGAGCTCAGCCACATGCTTTCCATGACCCATCTCAGTACCTGCGGGGCCAGGAATCTACACGCGGCTCATCCACAAACTCCAAGCTGCCATGTGAGCCACTGTCCCAGACGGGCCCCTGGGGGTGCTGAGGCCTGGAGTGACTTGCTCTCTGTGGATAGCTGTGAGTATTCATTTTGGGGAAACCTGACTGCTGATGGCAACTGGCACTGAAGATCTGCCCACGAACACAACTGTTCCAAGGCACGCTGCCACACGCTCGCTGTGGTCAACTTTGCCTTTAGAAAGGTAGAAGTCGAAAAAGTCAGGTTTTTCTGGAGAGAAGTGGTTAGCATTGCATATATCAGTAGTTCCAAGCAGCCACCTGAAAACAGGCAGATAAGCAATCTGTTTTAAAAGCCCTTTCTTGCCCTTGGCCAAGGGTACCCCTCTCTTCCTGAGTAAACGCTGGATTTTTGATACTCAGGATACATGTGAAACTATGATCGTCTTGCACAGTCTGCATCTGCAGCTCTGGGCAACTCACTTCCTGTCCAGCCATCAAGTCTCTGGGTCTCCTGACTTGCTGGGAAATGCAGCATTCCTCTCCCTGGCCACAGCCCTGCCCCCTGAAGGCCTGCTTGGTCTTCCACTCTGTTCTTGCCCTGCTCCCCGCAAACCTTCTCTGTGCCCCAGAGATAATCCAGGCCAAAGGAATGTGTTAAAACACAGAGACGGAGCCACCTGGGACCCTGCGGAATACTCAGTCTGTGCAAAGGGAGACCCAGAAAGGAAATAAGACCCCGTGGTACAATTAACCAGAGGAGAAACCTGATCTTATCACACCTTTTCTTTTGCAAAAATCTCATCTTAAGGATATGGCTGAGTTGTTTTTTGTTTTTTGGGGTTGTTTTAAATTTCTTATTTATTTTTGGCTGCACTGAGTCTTCGTTGCTGCGCGTGGGCATTCTCTGGTTTCGGCGAGCAGGGTCTATTCTTCGTTGCGGTGGCTGCAGGCTTCTCGTTGCAGTGGTTTCTCTTGCTGTGGAGCACGGGCTCTAGGTGCGTGGGCTCAGTAGTTGTGGCACACGGGCTCAGTAGTTGTGGCGCACAGGCTCAGTAGTTGTGGCACAGGGGCTTAGCTGCTCCGCGGCATGTGGGATCTTCCCGGACCAGGGCTCGAACCCGTGTCCCCTGCGCTGGCAGGCAATTCTTAGCCACTGTGCCACCAGGGAAGCCCATGGCTGAGTTTTAACTGTCCCTTTATCAACACAATTTCTGAGCAGCTACTTGGAATGAAACCTTGTGGGAAGAGAAATGAACAGTAATAACAGGAATCACTGTCCTGGGGGTGGGG
>NW_006790633.1:1116029-1116264 GCF_000442215.2 Lipotes vexillifer | reverse complement strand
GGGGGGCTGGTATTTTTAATCAGGGAGACAGGATATCTGCAGAGACACTGAAAATCATCAACACATTTGTCAAGGTTTCAGCCTTTATTACTAGGTTCCAAACTACCCCTGCAGCCCCGCCTCCCATTCTCTCTCCACCCCGCGCTCCAGCCTTGCTGCTCTCACCACTACGTGCACTTCTACACCCCCAGGCCTTCATTCAAGCTGCCCGCTCGCCCAGAAACCTCCCTCCACC
>NW_006790633.1:1113229-1115761 GCF_000442215.2 Lipotes vexillifer | reverse complement strand
TTTTTTTGCGGTACGCGGGCCTCTCACTGTTGTGGCCTCTCCCGTCGTGGAGCACAGGCTCCGCACGCGCAGGGCCGTTGCGGAGCACAGGCTCCGCACGCGCAGGGTCAGCGGCCATGGCTCACGGGCCCAGCCGCTCCGCGGCACGCGGGATCCTCCTGGACCAGGGCACGAACCCGCGTCCCCTGCATCGGCAGGCGGACTCTCAACCACTGCGCCACCAGGGGAGCCCCCTCCACCTACTTTTGCCCATCACCCTTCTCCAAGCCCTCACCCCTCGGTCCAAACGTCTCTGCTCAAATGTCATGTTGCCTACTAGGCCTTCCCTGACCAACCTATTCAAAACTGCAAGCCACCCCACACCCCAGCAGTCCCGAGCCCTTCTTTTGGCTTATCATCTTCTAACGACCACGATTTACTTATTTTATTTATCATGTCTCCCTTCCACCAGAAAGGAAGTTCTGTGAGATCAGGAATTTTGTCTGTTTTGTTCACAGGTATACTCCTGGTACCTGGGTCATGAGTGATAGTCAATAAATATTTGCTGAGTGAATGAACGAACATTCTAAAGCATTCCCCCATCTCCCTTCAGACACCATAAACGATGCCTGTCTCTACACCCGCACAGGATATAAACTGTTCCTAAACAGTGGCTTCCCATTATCACTACATATTTACTCATCATGTTCAAGTTCCTTGCAGGACAAGACCATTATTTATTCATCTTCGTATCCCCCAAAGCACTGGTGGTGCTCAAGTATATAATCTACTGAATCCAACTTAAAAATCAAATTGCATGGAAAATGAGCAAAGAATACACAGCTAATGTAACTCTATACCTAAATGATTCTCGTATCCTTCAGCAGTACTTACGAGGCTTGTCTTGGGTGCGGAGCACAGTGCTAGGGCTTCTGAAAATACAGATAAACAAGACACGCAGGTGCAACGTCCTACGTGATAGCCACTAGCCACATGTGACTAGCCCCGTTTCAAGTGCGCGGGGGCCGTATGTACTGGATAGCACAGAACGTATAGCTCGTCGAACAAAGTTTTACTGGACAGCAGTGACATAGACTGTTTTGGTCCTCGGCGTCTAAACCTCTCGTGGGGCACACAGGACAGGTACAGGAAGGACCAGGGAAACAATACGTTAACCAGTCATAAAGGAACCAGCAGAGGGCTGCGAGTGGAAAGGTAAGAGCTGTCACTGCTTGAGTGAAAGGCAGAAGTGGGAGAGGCTTCAAGAGAGGGGAGGAGATACGTGAGATGACCCTCTAAACATGAGTGAGTTCTTCTAGGCAAGAGAAAGGAAGGTCATCCCACAAGCCTGGACACAGAGGGGCTCCAGGGCCCACTCCCTAGCGCAGAGGTGCCTGGGGACCTGTGTGACATGACACAAGAAGGTGAGGCTGGACTTCCAGCTCTGGAATTCCAGACCCCCTGGGCAGTCGGGAGCAGGGTGCATGTAAGTCTGGAGTCAGAGACAGGCCACCAGAGAGAAGCCACTCAAAACCAGGTGAGAGATCTGATGGATGATGGCAGCAGAAGTAGAAACGAGGGAACGGACACGTGGCAGCAGCAGGCCAGGGATGAGGCCACCAGTGACCCTTGGGGAGACGAAACACTCCAATTTAAAGGGTCCAGGGAGCTCGCAATAGCACAGTCCCCCTGAGATTGTAAGCAGCTGGAAGGCACATCCCACATCTGCTCGGAGTCTGGGGCTGGGGGGTTCACAGACTAACTAACAACGCAAGTCCGGATGGCTCGGCCTCAGAAGCTCCTGCTGGGAAACCGAGGGGTCCACCCTCTGTTCAAGTGCAGCAGGCCAGCTTTCCTCGGTCCCTCCCAGGCCACCCACTGTGGATTAAAGAGGTATATACGCACCCTCTGGGGGCTCAGCGTGGAACAATTCCAGACACAGAACGAGGCCTTAAGCAGGTGGCGAAGATGCAGGGCGCAACTTGGGTGATGCTACTGTAGGGCTCCACAAAGTCTAGGATGCATTTCGGCAAGCAGCTAATAATAAAAGCAGGAGGAGGGGGAAAGGTGGAGAAGTCAACCTGGCATTTCCCGGGGACCCTCCTCCTCCCCACACGGCCACAGGCACCTTTGTGACAACTGGCTTCTATCTCCAATTAGCCTATTTTCAGCGGCCAAGGGCCAAGACCCAAGGCTCCTGAGGCCCTCTATTCAAGAGCCTTTTATCTAGCAGGCACATACTTGACAAAAAAGAAAAAGGGAAGGATTTCTAAAGCGGTCAGGCCAAAAAAACTAAGAGCACTGGGCGGTGCTGTATTCAGAACAAAGAAGATTCTGGAAACCTCCCGAAAGGACCCTGCCTGCCCCTTGCTATTCAGCAATCAGGAGCTGACAGGGCTGTGGACACGCAGCGGCTGAGGAGGGCAAAGGGGCCGAGGGCCACCTCCCACCCCCCACCCCCAGCACCCTGCCTCCCCCTTATCGCCAGCCTGCAGGATGGAGCAGGGCCTCTGCCTGTGTAACCGGGGGGGGGGGGGGGGGGGGGGGGGGGGG
>NW_006790633.1:1111182-1113186 GCF_000442215.2 Lipotes vexillifer | reverse complement strand
CTGCAGGGAGAAGTAAAAGGGGGAGAAACCCACCCGAGAAACAACTTCCTGCCAGGCCGACAGCTGACATTCGAAGTGCACACAGGATATGCCAAGAAATTATCAGGCCTGGCTTTTCTCTCCCTGATAGATGACAAAGCAGAAGAAAAAGCAGCAGCAGCAGAACACGCAAAAAGCAAGAAAACGAAGAAACAACCGCAGCCACACACATCTCGTAAATCACGACTTTTATTGAAAGTTTCGCCACATAATAGCAACAGTCAAATTGAATAAAGACACCCTTCTGTAAAGTAACAGGGAGAGACTGGACATCTCCCCCAGCCCAGGATGGCCGGGAGGGAAAACGACTCTGAGACAGAGAAGGGTTGGGGGAAAGGAGATTCAGCAGTAGAGACGGGTGGTGGGTTTTCTCCATCCTTCTCAAAACATGGGCACCTAGAAGCTACGACAGACGTGGGGTAAACACAGCACAGAGGAGAACAAACACGTCGGTCAGGGCTTTGCTCTGCAGGGTGTGGGGTGGGTCCGTCTGATGAGGGGGTCAAGAGTGAAATCAGGACTTGGGATGGGTCTGCAAAAAGCGTCAGATGCAAGGAAGGAAGAGAGGCATCCGTGGTTGAACCCCACGGGAGGAACACCAGACTGGGGGCCAGCAGCTGGTGCATCTGCGGCCAGTTCACACATGAAGCCAGCCCAGCTACGCCCAGCCACGGCCACAGGTGCCACGGTGGGCCCACGCGGTGACAGAAGAAGCCACTTCCGCTCGTCTCACCGGCCCCCCCCCGCTCCAGTTCTGTCACAGAGTCAGAGAGGGGGCTTCAGCTGGAGGAGGGCCTTCCTTCCTCAAGGAGGACTGGTCATTCCACCCAAGTTACTCACCGTGAAAGCTCGACATGCTGCCGTCCCTGAACTGGGAATGGAGCTAAGATGTTGCTCCAGTGCCTCAGCCTGCGACGTGGGAGGAGTGACAGGATGAGGGGTCTTTATCTAGTTCCAGCCTCTCCTCTGCCTGATTCATCTAAACAAATTAGCTTCGTGGGTGTTCTTAAGTGATGACGAACAGGGAAAGAAATGAATGTATTTCTTTCCAAATTATGCCGTTTGCAGAAGCCAGAGAAACAGATTTGTGGTCAAACAGATCTGAAGGCCTTGTAGTAAGACAACTACTTTCACGGGGCAAGTGGCCACCGAGGTGAACCGGCCGGAAGCCCTCCGCACACACGGCTGAGTGTATGGGAGCCCCGCTCGACCTGGACAGGCCCCTGCCCTTTCCCTGACACAGGAGCCAGCCCCAGCGATGTGACATCAGAGGGTGATAAGAGCCAGGAGTGTTTCTAAGCAAATGCCCTGGAGAACTGGACACCCCGACTCCAGGCCGAGTTAACGATTACCAGCCTAGTAGGTAGTACCTGCAGTCAGGCCTGGTACACTCCTTCCTTTCTGACTCTACCCCATGCCCCTTAAAAACAGCCCCCAGAATGACCATGTGCTTCCCCTCCCGGGGGTGAGGGTGGAATCTCACTTACACGGAGGTTTTAGCAGCAAATATGTCATAAGGCAAAAGGCAGAAATTCTCGATTGTGGAAAGAGATAGGGAGGCCACATTTTCCCAAAAGATTAAAATACCGTTTCTGAAATGTTAATGTTTAACCAATCAGCTGCTCACCGACAGACCCTCTCCTCAAGGGGGTTAGGAAGAAGACAAAGAAGGGCCTCAGAGTTTTGATTTCTGTTGTCTAAAACTTAAGGAGAATTAAAAATCACAAACTATTATTTTTCATTATGGTGTATCACAAGATATTGAACATAATTCCTGCAGTAGGACCTTGTTGTTTATCCGTTCTGTATATACCAGGATAACTGAGTCACTCTGTTGTACAGCAGTAATTAACACAACGCTGTAACTCAACTATATACTTCAATAAAAAATAAATTAAAAAAAAAAAATCACAGGGCTTCCCTGGTGGCGCAGTGGTTGAGAGTCCGCCTGCCGATGCAAGGGAC
>NW_006790633.1:1100071-1111049 GCF_000442215.2 Lipotes vexillifer | reverse complement strand
CGTACCGAAAAAAAAAAAAAAAAAAATCACAAACTAAAAACTAGACCACCAGTGACTTCATGTAACAGAAGTTTCTCCAACTCCAGAACACGGGGTCATGGAGAGGTCAAGATCTCACCTCACACGCCCATTCCTGAGGCTTTCCAGGGACTCGTTACGGAGGGGAAGGGGTCTGAGGGCTGGGCTGGCAGGTAGACAAGCGCTGTCGTGGGGTGGGGTGTTGTACTGTGTGGTGCCGAAGAAGAAATACATGGTTTCAGAACGTGCTTGTTGAATTGTACTGAACCAACCGTGAAGCTTTATGGACAAGCAAGAGTAGACGGACTCTGGCATGACCCGGAGGGGAGGGCAGTAAACTGGATCCAGACCTGGTTTGCGCTCCCAGCTTGCTGCCTGCTGTTGGCTGTTTGACCCTGAGCCAGACAATGTCAGCCCTCTAAGCCTTAGTTACCCCATCTATGAAATGGGGCCATATTCCTGGTATTTTACAGCATTGCTATGAGGATCCAATCAGACTGTATGTGAAAGTGCTTTGCTCGCCAGAAAAGGCACTGGAGGCATCAGTCTCCTGGACACGCCCAGTGACTCACCCATCACAGACATGTGATTTTTCTACCTCAGATGTCCAGTAACAGGGCCTGAGGGAAAATGGGAGCAGGAATTCTGATCCCCCCCTTGGCATCAATAGCATCAATCACCTGAAAGGAGAAATCCTCTCTCAGGAAGATAAGGGAAACCTCATATCATCTAATTAGAGCAGGCAGGTGAGCGCACGTTCAAAGGCAGGCAACCCTGCTCAGCCTGCTGCTCCTGGGCGGCCGGAGTGAGACTCGGCAGACGGGGTCTGGGGTGCCTCTGTTGTGGGAACGGGCACCTTTCAACCATGAGGGCCACCGCCCACGTGGAGGGGAGAAGGGAGGGGCGGGAGCACGGCCACGCGCACGTCTCAACACACCCCTTTGTGCCCTCCACCGGCGCCCCACTCCCACCAGGCTGCTCATCCCAGGGGCTCCCAAACACACTCACTCAGAGGGGCCTGAGCACCTTTATTCTCACTGGACATGCCTCAAGTGCACCGCCCTCGGTCCTTGTGGAAGCCTTATGCGGCAGAGTTGATAATGTCACATCATCGCACCTTTAGCAGCGGCAGCACATCAGCTAAACTGCTGGGGCCCTCACTCTGCGTCAGGCACTGTTGCAAGCACCTGACATGTCTGACGCTCACCACAACCCTACAAGGTGGGAATTATCATTATCTCCATTTTACAGATAAAAGAAACAGAGGCACAGAGATGCCGAGGAAAGGACATGAGCTAGACCACGAGCCCAGGCCACATGGTTCCAAGCCTACACCCCACCGGCTGGGTCCATGCTACCTCCTCTGAATGTAGTACATGGTGTGTCTCATCTTCTCCCAGAATGCAACGCCTGGGTATCACGTCTTATCAAGCACCCAGCAAGTAATGGAAACAAACTCCAGATTCGGTAAATGGAAGAGGAGGAAGGGAAAGGACTGAGAGGACAGGATGAGGAAGAGGAAGGAGAGGAGAGAGCGGGGAGGAAGGGTGTCACGTCTTGGCTGTGAGTCCCGGGATCAGGAATTTAGAACCGGGTTCCTACTTAGGCAGGTGTCAAGAGGAGTCAGGAGTCCCACACCCACTATTACCTCCCCAACCCCCCACCCCCAACAAGAGTGGGAGGCGGTAAAGGTCAGAAAAACAGAAGCAACAGCAGCAGCCATGACAGATGCCATGTACAGCGTGTGGGCCGTGAGGCCAGCTCCAGGCTAAGCATTTTGTGTGCATTATTATTATTATTATTATTATTATTTTTTTTTTTTTGCGGGACGCAGGCCTCTCACTGTTGCGGCCCCTCCCGTTGCGGAGCACAGGCTCCGGACGCGCAGGCTCAGCGGCCATGGCTCACGGGCCCAGCCGCTCCGCGGCATGTGGGATCTTCCCGGACCGGGGCACGAACCCGCGTCCCCTACATCGGCAGGCGGACTCCCAACCACTGCGCCACCAGGGAAGCCCCTGTGTGCATTATTTCACTGAATCCTCCCCAAAACTCTATGAACTCAGGGTCATCATTATCCCATTTTACATTGGAGGAAACTGATGCTTCCAGATGTTAAATCACTTGCCCAAAGCCAGGCACCTACCAGAGCTGAAACTACCCAGCCTGGTCCAAAAACAGTATCTACATGACTTTTCCCTAGTCGCATGGTACCCACTGTCCTCCAGCCACGCGTATGGATGAACAGAGCACGGGATGTCTTTAACCCCGAGCCATGCGTCCTTAGAATGCCCAAAGCAAGGAGGGCTCATGTCCAGGAGGTGAGAAGTGCAAAGAGAAAACTGAAGACAGTTAGGTGCCCAGATGACATTCCAGATGAGGAGAGGCCTGGCCATAAGATGTCATTCATGGTCAGCAGATGCATCCACTGCCACCCAAGGAAAGGCCAACTCAAGGGACGATGGCCCCAAAAGCTTGCTCGATCGCTCCCAAGTCCTCATCAAAGGCACTTGGACTGGGAACAAAGACCAAAAATGAAGACAGCACCCACCGATTCTCCCCCAGTCTAGGTGACTCCTTCTTTCAAGTCTTTGTTCAAACCTCTGCTGTTCCAAGAAGCCCTGCCTGGCTTAACAGCCCCCGTCTTCACCCCATGAACCCCTGGCCTTCACTGCTGCTCAGAGATCCACTACGTCATCGGACACATGACCCCATATTCCATCACTGTCTCTACATGCTCAGAGATTGTTTCCTAGCAGGGCTTAACCATCTGAGCAGAAAAGGAAACTCCTCTGGAGACTGAATCGCTTCTTTACTTTCTTAGGTTGCCTCTCCCCTGCTCCTTGCTCTACCCCACCAAGCAGAATGTTCTACAAGCAACCACTCAGTAGGAGTAGCTGAGCCACCTGAGCAGCTGCAGCTCAAGGCCTGGGAAGGCTGCTGGTCACCTGCTGCCAGGGAATTAAACTTGCTAACCACTACCCGGCATATGCCATCCCTCTCTGAGTTTTTGACGCTTTATCTATTTATCTCCTCCTTCCTCTCCCAAATGTCTCATTTTCAATTTAATCATTGCTGGATGTTCTTAAATAAACCTCATATTAACCCAGCCAAATCTAAACTCAGGGCTGCAAACACTAGGCACTCAGCTGCCACACCAGGAAGCTGGCAATGACCAAGAAGTAGCAAAGAATGAAGGGAAAATCTGGGGAGTGACATGAGGTCCCAGTAAAGATGCCGAAGATATGAAAACCAAGATGACCACTCCAATAACACGCAGGACCTGCAATCTGTTTGCCACCTTGTCTAAAGCACTTCCCAAATGTCAATTGTGCAGAGCGTAAATGCTAAGCAATAGATCAGAGGTAAACATCTTCCTAAATTATGGCCTTTGAGAGGGAAAGTAGGGTTCCTCAATAGTATGAAGGGAATAAAACCAGAAAAAGGGCGGGGAAAATATTTAGGATGTTAAAGTCTTAGTGACAAATATCAGGATACAAGTTCAAGAGCTGGATGGGAAACACCTTCAGTCCTCTGGCTGGATCCGGTCCCGAATTTAGTCAGTCAGTCAGGTCAAATACTAAATTACCACACTACGCCTATGGCTGCAAAAATGCAATATAACTTCAAATGACATCTCCTAAAACAATACAAGTTAGTACTGTCACCCCATGATAATGTGCTTCTACATATAGCTTCTTTCTTGATCTGTCCTTTTATATTCTGTACAATTCTCCTGCTGTTTTTTTGCTTCTCTGCTAGTCTACCTTCCATGACCATAATACACAATTCAAGCATATTTCTTATCATTTGATCTGTTTCCTATTGCTGAGAACACATGGTAAATAGGTGTCCATCAACCAATCCAAGCCTTTCTGTTATGCAGAACTGAGAAACTGACGATTACTGTGTCAGACTCCCTTGCAGCTAGCCGTGAAAAGGGAAATAGGGGACTCCGTGCTTCTGCTGTTGGCTCTGGCAGAATGGCCAGGGAGGTGTTTGGATGTTCTGCAGCAACATCCTGCACCTCAGCTGACTCCTCATGGAGAATCTACTTTGCTGGTGAAGATCACAGCAAAGCAGCAGCAGTGCTTCCTGACCAGGCAACATGGCCATGGTTCTGAACCCTGCAGCTGTAGCATCAGCTTCCCCATTTGCTAGGTGGCTCCCAGATGACAGAAGACATAGCAGCTACTTGGAGACCCAGATCTGCTGCATGGCTCTGAGCCGCTTCTGAGAGCACAACCTAGAGCTTTTTCTAGATCGCCCAATGATTTCTGTAAGCATTTTGATGCCCTCCAACAAATTCCTTCCTGCTTAAACTAGATAGGAGTGGATTCAGCTTTCTGCAACCGAAACCAGACCAAAACTTGGCTTTTGTTCTTGTTTTTAAAAGTAGATCAACATCTTCATTTAAAAAGAAGACACAAACCAGAACCCTGTAATTTCAGTTAAGTTTCAAACTGGCTGACTGGCCGGCGACAAGACATTTACTAATGTTTATTGGGCCGCAGTTTTTCTCATCCATAAAATGAGAGAGTGAAACAGGATGACCTCCAAGGTCCCTAACAAGCCTAACATTCGGTGATTCTAAATCCAAATGCCCTTTACCTTCGTAATTCTGAATTTATTTTCACAATCAGTAAGATCAATGGCCCTCAGTAAGGAGAAACAAAAAAAGTCCTCATTCTTAATAGGGTGGTGGCTTTCAAATCATGTTCTGGGACACAGGGTTCCAGGCCACGAAACTCCACTTTCACCTGGAGCTGAAGATTTCCTTTGAAAAAATGGGTGGTAGGGGCAGGTGGGTAGGGGTGGTGAATAATATTCCATTATAGTTTGTCCTAGAATGGGAAGTGGTAGATTTGGTTTCTTCATCGTTTATAATGTTTTACAGCAGAAAGTACTCATCAATTCTTTGTATAATTAAACAAATAGAAAACAGGCATAGCTTGCTTTCAAATTCTGTTTACCCGTATGTACTACCCCCCACCACCACCAAAAAAAAAAGAAATAGATCAGTATGTTGATTATGATTATCTCTGTGCGGTGAGATTTCAGGAACGTTTATTTTCATTTTTGTACTTTAGGACATTTTCCAAATTGGCCACATTTATTAACCTAGTGGGTAAAAAGGACATTGAAGAGCCTCCGCCCTCTCTCCCCTTCCCTCGTCTTTGCAGGCGGCCCCTTGGAATGGTTACTCCGAAAGTCCTGATTCAGAGGAAAGCTATTTCCATCCTCAGACTTGGATAAATGTTAACCAAGTAAGATAGACAGGTGGCTAGGTCAGCCTGCTGAAGATAAGTAGGGAGGTAAGCAAACAAAAGAGAAGGCTGGGCCAAACTGCACTGAAGAAGGGGCAAGTTTAAAGAATAAATTCAGTCCAAGCTGAGTCAAGAAACACTGGTCTTTTTAAAACTGTTTACTATGAACACATACTTTAAAAAATCTAGCTAACTTTTCAAAATCAAGTTGAATCTCTCAAACTTCTGTTGAGGGTATACAGTAGTTCCATCCTCCTTATAGGATCAATTAAGATAAAAATATATTTTATAAGGAGATTACATATGTAAATACATATAATATGTTATAGGTATATTTAAAAGATTATAATTATTTATGTGTGTGTGTCCGTATATAGCATTTCCTTTCATGGGAATTCCCTGGCAGTCCAGTGGTTGAGACTCAGAACTTTCACTGCCGGGACCCGAGTTCAATCCCTGGTCGGGGAACTAAGATCCCACGAGCTGCACGGTGTGGCCAAAAAAATATTCATAGTCTGTAACCCAAAAATTCCACATCATGGTGTGTGTTGTATGAAGGCAATCAGAGATGGTGATAAGGGGGTCACGTACAAGGATGTTCACCACAGTGCTATACATAATTATAATGAATCATTAACAAGCTAACTATTCAACAGTAGGCTTTGGTAAAATAAACTGCACTTATAAGTCACAATACCATGGCGACAGTAAAAAAGCATGCCATAAAAAAAAAAAACAATAAATTACAAAGGGAAAATATTCATGATACAGTTATTAAATCAGATTAGTAAGGGACTTCCCGTGTGTCACAGTGGTTAAAAATCCGCCTGCCAATGCAGGGGACGCAGGTTGGAACCCTGGTCCGGGAAGATCCCGCGTGCCAAGCAGCAACTAAGCCCGTGCGCCACAACTACTGAGCCTGCGCTCTGGAGCCTGTGCTCCGCAACAAGGGAAGCCACCGCAATGAGAAGCCCGCGCACCGCAACGAAGAGTAGCCCCCGGTCGGGGCAACTAGAGAAAGTCCGCGTGCAGCAACGAAGACCCAATGCAGCCAAAAATAAATAAATAAATAAATGTATTATTTGTTAAAAGAAGAAATAATCATTTTTTAAAAATCAGATTAGTGAATAACATGTGTGGGTGCATGTTTTCCCATGTTTTTTTTGCCATGAAAAGAAGGTGAAAGAAAACGCACCAAAATGTTAACAATGGTCATCCCTAAGTGGTAAATAGAGTTAGGGAGATTTTTACTTAGTTCTTGTGGTTTTCCACACACTTCCCAAGTTTTGTAACTGGAGGAATAGGGCCAGAGCAGTAATAAATGTCCTAAATAAACAAACTGCCCAAGCCTCTCCTTTCTGTAAATGCCCAATTGGAGTCAAAAGTGTTTTTTGTTTTAAATCACAGGCCAATCTTGTAATTTTACTCCATCAACTGTCTGAATGGACAGACATTACTCATCTGCCATGTTTGTGGCTGGGGTGGTGTTTTATGCTGTTTTTTAATTAATTAATTTGAGTCACAGGCATTTGAAATGAGACTATTTTATGGAGCTGAAATTCACATTTATCTCCCTTTTTAAAGCCCATTTAGCAAATTAACAAGAAAACAGCAACAATCAGGGAAGTTACTATGCCCACTGCCATGTGTCACATATAGAACAGCAACTGCAGGAGTCCCACGGAGGGTCAAGTGAGATTGTCTGGTAAAGAACTTGGGGGGGCGGGGAGGGGGTGTCAGTAATAATAGTGAAATACTATTAATATGCCTGAAGTCCAGCTGTTTGGTGACTTTGACACAGGATTTCTTAACTCTTAGTGAGGTAACGTCTGAGCCTCCCGTGCAAAGCTCCCTGGGACTGTGCATCCAGCATCTCTCTGGTAGAGGGTCCATAATGTTCCCAGCATGATCCACGACCCAAGATAGGTTAGAAATACAGTTCACAGAAGGGAAATCGATGCAGCTGCCTGTTAATGAATTTTATCTATAATCAAAGTAGGTCCAGCAGGGTCTCCCTCTATTTAAAACAAACCTAGCAGAAAGAGCTGGTGGCCAGTTGGTCCTCACTGAACACCCCAGAGGTCTCACTGCAGAGCAGACTGTCTTAGCGCCAAATCCTGACGACACCCATCCAAGCACCTCGGTGTCTTTGGACAGAAAGGAACACCGAGAGCAATGAAGGCAGCAGGTGGGACACCAGCCTCGCGTCAAACACTGGAAGCCAACTTTAAAATGAGCCCTTTCTCCCAAGGACTCTGTTTTATTGCAAAACAGAATGGCCTTCCTTCCATTTGGAAAGATGTATGTAATCCAACCCCTTCCTGATTCAAACTGCCCTTTTTCCACAATCTATCTGAATTTGTGAAGTCTGCCTAAATGTTTAAGATATTTCAACTAAGAATGAAAGCAGCAGAAATAATAATGACCTTGGATGCCAAGGCAGGTCCAAACAGGCACACAAAGGGCACACAAATTTCCTCTCTTCCAATGGCAGCTTTCACTGCTACCCCAACTGATGGCTTGAAATTACCTCCCTTGGTTAATAATTCAAACCCATGGGCTGGGCAAGTTTTAACATTTCAATGTTGGTTTACAATAAACGCAGCAACAGTGTTCTAAAGATGTTTGATTTCTAATAAGTCTATTGATTTACCAGTCTGCTTAACGATACTTTATTCCTGTGCTTTTATTCTGTCTTCTATTCTTATTCAGAAAGAGTGGTGGTTACTCAGGCTCTGGTCTCCTCTGAACACCTCCAGACTACAGCCTCCGCCCTCTCCAGGGGCACAGGATATGATGGTAGGAACAGAAGGCATAAAGCCTGAAAGCCTGGATTCTGTGTGGCCTTGGGCAAGTTAAGGGAACCCGTCTGTGCCTCTGTTTCTTCGTCTATAAAATGGGAATGACGGTACTTAACTCGCAGGACTAGTGTGTCCATTTAATGAGATGACCCACGAAAACCCCTCAGATCAGCGCCTGACAGAGTAAGCGCCCAGAGCCTCAGGCCCCTTTTTTCCCTTCCTTGGTGGTTCAGAAACTGTCGAAATTGTTAATCTGAACATTTCGACATCTTCCTTTGCAAAACCAAGAGCAGCTGAGAAGGTGGCGTGCCCCATGGAATACTTTCTAGGAACAAAACCAGGATGAATTATTCATCAATAGGAGGGTCCTTTACAATGGCAGATTTAGGCTAGTCTATTAAATAAGGTCCATCCAACATGCTTTATTCCCAGGGGAACAGACAGGCTCAGAGACACCAAAGCCCTTCTCAAGGTCACACAGATCAAGCAGCCGGAGGCAAACAGGTCTCAGAACCCATGGTCCCTGAACTATGTACGACTGACGGCCCCTCTTGTTATGCTTTGTTCTCATCTGTTTCCCCACTGGAGGCTGATGGGTGAGGTGAGGAGGTAATGCATGTGTCCAGTGAGGCCTGCTACACTTCTGTCACAGAGCCAACTGTATGGCATGGCCTAGGCTTGCTGCAGGGGCAATGGTGATGTCACTCTTGACGAAATAGCTAAGAATGGAACCTAGTCATTCCCACCACCGGAAAGAAGCAAACAGTGCTACCAATCAATGGGTCAAAAGCAGGCCTGAGAACTAACTTCACCAGTGTCTCCATAAAGCTCACTGAGTGATTCTGAGATGCAGCCTCATTTTGAAGTCACTGGCAAAGACGGTGAGGCCAGTCTGAAACTGTCTCTCCCTCACAGATGGGTGAAAAAAGGCCGACCCGCCATGATGTCTGATATCCCAATTCCCTCAGACATGCTGTTCCTTCTTTCTAGAATGGTTTTCCTTTCCTTGTCTATCTGGAAAATTCCTATTCATCCTTCAAAGTCCAGGTCCAAAGTCCAGGTAAGAAAACAATTCATCCTGTTTTCAGACAAGACCTTCCCTGACAACTCCCTGCCAGGCTCACCCACTGGCACCTGCCACCTACCCCTGGAGCTGTGCTAACTCACTACCTAGTACATAACTTCAACATATGCCACTCAACTGCCTATCTGCTAATTCTGTGGTTCTCAAACATTTTGGTGTCACAATACCTTTACACTCTTAAAAAGCAAGAATCACCCAAGCATTTTTGTTTATGCATCTTATATCTATCAATGTTTACTGTATTAGAAATTAAAACAGACATTTTTTATTAGAAATTGAAACAGACATTTTTAAATAAGAATACACACATCCCATTAGCCATCAGAACAATGATGTCAACACAGACCGTGGCCTCTGGAAAATTCCACGGTACATTCATGGAAAGGATGAGAGTGCAAAAGCCAAATAAAGTCTCAGAATTACTATGGAAAAAAAGTTTTGACCCCATAGACTCCTTGAAAGGGTCTCTGGTATGTCCAGGCGTCCCCAATCAACACTTTGAAAACCACCGTTCTAGTGCCTTCCTTTGCCGTGTCCTGTGTTTTCCTACTCTGGAAGCTGCTCGAGGCAGGGCCTTATCTTACGTCCTCCTGTGTCCTGATGCCCACACTGGTGAACTCCCTTAACCCCCCACTCCCTGGAACCCTGCAAAACCCACCGCAGCTCCCCTCACGGCGGCAACCTTGCTTCACGCCCCATCTCCCACCAGGCCTCCAGACACAGCACAGCTGGAAGGGGGCGGTCTGGCAGGTGCATGGGTGCCTCTGGGCACAGGCCTATGCTAGGGTCACCCTGACCCTCTCCCAGAGAGAAGCTTCTCTGCAGATAAGCAACTCGGGAGGTGAGCGTTCACAACACTTATTTACAAAAGGCTGCTCCCTGGAGAACGCAGGATACCTTCCAGGTGGGGATTTTAAATCTGATTTGCTTTCCACCGATCCCCTGTAACAAGCCTCTGGGGAAGAACCCAGGAGTTGGGTCCCACGGTTCTTAGGCTACGGAAGCTCAGGCAGCACCGAGAAAGGGGCTGTTCCGGTCCAGTGGGGCAGGCAGGCCACGGAACCAAGGGCCTCTCTAAGGCCCGAGACTCTCCCTGAGTTCTCGGCTAAGACCAATCACCATGGTGACCAGTCCTCCCAGAAAGGTCCCTAGAAAAATGCCCCGAACTCCGTCTGCCTCTTCCAGCCACTCCCCCACCTCCACCTACTACCCACACAGTATTTTCTACCAGCCGCCAGTTTCTAGTTTTCTCTCCTCAGAAAACTTCCAAAAAAAAAAAAAAAAAAAAATCACAATTCAGGAAAAGACACCCACGCATCTCGGTCACCGCGCGTGAAGCCATTCCCCCCGTGTGGCTTTGTCTCGACTCTACAACTGCCAGTGGAGGAGAAAGAGATGCCTTTTTTTATACCAAACTGCTGCCTCTTTCTCACCCTCCAAAGCCCCTACCTGGGCGTGCGTATGCAAGGTTAATGCTGATATCGCTATTTGAATACACACTGTAGCTCAGAAAACAAGCCAATAGCTCAGAGGATCCAAGGCAAACTCGGTCTGACAGCCACAGCCCTGATGGCTGCCAAGTCTGATTGACTAGTTGGATATATTTAGATACGGGGGAGGAGGGGGATAAAACACTGTTGTGCCACTGAACTCAAGAAGACTGTGTTGGTAACGACAGACTCGCAAATAAACAGCCAGCAGCCATTCAACTTCATCATCTGGCGTCCCCCCGCACAGAACCCTCGCCCGTAAACTACAGGGAATTTCAAAAGCCACCCACGCGAATGGAAAAAAAAAAAAAAAAAAGGAAA
>NW_006790633.1:1047930-1099347 GCF_000442215.2 Lipotes vexillifer | reverse complement strand
AAAAAAAAAAAAAAAAAAAAAAATCACAATTCAGGAAAAGACACCCACGCATCTCGGTCACCGCGCGTGAAGCCATTCCCCCCGTGTGGCTTTGTCTCGACTCTACAACTGCCAGTGGAGGAGAAAGAGATGCCTTTTTTTATACCAAACTGCTGCCTCTTTCTCACCCTCCAAAGCCCCTACCTGGGCGTGCGTATGCAAGGTTAATGCTGATATCGCTATTTGAATACACACTGTAGCTCAGAAAACAAGCCAATAGCTCAGAGGATCCAAGGCAAACTCGGTCTGACAGCCACAGCCCTGATGGCTGCCAAGTCTGATTGACTAGTTGGATATATTTAGATACGGGGGAGGAGGGGGATAAAACACTGTTGTGCCACTGAACTCAAGAAGACTGTGTTGGTAACGACAGACTCGCAAATAAACAGCCAGCAGCCATTCAACTTCATCATCTGGCGTCCCCCCGCACAGAACCCTCGCCCGTAAACTACAGGGAATTTCAAAAGCCACCCACGCGAATGGAAAAAAAAAAAAAAAAAAGGCAATTAGAAAGGGTTCTGCCAGAGCAATCCCCACAATTATCCTTTAGAAATAAACAAACAAATAAGTAAATATGATCTGTTCCTTGGCTCTCTGCTCCACCCCACCCTCACACCTTCCCAGTCTAGGACAAACGGATTATTGATAGGGCAGGAACCAGGCCAAGGTTACTCAATTAAGCCTTGGACCCTACGTTTCTGCTTTTGCAAAGGTTCTGTTTGAAATCTGGCCCTCTCCACCACCAACTACTACATGTGTGGAAATAAAAGTTAGGGTTATTTTAATTTCTTTCTTTCAAGAGATGAAAATATTTAGAGTACGGGGTGGTAACAGATATTCATTACAGATCCCTTCACCAGGTGGTTCATATACCTCATCCCTTCAGGGGAGGGAAGGGAGAGGAGCAGAGAAGGACCCAGCTGGGGAGTCAGACTCCAGCACAGAGACCAACCCTATCAGAGGGTTTGGGCCTCAGACTAATGGATCAGTCTCAGTTTCCTAACCGTAAGGTCAGGAAGATAATACCCATCATTGGCAGGATTTATTCATTCATTCGACAAACGTTTACTGTGACACTACTATGTGCCAGGTACCACAGAAAATGCTGAGATCCATTCACAAATAAATTAAAAGTTAAACAAGATGGGCTGTATGATGCTCTGAACAACACCAGGAATACGGTAAGTGCTCTGTGCGTGGGGCTACCCTGCCGCTATGACCCTTCTGTTTGCCCATCTCCAGCCTCTCACCCCACTTCCTCCCGCCCAAGGCCTTCCTTTGGCTATTCTAGCTCACCGAGCTTTCGCCAGATTTTTTTTAATGTTTTATTTATTTTATTTTTATTTATTTATTTATTATTTTTGGCTGCATTGGGTCTTTGTTGCTGCGTGTGGGCTTTCTCTAGTTGCGGCGAGCAGGGGCTACTCTTCATTGCGGTAGGCGGGCTTCTCATTTCAGTGGATTCTCTTTGCTGGTGGAGCATGGGCTCTAGGCCTGCAGGCCTCAGTAGCTGTGGCACGCGGGCTCAGTTGTTGTGGCTCGCGGGCTCTAGAGCGCAGGCTCAGTAGTCGTGGCGCACGGACTTAGTTGCTCCACAGCATGTGGGATCTTCCCAGACCGGGGCTCGAACCTGTGTCCCCTGCATTGGCAGGCGGATTCTTAACCACTGCGCTACCAGGGAAGCCCCTCACTGAGCTTTCGAGCAGACTATTCTCCTGCTCTATCCCTCCTGACCTAACTCCATTCATGCTAAGCCACTCCTGGATGCCTCCCAACAGATGCCCTGATACTTTGCTCTCATGTCACCCTCTACTCTTCCTGTACAGCACTCGTCACCAGTTGTCCTGATGCACCTACTTGCGAGATTATTTTCATGTCTGTCCCCCAGTTTCCTGTAGGCTCCATAGAGACATCTTCCTTCACCACTGATTTCCCCCTTGGCACCTAGAAAAGCACTAGTAGGTACCTAATGCATATCCGTTGGTGGAACGAATGAATGAACCACTTAATGGAGGTAGTCCAGGTGTCTCTGAAGGCGTCTCCTCCACCTCTAGAAACACGATTCCAAGAACTAGTCCGAAGGCACATAAAACCACTGTGCCTCAGCATTCTCATCTGCAAAATGAACGGCTGTGAACACCCAAGACCTTCAGTTTTTTTAAAATTAAGTCTCAACACAGGATGTTTCTCTGAACATGGCTAGATCTTTAGAGGCAGCAAATATTTTCTTATGAAATAAAAATAAGTTGGGTATCAACTCTTAACAGACAGGAAGTGCCACAAGGTCTTGAAAACAGAGGTTCTATTTTTTTTTTTTTTAAAGAATAAATACAGACTTTTGTTTTGGGCAACACCCTGTGCTACGAGGGATAGAAGCCAGCAATACGAAAAAAGGAAAAGAGAAAGAAATAGCCCAGGCGTCCCTGAGCAACACATCCAGGTTCACAGAGCACAAAGGATGTACAGGCCCAAGGAAGCCCTACGGTTTCTGTTTTTAGGACAAGACTCGATCCCAAAAGGGGGCTCTGGGATTCAGAGTAAAAGGAGCTGGAGGCTGTTCATACCAAATATTCAAGACCCAATCCTCCGGTTCCAGGGGTTCCCGAGTGGTGCTGGGGGGCGTGATGCAGGGTTGAGGGAGGGGATGGTTATAGTATGGGTGGAAAATGGGCCCATTAGAGAAGCAGAGCCTTAATTTATCAATTAGACGCCATCTGTGGATTGTGTTCCTTGAAATAATTGTTGGATCTGACAATGCACTGCAGCTTTACAAAGTTTCTGCCATCCTTGATGCCGTTTAATTAAATTTCTGCACTTAACTTTGATTGCGCTGAAGCGCTGATGCCTTCCACAGATTGAGCTCCTCAGCCACCTGCTGTGATGGAGCCAAGCGCGTTTCCAGAGCAGGGGGAAAATACGTATTTTCTTTTCTTTTTAAGCCTCGCCTTTTCTCAGTCTTCACCCAAAGGGCATCAAGTCTCCTGCTGCACAGGTGAGACCGTGTCTCTAAACCCAGCCAGGAGAGCCTTCAGACAGACCCACCTGCAGCACTGGGTCTCTCTGTCCTTTCACTGTGTCTCAGGGAGACAGTTAACAAAACAGAATCCCAGACGGTTACCAAACACGAAGGAGTGGCTGAAAATAGAACGCACTAACTACAACAGAAAGCAGCCAAGCACACAGGCTTCTGCTCCCAAAGTCCCCACCCAGGCGCATGCAGGCCAGCCCGGGGATGGACCCCACGCCCGAGGGAAGCCTGGGACCTGGGGTCCACGTTAGCTGGCTAATCTTGACTGATGAGCCTGGGCAAGGCTACAACTGCCAATGCTGGCAATTGTCAAGGGACATCCAGAGGGCAGTTTCTCACCTGCCTGGTTTCAGAGAGACCACGACCCCCAGCCGCATAGGGCTTCCCCTCAGCCTTCATTTATTTACTCATTTATTTTGTGGTGGCAAAATATACATAACATAAAACCACCATTCTGCTTTCTGCCTCTATGGATTTGACTAGTCCAGGAACCTCACATAAGAGGAATCATACAATATTTCTCCTTTTGTGCCTGGCTTATTTCACTTAGCATAATGTCTTCAAGGTTCATCCATGTTATAGTAGGTGTCCGAATTTCCTTCATTTTTAGGGCCAAATAATATTCCATTATATGTACACACATATTTTGTTCATCCATTCATCTGTCAATAAACATTTGGGTTATTTCCACCTTCTGCCTACTGTGAATAATGCTGCTATGAACACTGGTGTATAAATATCTGTGCAAGTCCTTGCTTTCTGTTCTTTTGGGTACGTGAGCAGATGTGGGATTGCTGGATCATACAGTAATTCTAGGTTTAATTTTTGCAGGAAGCACCACACTGTTTCTCATCGCGGCTGCACCATTTTACAATCCCACCGGCAGCGCACAAGGGCCTTCATTTTTAAATGGACACTTTACAATGATAATTCATGCACTGGGGGTGGACACGGCCTCCTCCAGATTGTTTTTTAATATAAATATTCTGCAAGTGGCCTTACACGAAGACGAACACTTTAGCGTGGATTTCTTCAAGGGGGAAATATCACAGCAGGCCGGGCGTGTACAGAAAGAAGAGAAGGTGGGAAAGGCAAAGCTAACAGGTGTGAAAAATGAACTCGGCGCGAGGCTCCTCTCACTCAAAACCTCAAGTTCAAAAGATTTATGGACTAAGACTTCAGCTATAAAATAAAATTCTCAGGAAAAGCAGTTGCAACAGTCGATGGATCATTAGGACAGCCGCTTATGCAAGCCATAAACTCACAGGGCAAATGGATTGGGTCAGGTGTTAATTTCCACAAAGGGCAGGGTGACTAGAGACAAGTTACTTCACCATCTCCCTTTTCAGATCATCCAGGGAGCTTTCATCTCAAGAAAGCCCTAGGTCCTCAATTTAGGGAACGAAGCCTGAGCCCCCCTCACCAAATACAAGCAAATAAACACTTCCCAGTATAGTGCTCTATAACGATATTATACAGCAAAATGGAAATGGAAAACTTTACATTTAATGTAAATGTCTGAGTCCAACTCTGCTTCTACAAACTGCAATTTGGCTTCCACATTCAGTCACTGAATATTGAAAGTCAACCTCATTTTGTTTACAAAAGATCCTGCCGCCCGCGGGTTCCATGCAGTTTCCTGTTGTTCCACAGGCCCAGGCAGAGGTAAGGGTTTGCTCAATTCCAGAAGGCAAAATCAGGACCACAGACCACCAAGGGATACTCCCTTCCTAATAACCAACACCAGAGATAAATTCTGGCTTCCCTAAGAGAGTTTATATATTTTCTCATCGTTAGTAAAGATAATTTGCAGATTATATAAGAGAATGGAATCTCATTGGTTCCACCTTTGTAAAGCTAACCATACACAGTCAAGCCTTGAATGACATGGGGGTGAGGGGTGCAGTCAAAAATCCGCATATAATACTCTGAAGTTGGTCCTCCATCTACGAGGTTCCTCCATATCTGAGGTTCTGCATCCTCAGGTTCAACCAACCTCAGATCGTGTAGTACTTATGTACTGAAAAGGAAAAAAATCACACATAATTGGACCCATGCAGTTCAAACCCATGTTGTTCAAGGGTCAACCACACACAGTCTGCCCTCCGTATCCACAGATTCAGCCATCACAGGTCATATACTATATTTACCATCCACAGTTGGTTGAATCCCTGGATGCAGAACCAAGGATACAGGGCTGACTGTGGGACTTGAGCATCCATGGATTTGGGTACCCGAGGCAGATCCTGCAACCAATCGCCCGAGGATACGGAAGGAGGACTAAATAGATTGATACAGGGGAGGGATCTAATGTTAGGCCATGTACTCCAGTTTGGGGTTCAGAAAGTTTATTAACTGTTTACAACATACACCCCATTTAGTTCAACTGAGCTCCCTTCAGAAGAGAAGCAATATGGGAGATACTCCGGACCTCCCCACACACGGAGTTAATATTCTACTTGTTACAATCCATAGCAAATTTTATGGACAAGTTATAAACCATCAGAATTAAGCAGTTCACACAGAAATCCGCATCTTCACCTTAGCCGAGCTGCACCTTCGCACCCTGTAATTAGCCTCTGCCGCGTGAATATTAAGTCCTATGGTGGTATCAAGGGTCAATTACATCATCGAATGAAGAAAATGAAGACACTTGTCATGGCCTCTGGTTCTGTCTTAAATTAACTTTTCATCTGGAACAAAATGTTATATTCACTTTTCCTATATTCTAAAATTTGTCTTCTGTGGATGCAGTAAGGTATATTAAAAATTTACGAGAACTGAGAAATCAGAGAAGAATCACTCCATGGGCATAAAGCTTAGCTCTAACATTTTCTCTCTGTGAGTTCGCAAGAACATCCAGGGACAGCACTGACCTAAGTGCTACCAGATTAAACGAGTTGGGATCCAGTGGCCCCCCTTGGGCTGGAGGGGAGATTCGGGGACACGGGGCATGTCAGCTCTGGGGCAGCAAAGTGGGACTCACGGCCCCTGGACAGGTTTCCCCTCACGGATCACCAAGCCACCTCTGCTCAGCCTGTTATTCTCCTCAGTGAAGCCAAATCCAGCAAGGAGATACCCTAAACCTACCTCTGAGTGGCCCTGCTAGAGATGAGAGATGCTCGGAGAGAAACTGGGGAAAAGCAAAATCGTAAAACAGAAAAAGTTTCCATTGTTGCATCCTGGGCCTCAGATCCCTTGGGGAGTCAGACAGGGTATAAATCACACCGATATACAAATCAAATACGTAAGCACCAGCCTGTAGCAGCCGCCCAGCTCCTTCCCCAAACCCTGAAACCTCAGTCTATGGAAGATTCATGGCTGGCTCCCCAGGGCTGCAGGCACCCGGCTCCTAACAAAACACGGGTCCAACCTCTGTACCTTTTCACTTGCTTCAAGCATCCGCTTCTTCAGCACGCATGAGGCCACAGAACTTTCTGGAAAATCGTGTCTGTGGCTCTTCTGTGGTACTGAACCCTGGGACACCCCGAGGGGATTTCCTATGCGATAAGACAGAGGGCCAGGCTCCCTGAGTTGCCCCTGAGGAGTTTCCCAGAATACCGTTAAGTCACAAATAAAAGTGCTGAGTGACAGCACATGGGGTGGGGAGCTTATCACGGGGTTGACAAACTGGGGGGTGACTAGGAGAGCAATAACAAGGGAACTGAAAATGATATTCACTGCAAAAGAGAGCAGAGTAAGTCAATTATAGAGTAAATGGTAGCAGGGGTCCCCCAGGGCCCCCGCACTCAACAACAGGGATTTCCCGGGGCGGGGCCCTGTAGCTTGGGGTATCACTGGCTGCAGGTGGTACAGACAATTCCCCCACCCACCCTGCCACTACCGGCTTTTCCTGTTGACTCACACAGCCCTGGGGGAAATGAACTACTGGGAGGCCCATTTAATAGATGAAGAAACTGAGGCTCAGGCAGGTAAGTCCCTGTTCAGAATTACCCAAGCTGCTACCTAGATTTGGAGCCCTTGTCTTTGTAACTTAGAGGCCCACGCTCTCAATTACCAGCCCTTACAGCCGGATTCATAATAACATTAAAATACCGACAGTGAGTCAGAACAAAGATCTGTCACAGTGGGGACCTGAAAAGCTTTTGACTGGAGGCTCTCCGCTGAGATTTTCCCTACCTCCCACGGCCAAGCAGTGGGATTCCGGGGTTCTGGGAAATAGGGAGGGTGGACTAGGGGCAAAACCTTGTCTCCTGCCACTAAGATGGCAGGACCACCTGCTAAACCATCTGAAAAGCAGTCTCCTGCCCAGGTTCTGACGGACAGCGGCCTTGGGGGACACTTTTGTGGATGAATAGAGTTGCCCTCCATAAAACCAATCTCAAAGTACTAGGAATAGCCCTCAGAGAGCCCTAGTCATATCACCCTTGAGCATGCTTACATTTCAACTGGTGCAACACTGCAGGTGTAGGGACTCCTACACAACTGTTAGAAGTGCTGTGGAAATCAGTACGTCTTTGATTTGCCCTAAAATTAGTTTCCTCAAGCCTCACACTTCTTGTATTCACAGAATCACTGTGTGACCTTCAATCCTTAACCTCTCTGAGTCCACTCATGTGCACAGTGAGAGCTCTGACCTACGAAATCTCCGAGGTCCCTCCCAACTCTATCAGGATCACACGTCCCATATTCACCTTCTGGTACACCACTTTGCTGTTCAACTCAACCCAATCTCACCTTGCCGAAAGATCCCTGTGTGGAGGGACGCCTTTCCAGGGTGACCGCTAATAGCTCCTATGACGCCTCTGTGTGAATTAGAAAACTCTGCTACTTCCTCCAAACAGACACAGCCTCACCGTGGAGCAAAACTTGGCTTTCAGCCCTCAGCCAGTCAGAAGCCTTGTTAGTGCACCACCTGAACAACCATACATGGCAGCCTTGTACCTTTCTACTGAACATTGCTGGGGCCTCAGCACTCACTTCTGCCAGCAATAACAACAAAAATAGCAACTAACATTTGTTGATTGTATTATACGTATCAGGCACTGCGGTAACTTCTTTTTGCTTTAAATGCTATGGAATAGACATCGAAAACATTAACAGCATATATGTACACTATAGAGCCAAACAACCAGGGACTTCCCTGGTGGCGCAGTGGTTGAGAATCCGCCTGCCAATGCAGGGGAAATGGGTTCGAGCCCTGGTCCGGGAAGATCCCACATGCCACGGAGCAACTAAGCCCATGCGCCACAACTACTCGCGCTCTAGAACCCGCGAGCCACAACTGCTGAAGCCTGTGCGCCTAGAGCCCGTGCTCCGCAACAAGAGAAGCCCCTGCTCGCTGCAACTACAGAAAGCCCACATGCAGCAACGAAGACCCAAAGCAGCCAAAAATAAATAAATAAATAAAACAAAAATTATTTTAAAAAAAGACAACCAACCAACACCCATACACCTATCAGGCAGTTTAAGAAACAACAAAATATTAACTTTGCCTTTTCCTAATCCCATCCCTTTCCTTCCTTACTCAGAGGTAACCATTATCCTAAATTTTGTGTATCCCACTCTCCTGCTTTTCCTGATCATTTTGCCACTATCAGTTTTGCATATTTTTGGACTTATGCAAAAGGAATCAGAGTGCATGGCCTCTTCCAGGCTTGCTGGTCTCTCTCCTGTTAAGTCAGTGAGTCATCGGTGTTGCTGCAGGCAGCTGCGGTACTGAAGCTGCCATTCACCACTCACAACAATGACAGTGTGGATAGAAATCGCTCCATTCTTCAGATGAGGAAACTGAGGCTTCGGGAGGTTAATTGACTTGCCCAAGGCTGCATGGTTGGTTAGTGGCCCAGCTGGGATTCGAACTCAACTGATGAAAACTCATAATGCAATCAGTATTAACCAGGCAGTGTGGTTGAGGGGAGAGGCATGAAGGAGGCAGACCCAATCCTGCCCTCAAGGCACTTATGCGCAGGCCTGACTCTGTACACAGATCTGTCTGAATGCAGAACCCCTGTTCTTGACTCCTAGGTAATGCTACCTTCCCACCTGTTTGAGAAGCTCAAATCAAAACTGCAACTGAGGATTCTGTAGCAGGCATGCCTTCAATGGTCAGCATAGACCACTTCTAAATTCCTGGCCTTTGATCCTGGCCTTTACATCCTTATTACAACACACACACACACACACACACACACACACACACACACACACACACACACACACACACACACACAGGAAAACAAACACCCACATACGGAGAAGAGCTCTTAAGTTTCCAAGAAAAGGCAGACTGTCATGGATGAGGCTCCAGCTATAGACTTGAGTCATTAAACGTGTTACCTTACCTGGCAAACACTTAACCTTAAACATCCCTGCAGCCTTCAGAAAAGCCAACTTCAGCCCAGGACTGGAACCAGCCTGGAGAAAAATGCTCAAAGGAGTCACTCTGGTTGTACAGGTACAACATGCTCTCCAGAAAAGAAAAAAAAAAAAAAAACCATAAAGACTTTCTCTTCTTCCCTTTGCCCTCAATTTTTCACTGATGCTTTTCAGGGGCAAAAAGTTGCCATGGTCCATCACTGGGAGCCTTGGAACCCCCTTTGAAGCCAAGCCCGCCAAGCTCTGGGTCCTTAGATCAGCAGCCCCCATCAGCTACCTCCTGGGGGGACAGGGGTACATGGAAGCACCATTCAAGAAAGACGCAAGAAAACTGGCCCCAGATAGGAGATGGGGATGGACAGGAATCCTGGCTGAGTTACCAAGTCAGCCAAGGTCAAAGGTAAGATCAAAGGCAGACTCAGGAGAAACAGCAAAGTGCCCTTGGCTGATCCAAAAAAAAAAAAAAATTAATTAATTAATTTATTAATCTGGACAGCAAGCATTTCTCCCTGAGCATTTTCTCTCCATATTTACTGATCAAATCTTTGTGAATGAAAGCACAACCCTCTTACTGGATAAAGAAAGACACACACAAAAGCCCCTCGACTGAAAAATCTAGTCCAGCAGGTCGTGATTTCACCTTTGAGCGAACAGTATGCGGCCACAAAGGGCTGGAAAGGGAGCTGGTGGCACAGCTCCCACTGGCGTCATCATTAATAAGTAAGCGGCAGTGGCCTGTGCAAAGCTCGCCTGGCCTGGCAAGCATGCCAACCGGGCCGAGCGGGCACAGCCCGTGGTGCCAAAGAAGCACCAGGACTGGGGCTGAGCAGGAGCACGGAGGTGTCCCAGTGACACTGGGGGGGCTCCATCCCGCTCTGAACCCAGAACCCTTAACGAGCCCCACCTCAGCTGCCCACTTCCTACTGTATCTCCCACCAGTCACAGACCCCGACTCTGGTGGCCTTGGAGGGTCCTGGAGCTGAAAGCCACCCAGAAGCTGTCACTCGGGCGACCAGAAGTTCAGGACTCCCAAAAGATGCTGGGAGTGTGGCTGCCTGGGTCTGCAGGGCTTGGCTGCTCTAAGAGGCCACTCTTCTGCCAGGGGCGAAGGGGGCCTTTGTGGCAATGAAGGAGGCTCTCCTCAAGAAGAAACGGGCCAAGCCTGCTTTGTTTGCTCAGGAAGGCTTGCATCATTAGGGAGAGAGCCTGTTCTGAGCAGGCCAGCAGGGAACAAATCCAGCCTGGAGGACTGGGGCAGGGTCCGCTGCATGGAGGGGCAGCTGGCCGGGAGGCTCGCTGCTGGCGCATCTCAGGGCTCCAAAATAACCACACCGATTTGCACACGAATAAGCAAACACAAAACCCCAAAGCGAGGACATTCAAAACCGAAAGCAGCTGCTAATCACCTGTTTCATTTTTTTTTTTTTCCTTAAATTAGCTGCAACGAAGAATTTCCAAACTCTCAAGTACAATACACAGCTTAACATTTTCATACACCTGTAAAACCACTAAGTTAAATCCCATTACAAAAGACTTCAACTTACAAAGGAGCAGTTCAAACAGAGTTCTTATCAAATACAAACAATGGGAAATGATTTAGGCAGAGAACATCAGTCACTGGAAATTAACATTTGAAAAAATTTTTTTACATAAAAACCATCTGTGTATTGAGACCATGCACTCTGCTAAACCACAGGCCTAATTAAGAAACTAGGAACCAAGGCAGTTACATAGTGATGCATTGTTTTGTGTGTCCTTTCTTTCCTTTTTTTGTTTACTTTGAGTCTTGCTGAAATCTTATTAATACAGACCCTGTTGTCCTGTCTTCTCTGCAAATCTAAAATGATGTCTATGTCACATTGCTAAGGGTGCTTGCAGCTGTCAGACAAAACACACTTGTCTTAATCTGGGCTGGTTCTCCCATGCCAGCATGCCCACCCAAGGCTATCTGCTTACAAGCCCAGCCAGGGCATAAAAGTAACAGGAAGATAAAAACGGAGAAGCATGCTCACTGGGAAAGAGGGGAGAGCTGGTACGTATGGGTAACAAAGTCCAGAATTAAAATATAACATCTTTCTTTCCCCCAGTCACTCTCCCCCTTTGAGCAAGGGATTTAAAACGACCAACTAACAGCTATCATCCAAATGGCGCTTTACATCTTACAAAGCACTGGGTGGGGTAGCTTAGCTGATGCACACAGCAACTTGGTGACACAAAGACAAGGAAACTAAGTCTCAGAAAGGTTAAATGGCCTATCCAGGGTCACAGAGCTAGTTAGTAAGAGATAGACCAGAGCCTGGAACCCAGCCAGGCCCTGCCTGCCCCACTGCTTCTCAAAATAGCACTGCCAGAACAAGGGAGGGGTTCTGGCCCAGCCTTTGGAACAAGAGAATCATGTGGTCTCAACAACGGTAACCAAGAGTTGGCCTGCGATTGTGCTTTTTCGAGAGTCTTGTGTTTTGAGGGTAATAATACAGGTTTCACCTGGGTTTTGCCACGCTACCCAACAGAAAGGTCCCAGGAAAAGAAAAATACGGGAGACCAAAGGGGACAGACCACTGTGTCATAAACATACAGTGTTTTGTCTGCTCCCCTACCCCTACCTTTGGGGAACCAACCCTCCCTCACCCCATGCAGCTCTAACGGGACTGGCAATCAGCGACTGGTCCAAGGACTGGGCCTGTGACCTAAGCAAGGCCAATCAGTGAACCTCCCCGAAAGTGGCATGCGGATGCTGAAAGAAAGCAGTAACATTTCCGCTGGAGTTGCCAAGTTAACGTGTGAATCCGAGATCCCAACAGCCAACTTATCCAACTCAAGGAAAACATTTATCTACAAAAGCAGTGAGTGAGGGCAACCCACAGAGGGAAGGAAAGGGGAGAGATGAGGGCCAGAGAGGGCCATGATGATATCATTTGCGCCCCTGGAACCAACTGTGACAAAGCCAGGAAAACTCCTGGACTTTACAGTGACATGAGCCAATACATTCCCTTTTCTCCTTGAGTTCGTTTGAGTGGGGTCATTTGAAACCAAAAGGATGCTTGACTTATGACACATAAGACAATGTTAAATATACACTGACCACAAACTCCACGTTTTTCAAACAACCTCTATTTCCAATACTCAGTTTTGTGGCCCCATAAAATCACTTCCACTCTTGCCTTCTAGAATCAACTCTCGACCCAGCAGCTGGAGTAATCTTCAACAGTTAATCATATGACATCATTCTCTGGCTCAAATCCTTCCAAGGATGTCCTATCACAACCTCCTTTTTAGGGACTTCAAGGTTCCTCTTATCTGGCCCCTGCCTCCCTCTTCCAACTCACATCCCACCCGTTCCCCATCGTACCCACTCCCCTCCCACTCACAAGCCTGCTCCTGCCTAAAGGCACCCGCATTTGCTGTTGCCTCTCTCAACAGGGCAGTGACCTAAATCATCTTGTTCACTTCTGCGTCCCCAGAGCCCAGCCTCTCTGCCACTATTTATTGAATAAATCAACAAAATTCCAGTCCTATGGCATCCACACAACACTTCAAATAAGGACAGCATGGAATCTTGGGCCATTTAATACCCTCAGGCTTTTCGCCTCGAAACTTAAGATCATCAGAGTTACGCCATTGCCAGGAGTTGGCAAACCACATTCGGCAGGCCAAATCCAGTCTCCCGTTTGTTCTAATACGATCTGTAAACTAAGAATGGTTTTTAAAGATGAATACTTGAACTGATTTGATAAGCGAAAACAGTAGCTTTGAACTCCAACTCAGTTCCATTCTTCTCATTAGTAAATCTGTATTACAAAAAATTGTACTGATACTGTTATTACATTTTGAATTTCATCAGTAAAAAATCTGTATAAATTTGTTTTCTCTCTCATTATGGTTAAGTACTTACCTAATATCCTCAGTATCGCCTCTTGACCCACAAAGCCTAAAATATTTGCCATCTGGCCCCTTTACCAAAGAAGTTTGCCAACCCCTGCTATAGACTTACTATTTATCAAGGGGAAAAAGAAGAGTTACACGTCAGTCCAACCATGGCACCATCCAGGACTGATAGCTAAGGAGGAAACAAGACCAGGTCGTAAGTTGCTCTTAATGTCCTGGGACCCAGAAAAAAAATCAGATTAAGTCTCTGACGTACAGAAAACTCTTAATTCAAAGACCCTCGACAGGAAATAGACATTCTGGTTCAACAAACACCCCTACAAGAGAAATGACCACATTACCTGCGCCCCTGTCCACTTCACTTACCCGCTAAATAAGTAACTGAGGAAATAACAGTCCGTGTTTTACCTTAGAGTCTCTCTTTGTTCCTAACCGGACTGTGCCCCAGTGCTTTGAGTCTGCCATTAGCCATATGCTACCGGAGATCCTACAGGACACAGACGCCCTTAGGACAACCCCAAGAAAACCCAGCACTTCGGAACCACGTCAAATCCATCAACACACCTCCATCCAGTGTGGAAGGCACAGCTGTGCTCGCCTCCCATTCCGCCGCACAGCTGGTCCAAGGATGACTTAGACAGGCCAAGGCTCCACCCCACTCCCATCTTGGCCAGCAAGAGCGCAATAATGGTCTGGGAAACACAGGAGCCCAGACTCTACCTGAGTTGCCAGAATAGTGAAGGAAAGAACCGTGTCCTTCCCTGGAAGGGAGCACATGGACAGGAAACTGTCTGGGCAAAGATGGGACAAGGGGCTGCTGACATTCAAATCATCATTAAATGACTCAACTTTCCAGAAATAAGAGGCATCAATCACAGTGGGAAATTCTCCATCTTGACTTTTCTTTCTGGCTTCCACGGAATAAAGCTGCAGAGTAGAGAACCAATTAATTTTTAAGCATTTCTTTAAAATTACAGGAATCACCCTCACCCAGTCCAGTCATTACTAAACTTCCTGCTTTCCACACCGGGATCCTTAACACCGCCCTGCAGAACTGCTCTGTGCCCGAGAGGACACAGGAGGAGGGTAGAGAAGCCTTGCTGGCCAGAGCAAACTGGTAGCCTAAGGAACCCCACCCAAATGCAATCCACCCAGTGAGACACCGAGAAGCCTGAACACGTGAAAACAACTCCTTCAAGACCTAAAACCTAGTCCAGGTACAGCCTTTGCAAGGTAACAGGTATTCAGGGATCAGCTGACATCTACTCCCAGCCCTCCCTTTGTCTCTCAGCAGGGCCCCTCTCGGTACCTGCTCCTAGAATTAAGATCCCCGTGAGCCTTGGAAGGGCAAGAAGACACACCGGAGCTCCTCACTGGGCAAGGCCACGCAGACATATGCACAGTAGGAACGGGGGTTCTGAACACCATCACCAGGAGCTCCCCCCTTCATCTGCCTCCCTTCTCTTTTCACCAAAGTCTTAAAATCCTATTTTCTCCCCTTCGTCCTCTCCACAACAAGAGGAGGAAACTTAAGAGTCCTCTATTCAAACTTCTGAAGTCCAGACTTCTAAAGAACAAATAGGAAGGGCAGCCACAGATTTCTCTACTTTGGAAAAATACCAAAGGGGCCTTAGGTCCCCAAAGATTCATGCCCGGTGCAGCTCAGAGATTCCAAAAGAAACCCGCCACGAACTCACACCCACGTCTCTCGACAAATATTTGCTGAGCGCCTACTACGTGGAGGTGCTGTGCGGGGGACGCAACAGTAAACAAAACACAAGAAATCCCTACCTTCCTGGGCTTATATTCAGACACCTCATGTACCCTCTGGATTTGAAAGGCTCACAAAGAGAAGACGGCCCACATCACACCTTTCCCTCAGTGTTTCTCCACACAGCATGCCTTCTCATTCATTTACCGTCTCACTCACTCGCTCATCCATCCATCCATCCATCCATCCATCCATCCATCCATCCATCCTCCCATCAACACTCTGTGCTGACACAAACCTTGGGTCAGGCACTGAGCTAGGGGAGTGAGAGCTCTAGCATTCATACACAGAAGGGGCTTCGGAGCTGCAACCTCCTCGGTGGGAAAGGGGAAGGGGTCTTGGATTTGTCCTAAGGCTACACAAGCGCTCAGTTCCTGCTTAGATGGTGCACTTGTTTGTGGTGGCTGGGAGGTATTGATGGAGACTGGGGGAGGGGACAGAGCCCCTGCCCCACCTCTAAGGAGCCCTGGGGACAAGGAAATGAGGATGATGTGGCCGCTGCCCTTCCTGAGGTTATGCTCTCACTGGTCAATGTACTCATGCGCTGGTTATGCCGTTTGACTCTCCAGAACCAGCACTCTCTGCTCTTTTCCTCTCTGCTCGGTGCCTGGCAAGACTGATCTCTGCAGGATGGGTCTCCTGGGCTCCCCTGGCTTTGGCCAAGAGAAGACACTGTCAGAAGAAGGTGGGAAGCGAGAAGCTGGGAGATCCGTCCCTGCATGGTGGGCCTAATTCTTCCTCTGCCACAGCTCCTGTAGGGGACCCGTTCCCATGGCTCCATTCCACTCACGGCTCCCTCCTCTGCCCCTCTGGATAGAAGGGCAGGAACTGCTTGGGCTGCCATGATCCCCGGGTGCTTCAGCATTCCGTGTTGAACCTTCAACTCTGTCTACACCTCTGTAAATAGACCCCTCATTCAGTCTTTTCAATGACCCCCTCCCGGAGGCATCTGTTTCCTACAGGGACCTTGGCTGATATGATCCAGTGGGTGAACAAAAAGTCTGAAGTGCTGTGCGCATCAACAGAGACAAGCCCAGCCTCCCAGGCGCAGGTGGAGAAGGGACGGAGGAGTAGCAGAAGCTCATAGACAAGGCCATACTTCAGCAGAATAAGCAAGATGCAGGCAAGACCATCCCAGGCCAAGCAGCCCATCAGCAGCACAGAAGCATCAACAGCCAGCAGCGTCAGCGAACTGCCACGGCCGGTCCGTACAGTGGGGTATGAGCAGGACAAGTGACGATGCTTGAGAGGAGGGGAGACCAGATAACTCGGAACAATGCCAAGGCACTTGGACTTTATCGTGAAGCAATGGGCAGGCTCCGAATGCCAATCACATGGTGATTCCAACCAATACTCCATGTGTTTCCAGACATATCCCTTCCTTAGACAAACGGAAAACTGGCATCCATTTGGGACAAATAAACATGATCCCTAAAACGGGTATTCCAGAGAAATGTGTCTAAAATCTAAGGCAAAAAGAAAATAAACGCAACCAGACCGTGAAATATAATGCACAGCAATATCCTCCTATGAAAACACACACACACCTGGCACTGTTAACAACAGGCTTTGGAGCATAACCACCTCGGGTGAAAACACACCAATCATTAACAACAGATTTTGAGGAGATTACAACCTAAATAACTATCATTGGAACACATAGGTTACTTAATATAAAGTGGTTCCATATGGCTCATTTATAATTCCCATGGCATCAGTCAGCAAGCATCCACTCAGATGACATCTACTAGAGTCACTAGGTGTGCTTTTATTCTTCCAAAAGGGTGTATTCAAGAGATTTTCAGGTACCACTGGATTCTAGAATATTCTTGGGTTAAAAAACTACTTTTTGGCTTCCCACCCCGCTCCTTTGGGTTTTTATGTGTATATATTCCTAAAATTGGCTTTGAAAGCCTTCAAGTAGAACGACTTCGGAAGTCCATCTGCTTGATGAGCTCACCGTGAGCAGTGTTCTCACTCTTGTTGTCGTTCCTGGGTCATAGCAGCCGGGACGGAACACAGCACACGTGTGTACCAACCAGCCACTGAAATACAACTGATTAAAAGTCATCTGTTAGCCGATTAAGAGTATTTATACCACTGTTACTCACTACATGGCACTTAGACACTAATGTACACAATTCAGGCTCCTGAAGCAGATTTTCAAATGTTTCATTTCTGTTCTGGACTCAAACGTTGAGAGCTTTCCCGGTCTTCTTCAATCGCTGTCAGGATGGCTCATAAATGTTAATTAAGAAGATTTAAATGTTACTCCCCAACTGTGCCAAATTGAGAAGCTCTCAGTTTCTCTCGCTCTTCCCCGTGAGCTTTCATTCTCCAGGTCTGCTCCTTCAGACCCCCTTCCAATGAGCTCATGCACATGCACACGCACACACACAAGCGGGAGGATGACGCGCAGAGGACAAGCCCAACAGTTAGGAGGAGGGAGGGTTCACAGACAACAGCCTGGACCCCTCAACCTGGGCCTCTCAACCCCAGACAGAGGAAAAGAGTGGCCGGCCAGGAACCCTGACGGACGGCGAGCCCGACACTGCTCTCCCTTCAGAAACTTCAGGAAGGCATCTCTGTGCCCCCAGTATCTCCTTAGCCTGCAGGCCAGGACTCCAAGCCTTGGCTCTAGCGACAGAGCCTCTTGGTCCATAATTTGAGGCAAAAGGCTTGCCTGGCAGAGTTAACGTGCACAAATGTAGACAGTATCAGAGCCTTCCTAACTGAGGTGAGAAGGCAAAATATCCTTAGAGGGGATGTGACCTGGGGAGCAGAGGTAACTGACGAATGTTACCTACCATGCCCCTGCAGGTCATCTTCCTGAATTCCAGAGTCTGACTGGTGGCCTCTACTCCAATGGGGCAGCTCAGGCATCTGTCACTACCCACCCAGCTCCCAGACTCCCCCATCTCAGCCCCTCCATCCAGCCAACCTCAGAGTCGTCACCACAGGCGTGTCCAAGCCATTGTCAGGTGCACCGCAAGTCACTTGTGCCCCTAGTAGAGCACCGAAGTGCGCAAGGAACTTAGCGTTTAAGCAGGCACAGCTGGGGAATTCCCTGGCGGTCCAGCGGTTAGGACTCCGAGCTCTCACTGCCGTGGCCCAGGTTCAATCGCTGGTTGGGGAACTAAGATCCCACAAGCCGCGCAGTGCAGCAAGGGCAGCAAAAAAAAAAAAAAAAAAAAAAAAAAAAAAGGCACAGCACATTCTAGATTCCCCCTTCTATTGCAATGAGTGCACCCGTGAGTAGGAAAGAAAGGGTTAGACGTGCAGCAAGGCACAGAGGAACTGTGCACACATCCTACAAATGAACCACGAGCTCGAAGAAGGCAGAAACCAAATGAGCTTATCCTGCTCACCGCTGGATCCTCACAGAGCCTGGCAGAGCGTCAGTGAGTGAGGGGAGGAAAGGACGGCTGGACATGTCCTGAACCCAAAGTCCTGACAAAGACTAAAGGATCACTTGGACAACTTGAGGAGGACCTGAAGCAGGTGATGTGGGAAACCCCGCAGAACCTACTCTGCCAAGAGAGACCCCAGGACAAAATCCCACTTTTCTGCTTCCCAGGGGGTACAGGTGCCAGAGGGAGAAACCCTGGGAGGTGACCTCGCTGAACATGCCATTGACAACCATGAAGACAGAACAACTCAGTGAAAGAGCCCCGGTGGGGAGAGAGGGACAGGAGACCGCACATCTGCAGCACAGTGAAACCCACACAGGTGGGTCCGTCCCGATGGGGGCAGGGTGCAAAGCAAGGAGACCCACGGGGAGGATGGGTCTCCTTTTCTTCTCTTAGAATTTGAAAAGGGCTGCTATAATGCTGCATTCATTATTTAAAAACAGGAAGAGTTAAGCACATTTTAAGAGAGCTATTCTGGAATAAAAGTCTCATAATTCAAATTTTGATAAGATGGTACACTGTGGAGTAACCCATCAATTCCCACTTCCTTTCTAGAACGCAAGTCCAGAACACATCACATCATCATCGTCTATGCTGATATAAGAACAAGTGGGAAGGGCCAGGACTGTCATAACTCATTTCCGGGAACAATGGTGAACAGGAGTATTGACCGCTGGCTGATTAATTAAGGAATCTGCTATAGTAAAATGCTGGCAAGTTTTCCCTTTGGAACTCCATGACAAAGACAGAAACACAACTGGTGTGTACTTGATAAGGCTACGATGTGGCCCCAAACCTTTAAGGCATTGTCTTAAAAACAACCAGAGTAAATTTAAAGTGCACGCGTGGGCACGCACACACGGATGCTCTGGACCCTCCGTATATTCTATTTAAATTTTGTTAGAAATGGGACACTTTGTCATATATTTAATTAATGATTCAAACAACCACAAAAGGAATACTTGGTCTTAAAAGCATTTAACTTACAGCACAGGGAACTCTACATAATACTCTGTAATAACCTATATGGGAAAAGAACATGAAAAGGAATGGATATATGTACAACCGAATCACTTCACTGTACGCCTGAAACTACCACAACATGGTAAATCAACTATACTCCAATATCAAATAAAAAGTTAAATTGAAGAAAAGCATTCAGCTTGGACTCATTCAGCTTGGACTATAGTTATTCGTGTTTTTATTTTCTGCCCCTATAAGAAACAGCTCTTTCTCAAACCCCCTGAGGGGCCCAGCCTCAGTTTCTCACACATATTCAATCAATGGGTTGGACTGATGAACTCAATGGCTTTGCATCTTCATTAAGAAAACATGAGATCCAAAAATATATAAATTATTCTTTACATTTCAAGTCTTGTTAAGAATAAATATTAGAAGGGGCTACTTTACCTGTTATGCTTTTTAAACTTCAAACGGTTGCAATTTTTATGCAACTCCGAAGAAATGCAAGAGGGCAAGTAATAATAAGACAATCCATGGTATTGACATAAAGTTTTCTTATAAAATGTCCTTATGGTCAAAAAATGAATCAATGTTTTTTTGTGTGTGTTTTTTTTGTTTTTTTTTTTTTTGCGTTACGCGGGCCTCTCACTGCTGTGGCCTCTCCCGTCGCGGAGCACAGACTCCGGACGCGCAGGCTCAGCAGCCATGGCTCACGGGCCCAGTCGCTCCGCGGCATGTGGGATCCTCCCGGACCGGGGCACGAACCCGTGTCCCCTGCATCGGCAGGCGGACTCCCAACCACTGCGCCACCAGGGAAGCCCAGAATCAATGTTCTTTTTAAAGTATTAAGTCCAGGAATACATGTAGCATGAGGATATGGTCAAAAACATGAAGGTGATAAATAACATTTGGCAGATACAGACCTAACACTTCATCTCCCACCCTGGACCTTCCTCTTTCTCCTTCTCCATCCACCACCTATATATTCAAAAAGTAAGATGCAACCATCACAACCCAGGTGAGCCCAGGAGACAACACTACTAAATGTAATGTGGTGTCCTGGATGGGATCCTGGAACAGAAAAATAGGCAGAAAAGAAAAACTGAAGAAATTAAAGTGTGAACTTTAGTTCATTTTTAAAAATAAGATGCTCTTAAGAATATATACTGTGCTACCTTCTGCATAAAAAAGAAGAGGAAATGAGAAAACATACAAATTTGTTTATCTTTACAAAAAGAAACACAGGAAAGACAAAGCAGAAAATAAAGAAGTTGGTTACCTCTGAGGGTAGGGAGATGGAGGCAAGAGGGATAAAATATAGGAGTGGCAAACCCTAACTACAAAATCCAAGTAATCTACGAACACTGTTATTTGACAGTTTTATTGACTATACACCTCAGTTTCCAGCCGGGGGGTGGGGTGGGAGTTGGGAAAGAACTGCAAACAAATCCTGAACTCTGTAATAGCTTTTTGGTAGTGGAGGGGCAAGCAATTCTGGTTCTGTTTTCAATGTAATTCAGGACTGAGCAAACCAGAAAGTGGGCTGATATTGAGAGCCAGCCTTCTCACTGCGGAGGGACGGCTGCCCAAGGATGGCATGCAGGAGGCAAGAAGGAACCTTGTGCAGATGGACTGGATGCAGGTGTGGTATGAACTCACGATTTCTAAAATACCTATGGGTATTATGCATGTATACGTCCCTATGTGTATGGGTGTGTGTGCATATGTATCTTTACACTCATATATTTCCTAGAACTCTCCACTGAAAAGACCTAGAAGCAAAGACCCACGGTAACCATGAGCAAAGGCACTCTAGGAGCAATGAACACACCCAGCACTCAGAGCTTGGTGTCTAAATCCATTCCCTGGAAGAAGAAACCATCTCCCTGGAGAAATGACTAACTCCAGGGCTGGGATGGGGTACACACAAGGTGAGCCTGGAACATCTTTTTGTGTTAGAAAGTAAAGACGGGCTTACAAAAATGTTGGGAACCAGAACGAAAGGCCACTCACTGGCCAAATTTGGGACAATTTGAGCGCCAAATAATTAGGTACCGTAATGAATAAGAAGCCACTGAAAAAAGAGGACTCCACGAGTCCATACCCATAATAAACAGATTAACAGAGGGAATGGCTCTGGCTTACAGCAGAATGCCAAGTGCCAAGTGGTAAGCATGGAGGGAGTGTGGTTTTGCAACCACCAGAATAAAGACTAGATCAGGCAAAAAGCATCGGCGCGTGCAAACTCTCTGTGGAAATTCTACTGAGAAGCACGGACTTAAAGGGCTTCGCCCCCCAGACTTTTTTATTAGTTACAAGGGAAAACATCCCAACTACACAGTGGAGAAAACTAAACAACACTTGACCAGGTGAACGAAATTAACATCAGCAAAGACGGGCAGGGTGGACCTCAAGCGCCTCCAGATGTGACACCCCGAAAAGGACACAAACACATCTGTGTAGTGTCCCGGCCAGGAATGTGTAACTTGAATCTAATCGTGAAGAAATGTTAGGCAAGTATGTTCTCCCGGAGAAAGGGGATTATAGTCTTCATGAACGGCAATATCATAAAAGGGAAAGAAAAGCCGTGCACATATTCCAGATTAAAGCAGACTAAAGAGACATTAGCAAACTAGATATAATACCTGATCCTGCCTTAGACCCTATATAGAGGGAAGAGGGGTTCTACAAAAGACACTGGATCGACTGGCAAACTGGAGAACAGACAGCAGATTACATGAAAGCACTGTATCAACGTTAAATTGCCTGAAGTTTATAACTGTACTGGAGTTATGTAAGGCAACACCCCGTTCTTAGGAACAGGGACTATTTAGGAGTGAAGGGTCATGATGTATACAATTATTCCCAAACCACTCAGGGTAAAAAGTGTGTCTACAGAGAGAAAGAGAGTAACTGATGGAGCACTGGGGGAAGAATGCTGACAGAAGATTGACTAGGTATCCTCCCTACTTATTCTTAAAATCTTTCCTGTAAGTTTTCAGTCATTCCCTAATAAAGAGGAAGGGGGTGCTTCCCTGGTGGCGCAGTGGTTGGGAGTCCGCCTGCCGATGCAGGGGACGCGGGTTCGTGTCCCGGTCCGGGAAGATCCCACATGCCGCGGAGCGGCTGGGCCTGTGAGCCACGGCCCCTGGGCCTGCGCGTCCGGAGCCTGTGCTCCGCAACGGGAGAGGCCCAATGGGAGAGGCCGCAGCAGTGAGAGGCCTGCGTTTAAAAAAAAAAAAAAGAGGAAGGGGAGGGGAATGGAGAGAGGGAGGGTGGATGGTTTAGTGGCTAAACCTGGGGGCTGTACCTACTGCCTTAGCATCCAGTTCACCTCAGGTCACCCACCCCTGCATCTAAGACGGGCTCCATTCCCTCATCTGTAAAGTGGGTCCAGATGGCTCAACCCTTACCTATCTCACAGGTTTTAGAGAAACATAAAGTAACAAACGTACAAAGACAGTGAAATGATTTTAATCACATTTTCTGAGGGAGGGCATTAGGATCTGTATCTCTTTCTTATCTGGTATCAGATGTTGTGAGATTTAATATTGAACTTTTTGCTAATTTGGGTGACCTCAAAAAGGAACCAAGGTCACAGAACTCTCAAGTTAGTATTATTTAAAATATATACTTGCCTAAACACAATCCCCAGAGTCATCGATGTATATCCTAGGATCATTTCAAAATGTGTGTGTGTGTGTGTGTGTGTGTGTGTGTGTGTGTGTGTGTGTGTGTGTGTGTGTGTGTAAGAACTGCAAAGACAAAAGATTGGGTAACAGACTAAAATTAAAACCGGTGGTTGTCGAGTGATACAATTGTAACTCATTCTCTCATTCTGTTTTCCAAAGTTTATATCACGCTATTTGACTTTTTTACTTTTTAAAGATATTTTTGTGGTCACTGAGACATTACTGAAAGTCTTCAAAATTCACTCAAGTTTCACACGACTATATGACACCCCCAGATGCTGGTGAGCTCCCAAAGGAGAACATAACTGTGTGAGTTGATGAAACAATTTCTACGTATAAAGTGGATCTAGAGGTTTCCACCAGATACGCTGCCGATTTCCTAGTCCAGATTTAGATCCTCTCCCTCTGACCAAGGTAAAACGGCCTTTTCCAACTTCACTCCCTCACTAAAATACCACCAAGTAATGACTAGACATTTCCTCTCTAGAAGTCAAACAGCCAGGGAAGGTTCTACTGAACCTTGCCCTCTGAGGCTCCCCTTGACAATACCCACGGGCTTCCTCCAAACCCAGAGGACAAAGGCCCAATCCAAAGGTTTGGAGAAAGATCGCCGTCTCCGGGGTGGCCCATCAGAGCACTCAACTCAGAAGGTGAATCGAGTTTCAACACCACCTCTTACAGCCCAATCCTTCCGCGGACGGGGGGATAGGATGTCCACGTCCCAATGAGGTGTTTTGCCAACATCCCTCAGATCCACATCAAATATAATTTTCAAGCCAATTAGCTCGAAAAGCATGACAACCGAAGCAGCATCTCCCACATCCTCATTTCAGGGCCATCCTATTCAATTCCTAATGAGAGGAGAGACAAAGGCAATAGAGGCAGCAGGGTCTACCGCAAAAATTCTTTTTCGTTTAGAAAACAGATCCTCTATTGTTCTGGTTAAACACCAATTGCTCTGCTCTCTCTACCATGCAAATCAGCTGGAAATAGGGCAATCTGTAGCTCACTCCGGTTCCACGGCAAGTTTGAATGAAGAAAAGAGAAAGAGGACAGGGAGAGAGGGGGTGAGAAGACAGCGGGGGATGAAGAGGAAGAGGAGAGGGAAAACAGGAGCCACGGACGCCGATCCCTGGGGGTCTTCAATTCTAAGTACTTTGTGCTCAGATAAAGCTCTTTTCAAAGGGCTTTTGTGTAATGCGTGTGGCGGTGCCCACGAGCGGTGATTTTGCCATCATCCCGAAAAACAAAGCAAGGAAAGAAAAAGCACATTAAGGTCTGAAATACAAGCAAGAAAAGCAAATGTGGCCCAAAGAGCAGCTTACCCAGAGCTGCCACTTGCTACAAACACTCTCCCCAAAGTCATTCATCCACATCATGCACCACGGAAAGAGAACAGAGAAGGACTGACAGACGGCATTCTGGCCTTAGGTGGTGCAGGTCCCCAGCCAGGTGAGGGTGTGAGGACCAAGCAAGGAAGCACCCAACTCCATCTCTCACTCAGGCACCAGGTGGTGCTTTGTCGTATCTTGTTTTCCTTCGTTTTAGTTAGGCTGAACTGATTTCAATCTTCTAAACGCATTAGTACTTCTTAATGTTTTTTTAAGGTAGGTGTGCGGAAGAGTACAATCCTAATTCTTCATGGCTCCAAAGAAAATCTCGAGCAGGGCTGCTCAGACCTTCTGGTGCCCAGGAATCATCTGGGGAGCTTGTTAAGATGCAGATTCTGACTCCAAGATCTGAGATGGGGTCTGAGCTTCTAACAGGCTCCAGGGGTCACCTGCCCGGCTTCTCCCCGCCCCCCCCCACCCCCATTTATCTTCCAGACTCTGTCCTGACTTGACCTCCTTACCTGATCCACCTGGAAGAACAAAAAAGAGGGCTGGGAAAAAAGTCCACAAGCTTCCTCACACCAGGCCCGGAACTCCACGCTCCCCCAGGTCGCCCCTGAATCTCTCCACAGTGCACCACCAGTTTCTCAGTCCCACCTGGGCACCTTCAGGACAGACTGGGGTAGAGCAATGCAAATCCAGGTTCAGAGGAGAGCCCTGTTCCTGTTGAGGTCCCCTCCTGGCAGGTGCGTGGGGACCAGTGCTGTCGGGGAGCAGCCCGACACGGCAGTACTGACCAGACGCCAGGCCTGCCATGCACCGACAAGGGCATCTGGGACACCGGGAGTTTCGGCAGAGGGGCACATGCTCAGTCTCCAGGGCCCAGCTCCAGGCCTGGCCCAGAGTCAGAAGGACCAGCACCCAATCTCCACTCCAGTAAGACTCAAGTGTCTACCTGGCGACACTGCCGACTACAGACTTTTCCCCAGGAAGGAGTGTCCCGCTGCACCCCATGTCCCGGAAGGCTGCCGGCCGCAGGGAGGGGGACCCCCACGCTTTCCCTTTCTGGTCCTGCCCTCCATACCACCAAGGCTGCCAAGCAGGGCATGAATGTCCCTCTGTTTCTCGTGCCCCACCCCCTTGTCCCAAGGGGACAAAAGAAGGGAACTAACATTCGCTGGGCTCCTCCTATGTGTCAGGGACTGAGTCATTATTACATTTCATCTCATTTTAGCCTCCAAGGAGCCCTGCAGTGTTGACACCGGATCTCCATCTCGTAGGCCTTCAGTAGAGTCAGCAAATCACAGCACAGCGGTTAGGGCTGCATGGTGCAGAGGCCGTCAGGGTGCGGGATCGAGAGGCAGACTCCATGTGTTTGGACACTGACCCACCATGTCGGGCTGCGTGTATCTGGGCCTCATGAAGGCTCATAAAATGGGGAGATGAAACCTTTCTCATCGGGTTGCTGTAAGGACTAAATGGGACTTCGTGGAGTCAAGGTGAGATGGCCCAAGGCAAATGCTCAAGAAATATTTATTGTTATCACACAAGGGCAACGAGCGAGGAAGGGATAGAACCCACACCTGGACGCAGGGGGCTGGGTTCCAACACCCAGTTTCAGGCAGGCCCACAACTTTAAAGAGAAGAATTCATTCTCTTTTACAGGGGACAGGGGACCCTGGGGGAAGCTCTCTCCAGGAGACCACAATCCAAATCACACAGAGCACAGACCATGAAAAGCTGGAAGAGGTGCCTGGAGTTGTGAGGCCCAGAAGTCCTCATCTAGTGATGGAGCCACAGCTCCACAGAAGCACCCACTGACCACTCTAAGCACAGGACAGCCACACCTCACTTCCCTAAACACGTACTTGAAGAATCTTTCCTGGGAGAGAAGAATGGCCGTCCTGGCCATCATGGTGGATTGGAAAGGAGAAAGGGTAAGAAACCTTATCAACCCCTCTCCACCGTGGACCTTAATCCGCGACAGCACAGCCAGGACAAATGGGCACCAAACACTGAAGGAAGGAAGGTGTGGAAGGTGCCAGATGTGCCCGTTCCTGAGCCAGAAGACAAAGAATCCCACAAGTGGGACAAGCTGAACGCTGGTCAGTGCGGATCAAAACCAAGAAAATGGAAATGGCTTTTACTTTAAGTGCCTGTAAAGAAGAAACATCTGGAAAACCAGTTGGCTTATTTCTTTCTTTAAGATGTTTTTATGTGGACCACTGTTAAAGTCTTTATTGAATTTGTTCCAATATTGCTTCTGTTCTATGTTTTTTGGCCACAAAGCATGTGGGATCTTAGCTCCCCGACCGGGGATCGAACCTGCACCCCAGACACTGGAAGGCGAAGTCTTAACCACTGGACTGCCAGGGAGGTCCCAACTAGCTGGCTTTGAAGCTGGTCCTGAATCAATCCATGAGACCTAAATGACCTAAATATGCCGACCCCCTGGAGGCTGCCCCAAAGCCAAGCCAGGCTCCCCCATCCGGCTGTGCGCCTGCCTGACTGCTATTCCCAGGAGTGCTGTGTGATGGACAGTTCTAAGGAATACCCTATAATCTGCATTTATGCCATTTGTCTTTTTGAAACATAAAATACAGATATTTGCATCATTTAACATGCGTGATTTTCTCCTGAAAGCCACAAAGAGAAAGAAAGTCTGCTCCGCGGCCCCTCCCCACCTCCGCCATTCCCCGCTTCTTCAGCAGCCTGAAAACCTAAGCCTGGCACCCCTGACAAGCCAAACTGATCTGGAAAGGCTCTTCAGGGGCTGGCTGCGTTCAAAGAAAAAAGAAAGGACTCTCCTGGTGAAGAAGGCAAGGAAGACAAAGGGAGGCGTGAACGGGTCTCCTTCCCCACGCAGGAGGTGGCCTCCTGGAGGTGACAGCACGGACGGCGGAGGGAGAGCAGGAAGCCCCACATTATCTGCGCCCCTGAAACTGCAGCCTTGAACAAAAAGCCAAGCGGACCAAAATGAGGAAGAGAGGTTTCCTCACCAGCACGAGGGGGAGGCCTGCAGGCGAGACCCGCCCCTGGGCCGGTGCATCCAGGCCAGCTCCCCAGGCAGAGGCCCGCTCGGAGTCACGCAGCCTCAGGGTCCCCGAGCAACTGGGACCAAGCATCTTCAGAGGGGCCTGAATCACTGGTCTTTATTTACGCTCTCGAGGACTCCTGCAGAGAAACACAGGCGTGGGCCAGCCACGTGCCCCACGCTTCTCCGATGCCCCAGAGGCGCATCCTCTGTGCCTGGCTCAGCAGCCTCCTGTTTGCTGAAGGGTAACGGCACCCATCACAGCCGCCAGGCCTCAGAGACAGCACTGGGCACTTGTGCGCATGGCACACAATCCCCAATCCCCACCCTTGCAGGGCGGTATCCTCCCCCACTCCTCCCAGGAGCAAAGCGAGACCAGGGAGACTGACCAGGGGGTCCCACCTTCTGGACAGCTGTGCCTGTGCCCTAGACACGCCCTCTGCAACACTTCAACAGCCCCTGGTCTGGCGGGTCACTTGTCCTCTGAGCATCTCCTGTCCTCAGCCGCTCCGCTACGCTCAGTGACTGAGCACCTACATTCTGGGCGCCGAGGGTAAGGCGCCAACAAGACAGGCGGGGTGGTCCTCTCATGAAATCTACCTTCAACACAGACACAAACAAGAGGAGTAAAATAAACAAAAATGACCGTCCACGGTCACCTCCGGGAGTCCACACATGCCGACAGGTGCTCCCCCATCACAACAGGGAGCGGAGACAGGCTCTTATCTCCCCCTCCCCTCTTGACGCAGGACCAGCAGACCCTGCCCCGTCCCTTCTAGAGAAGCCCCAGCCCAAAACGCAGGTGACGGGCAGGTACAGGATGCTCCTCACTAAGGAAAGCACCCCTCAGCCAACCTCTGCCTGCATCTCTGCCAGGAAAGGCTCTCTCCCTGTCCCCTCCCCATTCCCAGGTGTGTCCTTGCTATGGCGATTACCTGCCCACTTGACTGGAAACTGTTGATGCCCAAAGCTAACAACGCCCCAAATCATGGGCAGGGTCAAGTTACCCTTGGGCACCTCTCCCAGCACCAGCCACTCACAGTGCCTCCTGGGCCTGCCCCAAGCTCCCGACACCCTCTCCATCATCAAAACTTCCTGGGGCCACATTAACCACGCCTGGCTCTCCGCTCTCCAAAGGGACTACCATCTAACCTAGTAAGATATCTCCCTGACCACCCTGCCCAACCTAACATAATCGCCTTCAACGGGTCTTCTAAGGACGACACCCAGAGCAAACATTGAAAAACCATGATTCCCAAGGCATGACTATGGATGTCCGGAAGACTGATCTGGAAGAAATATAACGAGGGTCTTGAACAAAAATAACACAACTCGCAGTTTACTAAGGATTTATACAGGCCTTATCTCATTTAGTCCTCACAACCGTAAGGCACATAATATTATCCACGTGTTACAGATAAGGAAACTGAGACTTAGAATTTAAATAATTTGCCAGCGTGGTAAAATCAGGTCTCAGATCCAGGCTCTCTAACTTCAAGCTGCGCCCGTTTTCTGCTCTACCCTGTGCAGTCTTGTGGGGTACGAAATTAAATCCTTACACATCTCGCCCTTGCAGTTTTTACATCGAAATGATGGCATGTTATACAACAATTAAAAACCATGTTTTTACAACCATCTAATACGTGAAAATTATTACAAAGCACGATTAAATGAAAAAAGCTGAATACAAAAACGCACACACGGGACTTCCCTGGTGGTCCACTGGTTAGGATTCCACAATCCCAATGCAGGGGGCCCGGGTTCGATCTCTGGTCAGGGAACTAGATCCTGCATGCCGCAGCTAAGAGTCCGCCTGCTGCAACTAAAATACAGATCCCACATGCCGCAACTAAGACCCAGTGCAGCCAAATAAATAAACAAACATACAAAAATGAAAACGCACATACACACACGCACCTCAGTGTGATTCCAATTCTGGGTTTTTTCCAATTCTGTTTTTAAATATACAGGTATACACAAAATGATAAAACACCAACACATTACAAAGCTGTTATGTCTAAGTAGTGGGATTATGAACTTTTTTTTAATACCTTTCTATATGTTTTAAATCTTCTGTAAGGGGCAGGCATTCATTCTCTAATTTGGAAAAAATATTAATAACCATTACTTCTGGAAAGGAGGAAGCCACAGTTTGTGCTTGTCAACAGACCAATCCGGGTGGCCCAAGTCACCACCCAGACAACAACCCAACACCACTGCTCGTTGCCAAGGGGGTGGTCACCACGGGAACAGCCGCCAGAGACTCTCGGCGCGCCTGAGCACCTTGGCTAGCCAGTGACACAGAGGCCAGGGCCTTCCCAGAGGACAGAACCAGCCTCTGAGACTCCCCAGTCGTGACGGCTGGAGAATGAGGAAAGAGAGTGGGGTTGGGAGTCAGGGCTGAAGACAAAGTGAGTTTCAGACAACACAGTGTTTTTAAACATGGACCACGCCAGCGTCATCAAACAGTTGAAGTGAAAGATAATGACCCCAAAGGGGTTCCTGGCACCGATCCTAGACCACAGCATCAGAAAAACACAAGCAACCCTGTGGGGCTTCAGAAAAGAAAACGGGGTTGGAGTCCACCTCATCAGGGATGGCATCCCGGTCTAACTGCTGGCTTCTGTGTAACCAACCTCCCTGAGCCTCAGTTTCCTCACCTGGAAGTCCAGGTTAAAATGCCGAGCCTATGGGAATTCCCCGGAGGTCCAGTGGTTAGGACTTGGCGCTTTCACTGCCGTGGCCTGGGTTCGATCCCTGGTCGGGGAACTAAAATTCCGCAAGCTGCACAGCATGGCCAAAAAAAAAAAAAAAAAGTGCTGAGCCTAGAAGATAACTGTAAGAGCTAAAAGAAATTGTGGTTGTCAAGCTCGGAGGGGGCCAGCTGCAGTACTGTGGGGCCCCCTGGAAAGGCCCATGTGGACAGGCCCTGAAGCCTCCAGCCAACAGCCCGCAAGGGAACTTGGAAGCAGACCCTCTGGCCCCAGTTGAGCTTTCAGATGACTGCAGCCCTGAACGACTGCTTGACTTCAACCTCATGAGTGACCTTGAACCACAACCACCCAGCTAATCCCACTCCAGATTCCTGACCCTCAGAGGCTCTGTGAGATAATCAACGTTGGCTTATTTTAAGCTGCTAAATTCTGGGGTGACTTGTTACACAGCAACAGATAACTAATTCAGATTTTGGTTCTTGGCATACAAGAGCTCATACAAGAGCTCAATGGATGGTTCCTACAATATTCCCTCATTCCCTGAACGTCAAAACAGTCATAAGATGCAACACTGATTACTAACAGCTTTTTCAAGAAAAAAAGAAATGCTGCTGTTTTAAACATATACGTTAAGTATAAGATGCATCCAAAGCGGAAAGTTTCCCCTGTCTGATCTTCACCTCCAAAGCTATTCCTGCCAGTCTTCCCCGTCAGAGGTTCCTACTTGCTCAGTCCAAACACCCTGGTCTTTCCCTTGACTCTCCTGTCCCCACACTTCCCCCTTCCCCGTCTTCCGCAAATCCCACAGGCTCTACCTTCAAGACATATCTGGAATCGAGCCAGTTCTCACCACCACCACCCTGGTCCTTGGACAAGCAGAGCAGCCTCCTAACTGGCCTCCTTGCTTTCACCTCTGCCCCTCTGCAGTCTCCACGCCGCACAGCAACTGGCGGTCTTTCTAAGATGGAAGCCCTCTCTTATCAATCCTGTGCCCCAAACCCTACCGAGGCTCCCCCTTTCACGCAGTATCAATGTCCACGTCCTTACCAGAGTTTCAGGTGATCTGCCTATCCCACCTTGGCTCCTTCTGCTAGCCCCTAAGTCAGCCCACGCGGATCCTTCCTGCTGCTCCTCACACGAGCAAGCTTCTGCCTCCAAGACTTTGCCATCACGGGGCCCTCCACCAGGAGCACCGTCCCCAGACAGCATTTGTCGAGCTTCCTCGCAAACGGCGTCTCCGAATAAAGGTCGTGCCTGACAATCCTATCCAAAGTGACATTCTCCCCCCCATTTCAGTCCCCATGCCCCGCTTTATCCTTTCATAGCACTGATCTCTAACTGACATATTATATCCCTATCTGTTCACGTTTCACTGTCAGGATTTTGTTAAGCTCACTGTTGCATCCCCAGTGCCTAAAACAGCTCCTGGTACATAGTCGGTGCTCATAATATATGTCAAGAGTCAGCAAACTTTTTCTATAAAGGGCCAGATAGTAAATACTTGGCTTTGCATTTCTTACAATCTCTGCCGCAACTACAGTCGGCCCTCTGTATCCACAGATTCTGCATCCCTGGATTCAACTAACCCCACGGGCCAACTCTAAGGGACTTGAGCATCAAAGTTTGGTATCTGCAGGGGTCCTGGAATCAATCTCCTGCAGACACCAAGAGACAACTGTACTCAGTGCTGCTGTTATAGCATGAAATCAGCTGCAGATAATACACAGCAAGCTAAGAGTGGCAGGATCCCAATAAAACTTTATTTATGAAAACAGGTGGTGGGCCAGATTTGACCCACAGCTGTAGTTTGCCAACCCTGACCTATTTGATTAATTATTAAAAAATATATTTGCCTCTCAAATATAAGACTGTTTTCCATCTTCAAACTGAACAATACAGGGGAGGGAGGATGGGTTGGAAATGCATCTCTGAGGGTTCTGGGCAGAATTCAATAAGAACTTCTCCCAAGGTGAAATGGCTGATAAAAACCCAAATGGACAGCAGGCTGGCCCATCATTTTCTGGGGTCTTCCAGCACAGATCAGATGCTCTTATGCATTTAGGAGGTGGCTGATGTAAAGGCAGGTGGTAGGCCAGCTTGCCTCGCTCACATCTCTTAAGAACTGCTAGGCAGGTACAGGTCTTAGATTCTAGCACGACCCACCATCGCCAGAATGACATCAACCAGTTCTTACACTATCCACTTACACTATCTTTCTTCCAGAAGAAAACCTACGGAATCATGCTTGCTGACTTCTCAGGGGTGGGGGCAGGGTGCAGGAGAACACCAACAGAGCCAAAATATGTCCAGAGAAAAATATCCTGGCACTGACAGGATCCTGGGCAACACAAAAGAACAGTCATGAAAAGAAAAATATGCAACTCTGGCAGCCAGGCTACTAGACAAAGATCACGCTTCTTTGAAATTAAGCACCAAGAAAAAAGGTAGATAACCACAGGGCACAGTTTGGGAAAAAAAAAAAAAAAACAAGAAACTAGCGCTCAAGTTTTTCTGCTTTAATTGCCAGTAATTTCATAGTTCAGTGTCTCCTACCAGCTTTAGCTTGTTTCTCTTCCCAAACCATTTTGCTGCAGCTCAACCCACTGGAGGAAGCATTTTAATGAGAACTTGGGGAGCGCTGCTTTCAAAGGCACTCCCCCAGCTGCCCTGCCAGTCCTCAGCCAAGCCCCCTTTGTACGCTCACCTTCAGCGCCGCCCCAGACAGCCCTCCCAGGGAAGCTGTGAGGCCTGCCGCTTTTAATCACCACCTACCCAGATGGCAGGGGACCCTGATGGGCTGTTTCATTTCATCCAACTCTCGGATTTTATCAGCATTTTGCCACTGTCAAAGAGGAGGGAAAAAACAGGAATCAAAAACCCTTCCATTTGAGGAAGGAACTTTTGACTTCCTAAACCCAGTCTCAACTTCGGTTATCTCATTTCAAACTCAGAAAAAACGCACAAGGCAGCAGAGCAAAGCTTAACTCTCCATCCTTCCAGGTGTGCAGCAAGTTATCTACCGAGTGGCCACCGTGTGTACGTTGTGGCAATGGGGAGGGATACAGTCCTTGCTCCCCTGGAAGTACCAATGAGACGGAACAGATCCCCACGGTGCCAGAGGGACACTAAGGCACAGAGAAGCAAAGTGACCTTCCAAGGTGGCAGACTGGGGTGAAGCCCTCACTGCTCAGCCAAACAGGTCGATTTGGCCCGGGGTGGTGGGGAGGGGCCCACATGATAGCTTGAGACAAGGAAGCGCTTCATCTTTTTATCTTCCGGAAAGGTACGCCAAACCTAGAGGGCACATTGTTTTCTCCTTTCTTATTAAAATAATTTTTTTAATAAGAAAAAGTTGGCTTGGTAGATCAAGAAAAAACCTGTTACGGGCTTCCCTGGTGGCACAGTGGTTGAGAGTCCGCCTGCCGATGCAGGGGACACGGGTTCGTGCCCCGGTCCGGGAGGATCCCAGATGCCGCGGAGCGGCTGGGCCCGTGAGCCATGGCCGCTGGGCCTGCGCGTCCGGAGCCCGTGCTCCGCAATGGGAGCGGCCACAACAGTGAGAGGCCTGCGTACCGCAAAAAAATAAATAAATAAAAATAAACCTGTTAAAAAAAAATCAGAGTTGGAGGAAGGAAAGAAAAGACATCAAATGCTATTGTGAAATTTCCAAAGGGGTAGAAAAAATAATGCTAGATACAATAATAGTAATTTGCTAGTGATATATATAAAATAATATATATGTGCGTGTGTGTATATGTATACACACACGCACATATATACATGCGATTTATATGTGCTAGGCATAGTTCTTGAGGTCTTAGGTATTAACCCACCTAATACTCACTGAAACCCTATGAGGAAGAGATATTATCATCCCTATTTTGCCAATGAGGAAAGTGAGGAACAGAGAGGTTAAATAATTTGCCCAGAGTCACACAGCCAATAAAGTGATAGAGCCAGGATTTGAGCCTTGGCAGTCTGGCTTCTGAATCCATCCATGCTCCTAAATATTTCACTAATCTATCGACTCTCTCTCTCTGTCTCGGAAACTTTTTGCACTTTTCTAACAGCATGAAATCCTTGCAATTTACCATGTATTTTTACCTGTGTTTGTTTATAAAGTATTCTTCTTGACCCATTTCTTTGTACAAACGCTCTGAGATAACTAACAAGAGACATAAAACCAACAATAAAATTAAAATTAAGGAAAATCACGCCCATGGAAAGGGGCTATTATCAATAAACCAATAAAAAGGCCAATGACTCTTCACACCTTGCTCTAGGCTTCCTGGCAGCCCAGGTAAAAAGGGCAACATGATCAGTTACAGAATTTTCCTTATCAAAAGGAGAAAAGCTTATCAAGTTCCTCAGAGAGAACCAAATTTTTCTTGTCACTAAATTTCCATAGAATTTTTGCATTTAGTAATAAGAAAAAGTACAATGAGGTGGTAGATAAATGTCCTTGCTGATATATTTTTACTCTGATTTTAAAATCAAGGTTGTAACCTTAAAAGGAACTCAAGAGAAGGCAATTCTACAAAGAGCCTGGAGTAATTTTGTCCGAGTGTGTAGCCTTCCAGTGGGACAATATCACCCTGCAGCTTCCACGAGTGTAAAGTTACAAAACGGAGAGGATTACAAAAAACTTTTCTCTGTAAACAGGCAGATCCTCGGGGTGGCTGACAGGCCTTCAGTGCTCTAAGACAGCTCCTGAGAAACCAGAACACTGAGGAGCGTGAATACAAAGGACGGTTACACAGCAGGCAGGCAATCTGTCCCCCCATCACATGAAATGGGGCTTCAGGAACCACTGGGGCTTCCGTGCTCACACTGCTGCTGCACAGATGCGTCTCTAAGAGCTTTCAATCTTGCTCTGAGGTGGCAGAAGAAAAGCCACAGCCCTTTGAATGACCAGCCCCAGTGTGACCTGTGGTAGAGTTCTCACCTCACAAAGTCCCCTTCTTGACATCTCCACTCTCCTACAGAAGAAACTACTGGAAACCCCCTCCTACCTCCTCCGCCTCCCCTTTTCCCGGCTTGCAGGCCTGAAAAAAGAAATGTCTGCCTATGGTTGAGGGTTCACCAAGGAACCTCGTAGAAATGTACATGGGAAGACTGGACATGGGAAGGCTGCATCCTGGGTCGGTTCTCCAAGACAGTTTCATTATTTGGTTTAAACTGCCTGGAGACACCAAGGAACAAGACCTCTCTGAGTTAGAAGAGGAATATAATCCAGCCCCTCATTTTACCAAGAACAGAAATCAAAGTCTTACAGAAGGTCGCAGGCACTAGCATTTGAACTCCAGGATCCCGCCCCTGCCTGGCCAGGGCTCCTCCTACCACTTTGGGACGCTCCCCGGAAACAGGCAGAGTGAAACCCAAGTGGGTTTTGAACTATCCACCTCCCTCAACACGCTGTTAGGCAAGAGACCAAGGACTCCTAGGGCCTGTGTATCAGGAACACCTGAGACCAATGTCTTCGCGGACTCTGAATCACACAAGTCTTCACCTGTTTACAAGTCCAGCATTAATGAGAGGCTCTTCGGAGTCAAAGTGAGGAACCAAGAGACACGGCCACGCTCTGTTTAGCATTGACTAACCCCAGGCCCAGCAAACTGCAGCCGAGCTGGACTGAAGGCTCAGGCCTACAGTTTGCCTTTGGACTGGCTGCCCTCGGTCCAGTTTGCTGACTGAAAGAAGTTGGAAACTCTACCATCCGCCCTCCCGAGTCATTATTTAACAACAAACAGGAACTATTTTTAGAACTTTTTCCATGAAGGCGCCATAGGCAAAGGCCACCAACCTCTGAGACACAGAAAGGTTAAATAAGGCTATCTGACCAAAAAACAAAACAGCAACAACAACAAAAAACCCCACTTTAATGGGCAACTCCCACCTCATATTCATCTGCTCAACACAGTTACTAATTTTATAAATGGACCTTAAAATTAACAGGAGCATAGGCAGCTCTTCCCAGGAGCCTCTAGGTCCACTTCTGCAAAATTACGTAACTCAGAAAACGAGGATTCTGATTTTATGATGCTCTCAACAGCCTGCTGGCTGAGCCGAATTCGCGGGGCACATCAGCTTCCCACAATCGACTCGAACACAGACAAGGTGAGCAGGAGACAGGGAAGCAGGACAAACCCTTTTTCACTAACTCATGTAAATGAATCTTTGAGAAACCTCTTTACACCCTCAGTGACTCCCCCAGCAGCCACGCTTACTCCGCAGCCACGCTTACTCCCCAGTAAAACCCCACTATGGGTTCCTGGCCCACCCAGATTGGGTAGGAAATTGCACATTTCAGAGCTTGGGTTTACCATGCCATCCGCCCTTAACGGAAATTTCTACGTGCCTCCCACATACGGCCACTGTTCGAAGGATTCAAATAATTTACTGTTGAACACTCAGTTTAAAGGACAGAGCATGCTCTAGGGAATGCAAAATATTACCATTTACCTTTTTTAAAAAAAAATTAGGTATTTATTTGTCTTTCACAACCAAGCCAAAGGAAATACAGCTTTTACCAAATGTAGTTGGAGGTGCTGAAAACCTCTTCTAATAATCCTATTTCTACAAAATGTAGAGCTGTTTTGCAGGGAGAAATTCAAATAAGCCCCTGGAATGCGTTCTCCTCACCAGGTGAGGTAACCCACAAACCCCACATCCTCCAGGTATCTCATTACTGGGGTACCACCCATAGCACAATCTCTGGGTGCGTGCTAGCCGCTACACTCCACCCCCCAGGAGAGATCTCCTTTCCTAATCATTCACAAATATTTAAATGAGTTGAGGTTCCTATCTGAGGACCCCCAAAGCCAACTGAGTGAGGAATCAGCAAGTAACTAAAATTCAGTGGTATAATTTGGCAAAATGTATCACAAGCCCCCCCACACACACACACACCCCAAAAAATACACAAAATTTGACCCAGCAATTCCACACAGAGGAATGTCTCCTCAGGCAATAATCAAACAAGTGGGTTTAAAAAAAGGCTCTTCAGGGCATCCCTGGTGGCGCAGCGGTTGGGGGTCCGCCTGCCGATGCAGGGGACGCGGGTTCATGCCCCGGTCCGGGAGGATCCCACATGCCGCGGAGCGGCTGGGCCCGTGAGCCATGGCCGCTGAACCTGAGCGTCCAGAGCCTGTGCTCCGCAACAGGAGAGGCCACAACAGTGAGATGCCCGCGTACCGCAAACAAAATATATAAAAAAATTTTTTTTAAAAGGCTCTTCAAGGATGTTCACTGTCACACTGTTTGCACAGCCAAAGCTGAGCCACCCAGCTGTCCAACCACAGAGGATTAGTTAAATGAGGTTTGAGCATCCTGCTGCCACCCAAAGCACTGACACTGACGTACAAGCACAGGGTGCAAACGGCATTGAGAGCAAGTGAGAAAACTGTGCGTAATGTGGTCTAAATGTTCTTTCAGACAAATACACGCTTATCAGTAAGTGAAAGAAGCCAATCTGAAATGGCTGCACACTGTGTGACTCCAACTATCTGACATTCTGGAAAAGGTAAACTATGGAGACAGCAAAAAGCTCAGCAGAGGCCAGGGCTGGGGGTTGGAAGGGGGAGATGAATAGGTGGAGCCCAGAGGATTTTCAGGGCAGTGAACAGACTGTGTGTGAGATTACAACAATGGATACGTGTCATTATACATGTGTCCAAACCCATAGAATGTACAACACCAAGACTGAACTTTAAGGTAAACTATGGACTTTGGGTGATACGATGTCAAGGTAGTTCCATCAGTTGTAACAAATGTACCACTCTGGGGGGGGACAGACGTAGATAATGAGGGAGGCTGTGCATGTGGAGGGGGGCAGGGGGGTTTCAACAGAAAAATCTCTGTATCTTCCTCTCAGTTGTATTGTTAACCTAAAACTGCTCTAAAAAAATAAAGCTTAAAAATTTTGGTTCATTAAAAAAAGAGAGGGACTTCGCTGGTGGCGCAGTGGTTAAGAATCCGCCTGCCAACACAAGGGACACGGGTTCGATCCCTGGTCTGGGAAGATCCCACAGGCCGCAGACCAACTAAGCCCGTGCACCACAACTACTGAGCCTGCGCTCTAGAGCCCGCGAGCCACAACTACTGAGCCCACGTGCCGCAGCTACTGAAGCCCATGCGCCTAGAGCCCATGCTCCGCAACAAGAAAAGCCACCACAATGAGAAGCCCGCGCAACGAAGAGTAGACCCTGCTCGCCGCAACTAGAGAAAGCCCACGCATAGCAATAAAGGCCCAATGCAGCCATAAATAAATAAATTTTAAAGAAAGAGAAATATAAACAAAGTTATGTCTATATTTATACTGGAAAGCCTAGAAGGAGAGAAATGTAGGGGCTGGCTAGATAAGTGAACTAGACAGATAGATAAACAGAGATAGATAAACAGATAGATACAGATAGATGGGAACTGATATTGGTATTCTGGGAGATTTTATCATCAAGAAGCAGTTATGGGGACTTCCCTGGTGGTCCAGTGGTTAAGAATCCTTCCAAGGCAGTGGACGTGGGTTCAATCCCTGGTCAGGGAACTAAGATCCCACATGCTGCAGGGCAACTAAGCAACGCGCCGCAGCTACTGAGCCCACGCGCTCTGGAGCCCGGCGCACCACAACTAGAAAGAAGCCTGTGCGCTGCAATGAAGATCCCATATGCCACAACTAAGACCCCACGCAGCCAAATAAAAAAAAAAAAAAAGGAAGACGCAGTTATGTTACTCTGGTAGTGTATTTTACTTTTAGTACATTAACTTTGCTGAGGAAAACAGGCAATTAAAACTTAATTATATTAATAAACGAAATTAGTGAAGAAACCACAATCTGTGTGCCCACATGCACACACACACCCACACACGAACAGCAGGGCCTTTGCATACTGAACTCTAAGGTGGGGAGAGAAAAGGTCTGTCCACTCCCAGGTAGAGAAGGAAAGAACTATTGAACTAGACCCATTTACAAGGCCTGGCAGTGGACTCCCAGGTACAAAGCAGTCAAGGGCAAATTCCCTGTCCTGAACAAAAAGCCGAGCATGCACTACAGGCCCCGCTGACACCTGGCTTTACTTAAAAACTAGGGTCTCCCCAGCACAACCAAACCAGCCAGTGATCTTGGGGGGCATGACTATAAAAGCAGCCACTGGGGCTTCCCTGGTGGCACAGTGGTTAAGAATCTGCCTGCCAATGCAGGCGACACAGGTTTGAGCCCTGGTCTGGGAAGATCCCACACACCGCGGAGCAACTAAGCCCAGGCGCCACAACTACTGAGCCTGCGCTCTAGAGCCCATGAGCCACAGCTACTGAGCCTGAGTGCTACAACTCCTGAAGGCTGCATGCCTAGAGCCCATGCTCTGCAACAAGAGAAGCCACCCAATGAGAAGCCCGCACACCGCAACAAAGCCCCAACGCAGACAAAAATTAAAAAATAAATTAAATAAATAAATTTATTTTCTTTTAATTTATAAAAAGAAAAAAAAAAGCAGCCACCACTCAACTGTTGGAATAGACACAGTCAATCCTCAGCTTTGTCTGCAGGAAGCTCAGAGGGTAGACTGCCCCACACACACCGCATTCCCCTTGATGCCACAGAGCAAGCATGTGTTGAGTGGAACACTTCTTGTTCTAAAAGTTTGTCTGATACCAATTCACAAGTCATGTGGTCAGCCAGCAAGCTAACCAACCAAGGGTAGGGTTTCCACGGTCTGGGCTGAAATCCATACAATGACTCAGCCCTCATGCTCAAGTACCTCCCTGGAGCGAGAGAAAGGTACCCACTGAGGGGTATCAGATTTGGGTCCCTGCAATGCAATGCTCTGGCTGTGTGACCTCAGGCAAGTCACTTGACCTCTCTGGGTCTCTGGTTTGTCATCCTTCTAAATGTTGGACAAGATGAAAGCAAAGACACATTACTTTGGATTGTCTGTAAGTGCTGAATTCCATCTGGCACTCAGTAAAAACTCAATGACCACTGAGATTTTCTTCTTTTTAAATTCCCACATCCAATCATTTTATTACCCTCTTAAAAATGCTCTGGGGATGAGCGGTACTATTCCAACTCCACGACAGCAAGAAAGCACGAACACTGCAGTGGGGAAGGCAACGTCCTTAAAATTGTTTCCCCCTTATCCTGCAGCTTTGCCTGAACTGCTAAGCACAATGTCCTTACACCTCCAAGGAGGCAGGAGAGCCCAGTGGTTAAACATCAGGGCACTTGAATTCAAATCTCTCCTCTCCACTTTCTGGCCATGTGATCTGGGCAAGTTACCTAAGCAGCAGCTGCTTCAATTTTCCCATCTATAAAGCAGGTATAAAATAAGTACCCTCTTGGGCTTCCCTGGTGGCGCAATGGTTGAGAGTCCGCCTGCCGATGCAGGAGACACGGGTTCGTGCCCTGTTCCAGGAAGATCCCATGTGCCGTGGAGCAGCTGGGCCCGGGAGCCACGGCCGCTAAGTCTGCGCGTCCGCAGCCTGTGCTCCGCAACGGGAGAGGCCACAACAGTGAGAGGCCCGCATACCGCAAAAAAAAAAAACAAAAACTAACCACCCCTTATTTCAGGGCCTCTCACCTTCTGAGATGGCCCGCACTCTGTGGAGGGTGCTTCTCCCAGGGCCGCTCTTTCATTCCGAGACAACCCCATGCCCTGGAGCCGGCTCTCACCTTTCAAGATGGACTGCATTCTATCTGTGGAACGTGGAGCTCTTTAAATAAAGCCACTTCTTACCTATCACTTTGTCTCTCACTGAATTCTTTCTGCGGTGAGACATCAAGAACCTGAGCTCCAGTAAGTCCTGAGACCACATGTGTGATTTCAATTAAAAGACAGTGGGTTCAAGTTCCGATCTGGGTTTCGGCTGGGTTCGAGTCCCAGCCCATGGGTTCAAGTCCCAATCTGGGTTTTGGCTGGGTTCGAGTCCCCGCCCATGGGTTCAAATCCCAATCTGTGTTGTGCTGTTTCACTCTTAGAGGGCTGCTGTGAAGATTAAATGAGTGGAAATAAGTAAAGCATTTAGAAGGGAGCCTGGCACACAGTGAGTGCTTAATAAATGTTAATAAATGCTAGCAATTATTATCCATTCCTCCAACAAACTCTTACTGAGCATTTATTCTAACAGTGCCAGTTACTCTTCAAGACTCTAAGGAAACACAAAAATATTGAATAGGACACAGTCCAAGACCCTTACTGTCTAGTGGGAAGGGGCCAACTTGAACCAATAAATATGAGCCCATGATTCCTTCTCCAAAGCCCCAGGGCCAGATCGGTTTGAATTTAGATGTTTCTGATTTCAGACAGGTAACAGGTGCATGTACTTCATTATGAAGCATCAACCTCCCCTCCTTTCCTGTCCCCCTCCCTGGGGCCCGGAGCAGCGCCTGTGATCAACCACTTGTAAAGCCATGCTAAGCGGGATCAAGAAATACCACGAAGAGTCTCAAGACAGTTCACATCAGATTTTGCAGCCAAACGAGTTACAAAATAACTTCTGGTGTTCAGAACTTTTTGAATATCAGAACCGCAGACAAGGGTCTGCAGACCTGTTCCATAAGTGACAAGGTCTTGGGGTCCCACAAAGGAAGCAACAGCAAACAACTAAATGAGGGTGACAGGAAAGGCATCACCAAAAAGGCACAGTTTCGGCTGAAACTTGAAGGAGAAACAGGAGCCTCAGTGAACAAGGCAGGTGAACATTTCTGGCAGAGGGACTGGCAGAAGCAAAGGTGAGGGGGTTGGAACCAGCAGAGAAGGTCAGGAATGAAACAGGTCTAAGGTGCAACCTGAGATGTGTGTGCAGGCGGGGCAAGAGGAGGGGCCGAAAAGTGAGGGCGGAGTCACATCCTAAAAGCACGCTGGCCCCGCTGAAGACCTCACACGCACTGCGGGCCACAGAGAGCCCTGGAAGAGCTGGAAGTAGGGCGGTCACGATCAGATTGGCATCTTCGTAAAATGCTCTGGGGTGGCTGCCTGGTAAAAGGACAGGAAGGGGAAGAGAGGGAGGAGGTGCCCAGCTGGGAGACGGTGCCAGTGTCAAGGAAGGAATGTTGACGATGCCAACTCAGGCAGGCAGCAGAGGGGGTAAAAGAGAGGGAGGCCACCACAGCCAGCCTGGTGCACGCATGGACCTCGAACATCGCTGAGGACAGTGCTTAGTGCCAGAGATGGCCCACACTCCTCACAAGGACTTACGGAGGCCCCCTTCTGGAGACCACTTTCTGAAGGTCCAAAGGACATCACTGTTTAAACAGTATGAGGATCTGAGGGGAAGCAGCCTCCCTGCCCCGACGCCCCCACCCCTTCCTCCTCCCGGTTACAGCCGGTGGGCAAAGTACCCAAGTCATGTACTTATGGCCTGAGTCTGTCCTGGCCCCTCCGGCTCAGAAAGCAAGTCACAGAAGACCTAGCAGTGGGTCAGGGGGTGGGGACAGCACCTGTCACCCACCCTTCTGAGCCACAGGGCTGACACTAGGTTTACCAAGCAGGGTGACCAGGAGAAACCACAGGATGGTCCAGGCTGGGATGCAGCTGGTCTCTGCCCAGTCTTGAGGACAACCTACAAGCACCCATTCTGAAATGGTCACTGCTCCCCCATTAGCAACAAGCACCAGCCCAAAGCCAGGCAGAAGAGGAGGAGACAGCCCAGGGTGACAGACAGACCCGGGTGGCCACGGCCGTGAGGAACGGCCACCTGGGAGACGGCAGCGGCAGCTCTCCCCACGCTCACCTGCCAATTCCTCTGGCTTGAACAACGGTCCCTCCGCACAGGCAGAGCAGCACAGCCTGTGCCCGTGCAGGCATGGCAGCCACCCTGGGAGCCGAGCCCTGACACCGTCATCGAGGAAGGGGCGCCCATCAGAAGGAGGGGACATGCCCCAAGGGACTGCTGGGCCAGTAGCAAAGGCCTCCACTAGACTAGGAACTTGGGTCTTTGGGAGCGTCCACTAAGTGTCCAGCTGGCTCCATGTTTCCCTGGATGTCTACCTTGGAAGCAGGGAAAACCCAAACTGCCTCTCAGACATGGATCTCCAGTCCATGGCAAAGTAACGCTCTCAGTCAAAACCCTAATAAAAAAAGTCTGTCTCACATCTTTCCTTTTCCACTCTCCGTCAGGATTTGGAACCCAGGTCCTGGGAGAGTCAGTCTGTGTAGAACAGATGAGGAGACAGACCTACGCTAACACAAGGGGGGTGATGCCCAAGAAGGTCAGCTGTTTCTTTTCTTTTTTTATGACCTTTTACTATGGGCATTGGCAAACATTCACCAAATTAAAGAGGTTAATATAATGAACTCCACTACACCCATTGCCCGGCACCAACCATCACCCACACAAGGTCCATCCTACGTCATCTAACTCCCCTTCCCCCCACTAGGTTACTCTAATTAGCTGGGTCTTTTCCCAACCTGCTTCTAACCTACAAAACACCTAACTCCCAAGTGGGCTTTTGCTCACCACTGTGCGCCCCTTACATTTTCACCTGGAAACCTGCCAGGTGTTGAACGAATCCAGAGACCTACAACCACAACCGGATTTTCCAGCTTGAAAGCAGAGAGTGGGTAGGAAGGAGACAGGCACGGATCAGTGACTGGGCGCCCCGGGAAGCTGCCTGCTGTCAACAACTCCCGTGCGCAGGAGAAGAAAGAAAACCCAATACCTCTCCCTTAACGTGCAAAGTTCTCCTGGCAGCCACTCACCCCCATTGCCTATAGCACAAACCGGTGAACGGGACGGGGTGTGCAGCTTCTGTTTGATTAAGGGTTGGTTTATGTTCCCTTGGGGAGTTTTTTATTTCCACGCTGTTATGTCACCCCTCAAATTTACAGTTTTCAGTGCCTGAATTCTTCCGCCCTGTTTGAGTCAACCCACTCCCTCCTCTTCCTAGTCTGTGAATGGCCAGAAATAGTTTCCATTGTCATTGACTTAAATTTCCACTTTGATGATGGGAACAAATATTTTTCTTGTGCTTTCCTGAAGCAGGAATAAATTTTTCCATTCAAGTTCTGATCGGACTCCACAGGCCAATCCCTGAGCAGAAAGTGCAGAGGACACCCGAACAGACCAGATCCAGTACATCTGCCTCCTGCCCTGGGGGCTGAAGCAGCTGGCCAGGGCTCCCCGCCTCGTGGCCCAGCACAGGGGATCCAGTCCCAAATCCTGCTCTCACAGACACATACTGGGCTCCGCTCCAGGTTCTGTAGGTACACCTGTGAATGAGACCGAGCCTGTCCTACCCTCATGGAGCTTAAAATTTAAAACTAGTGCAAAGCTTCCCAGGTGAACACAAAAGACAGATCAGAGCAGCCAACAGCACGGCCCTGGCATCGCCTTCCTTTGACCACATCTGCCTCTCCAGCTCAGACCTCTTGCCGTGTGATTCTCCAGCACACACCGAATGGCTCCTGAGGCAGGGGTGGGTAGCAGACACAAGCCAGAAGACAAGCCAGCCCCATGTGGCTTCCCACAGGGAAGCCCATGTGCCTCGTGCAGGAGAAAGCGCAGAGTGACTTCTGGCTAACAGAGCTCTGTCTCCAAAACCATGCTTTGGAGTGCTGGAGTGCCGGCAGATCGCAGGAGGGCGGGGCAGGGAGCTTCCGTGGATCGTTTGTTTTTCGCCTTCTCTAGTTCTGATCTAATGTTCTGAAATCACCTTGCCGAGGCGAATGGCAGCTCTCAAAAGTGTTGATAATTACAGTTTCTGTCTGCTTGGTGGTGCACAGTAATAACTGAGAGATAAGGCCTGGAAGCCACGGGTGTGAGCTCAACAGAAACACGGCAGCCTCAGACGCTGAAACAAGAAGCTCCTGGTCCCTTGTCCCAGCCTGTCCGGCTGAGCCACGTTCAGAGGGTTCAGTGGTACTCAAGAGTCCATGGGAAGCCGCTAGAGCCCCCCCAGGCTCCAAATCCAAGGCTCCCCATTACAGGCCAGGGTAAGGGAACGGTGGAATGTCCTTCCACCCTCCTCCGCTTGGTCCAGGTGGGCGGTGCAGTCAGGAGGGCTGGACGACGGAACCCAGATGCAGGAAGGGTAGCACAGCAGAGAGCCAGTGAAGGGGAGGCTCAGATGGCCCTTTCCCATCTCTGGGGAATGAATGACCACAGGACAGGGCTCAGACAGCCATCAAAACCCCTTATGCCCCCATGTCCCTTTCTTCTCCTTCCCTGGGTCACCCCCTCCACGGGACCACCCCCCGCCCCCCGCTTGGGCACAAAGACAGCAAGAGTCTGCTTAGCATTCTTTCTAACTGCACCTAAAGGTGGGGGTGAGAGGCAGGCCTCCCCACGCCTGCCTATTTCAACGAGAAGAAAGCTTAGAACTAAGAATTCTGGAAGAATTATTCATCCCCTTTGGGCATCACTTAGCTCTTTGATGACACTCTAAGGGTAGGAACCTCTGACCCTCCCCAACTATCTTAAAATATTACCTCCAAGTGCTTTGCAAACCGGCGAGGAACATCTGACGGTGCCTCCCCTCAGGTCTTCTCCCTTGAGGACCCTCCAAACAGCCCGGCATCCCTAAGGACCCCCTCCGCTACCCTGCGACAAACTGGCTTGCACCTGAAAAGGTGAGATGTCACCTCTGCCCCGGCTTCAGGTCCCCACATTATTGCCTGAACAAAAAACTAACCCCCCCCCCCCCCGCCCAAGAGAGATGAAGAGCTGACTGCCCTCAACCCCGCCATAGAGCTGAGGCTGCGCAGATCACTGTCCACCCAAAGATGGCTTTCCAGTCCTCTCCAGAGAGCTCCTACAAGCGAGTATTGAGCAAGAAAGCAGGCTGCAAGTGTTCACAATTGCCCTCAAGTCTCCAAGAGTAATCGTGTTTCTTTCGATCAGAATACAGTTCAGCAGCGAGTGTCCGGAAAACTCGCAGGCAGCAGCACTGGAAGGAAGAAAGCAGTCTCATTCCAGAGACACTGACAGTGGATGACGTGGGGGGAAAGGACGCGGTCTCGCACTGTCAGCCCATCTGAGGCCCGGCGCCGAGGAGAAATACAGAGGTCTGAGGGCCCGTCTCCCTCTGAAGAGGCCTCCCTGGAGCTGGAAGCTCCGCCACTGACCAGCAGTGTGGCTGGAGAGGAACTGGGGTTTCTCATCAGAAATGCGTGTTAAAAAAAAACCCTACTCAGTAGGATTTAGGTTCGTTTTGGATTAAATCGAGCAGACATGTCCGAAGCAATTTGCACAACACCAGTCATAAAGCAAGCCCTCGAGAAACAGGCTCTCCCTTATCTGATGGACCCGGAGCCCCACAGATGGTAAGGGTCACCATTCTGACATAATGCCATCCATTTGTCAGATGCGGCCTGAGTTTCAACGCTGCAAGTGTGAGCAAAAATGCATCCTGAATTGAGGAAATGTGGTATTTCCGGTGGGAATTGGGGTGTTCAAGCCCCTGTGCCTCCAAACCACTCGCGTGATCTTGAGACGGTCACTTTACTTCTCTGAGTCTCCACTTCCTCGGTTTTCTCAGTAAATAACTATTGGGCCCTAAAAAACTCTAACAAGGTCCCTAGTCATCAGTGACAGCGCAGGCTTTGCGTATTGCTGACCACATTCTTCACAACCATCTAAGGAACTGTCTCCACCCACCCAGTCACATAATCACCAGCTTAGAAAAAGACAAGATCAAGGCCATGGGCACAAGCACAGGCCTAGGGCATGGGGAGCTGCAGCCTTGGTCTCACCTTCCTCAAGGCTGGCCCTGGAGCCACATGCACCACGTGAAGCTGAGTGGGGAGAGATGTTTCCCCAGCCAGCCTGCCTGCTTCTCCCCCTCACCAGCTCCATAACCTACATTAGGAAATTTACATTTAACAAATCAGCCACAGAATCCTGAGGAGCACAGATGTTCCCGCTGTGCGGCATCTTCTTTGCACTTAAAAGGCAAAACACAAGAAAATAGAAAAGGGGAAACTTGCACCTCAGACTCTCCCTTTTCTCTAAGAGTTGGATTTAGGGATGTGCTCCAGGTGCTTCGATGTCTGGCTCCCTTTTCTCCCCAGGTCCTGCAACCCCAGACCCCTACAGGCACCACGGGATCAGACAGGAGGTCCCCACAACCTGCTCCACTCAAGCTTCTCATGAAGAGCACCCCAACTGCAGCCAGCCCCCCAAGTTCTCTGGCCCCCACTGGGTCGTCCATGGTCACGTGGCCACCCTCTCAGAACAGGGAAGAAAGTGAAACTGGAGCAGTTCCCCAAGGCCGGAGCCCAGGGCTGACATCCAAAGTAAGGCAGGAGCCCTCCAACTATCTCAGAACACTGTCTCACGATGAAGACTCAGATAAAACCAGCCTAGAGTCTAGAATGGAGAAAAGTCTCCACTAACAGAATGTCCAGGGGAGATACCACCCACCAGCACCGAACACCCTCCCTGGACCTCCTCCCTTGTTCCCAGACATGCTCACCTTGCCCGCCCTCCACATCCTGTTTTAAACCCCTCCTGGGCCCTTTCCTGAGAAGCACGACGGAGGCAGGTCGTCACTGCTCTGACGTCCTGGGCTGCATTTACCAGCTTCATGGCCTTAGGAGATAAGTCCCCATCTCAGCAGCCTGACTTCTTTCTCTGCCACGTAAGTTCTTTTCTGTCCTATGCACTGCATGTGTCAAAACCAGAAAATGTGATAGAGTGTTAGAGGGCAGTTATTACTAAATGATGCTAATAATGCTAATTGAGATGGTTGAGATTCTTTGGGCTTCAAGTCCTCTTCGTGCATATATTCTGCCTCCCTGATGGGACTGTAATTTCCCCCAAGGACAGAGGTTATGTCTCTTTCCTTTTCCAAAATGCCTAAAATAGGATTCTCCACACATCAAAATCTCAACTGGTGATGCAGGCAGAAGAGATGGTGACGGAGAGCAAGCATACTACTGCCCCCACCCCCTGGCCTTGACAGGCATGGCTAATCAAGTGCACACTCCGCCCACCGATCAGGAGCACTCCAGGAAGCAACTGACAGGCATGGCTAATCGAGCGCACACTCGGCCCACCGATCAGGAGCACTCCAGGAGGCAAGCTACTTGCAACCGATCAGAGATGGCAGAGGGGAAGCAAAGGGAATCTAAACCCTTGGTCTGGACGGTACCCATGATCTCTAACACACAGGTCCTATCTTATCCACAGACACGCTGAAAACAGAGCCCGCCTACAAAAATGGCCCCGGAGCGCTCCTCTGAACAGCCTGATTCTATCTACCTAGCTCCCCTTTCTTTTTTGCTGCCTCCAAGCCTTTTGAGAAGAGCAGCAGGATATAAATTATTAAATTATGATTCCTGGTGTCATATCACTAACAAGCAGTCTATAATCTCTGACACGGGAGAACAGGAACAAAGGACGGAATCTGTGATGAATCCATAAAACTGGACCCCAAGCTGCCACTCAGTTCCTAGAGATGCCTCTCAAATATCCACACACTCAGATTAACCTCCCTCCCCTCCTTTCCACCCAAAGTGGGGGGAGAGGGGGACGAGGACACATGGAGAAGGAAGAGAAGCCTATGATTTTCCAAACTCAAATGCAGGACCCTAGGTCTCAGTTTCCTGGGCTTGTAAAAGGCGGGCATGGCTGAGATAACTCCTACAGTCCCTCTCAGTTCAAGAGTTTAGGGCTTGTAAATGTATTACTTTGCATTATCCACTGCTTTATACTCTCCAAATAGACCCCTTCTCCTTAATGTTATAACCCCAAGCTGACAATACACCATGTTGGATTTCAAGAGGCATTTAACAAGGCCACTGTGCAGTCACATGATGATGCCCTTTCTCCAAAGAACACCTCTCCCCACTCAGTGGGACCTCAGATATCCCATAATAATGATGATGATGACAAATGGTGATTTCAAAGCCCTCTCCTGTTTACTGTCTAAAGGCCTCTCGATACCCCTGTGAGTCTATATTCATATATCCCGGGTACACCCTCTGCCATAGCAAAGACCTAATTTAGACAGAGGCAAATTAGCTCTGTGGGGTGAAATGCATTAACCGAGTCTCCCAAACAGCACAAATCTAATTAACTGAAAATCAAAATTGCAAAGCTGCCGAAAAAGATTTCCACGGAAGAAGTCTGCTAAGGGCTGAAGGAAAGTTGTGGGTCATGTGACCTGCCTAATCCACCTCCGAAGCTAAACTGGGATAAACGCTGTTTGGGTTTATTTGCTTTTTCACTGATGTTTGTTTTCGGTAGATCACCTTTATCACCAGTGGGCTTTGGAGAGCTTATCTGGTGCATGCAACAGCCATGAAAAGCATCCTTTCCGAGGAGTGGGCCCAGCCTTCAAGAAGCTCCAGTGCAATGGGAAATAAGAGTACCACCTCCCGACAACCTGGCTGGGAATTCCACTCCAACTCCTGCACACCTGCCCTACCTCCCCCAGTAGAGGCTCATCTCCACTCACGACCCCCATCACTCAAAAATGCTGGCAGCGGTGGCGTCAAATGTCCCCACTGAGGGGCCTTGAGAAGACTGAGCCACATTCAAGTCAGGGCGTCCATCATAGGCAGGTGAGCTTTTGTCCTTCACTCCTCTGACCCGCCCCAGGCAAACGACAGCAGGACAGTCACTGGGTGGACAGGGCTCCTTTTGGTTCCAAGGCCTAGGATCTGCTCTTGGGAAAGAGGACAGAAGCCATTCCATGGCTCCCCACTGCCCAAAACAGTGATTCTCAACCCTGGCTGCAATCAGAATCATTTGGGGAGATTAAAAAGAACCAAACAACAACAAAGCCCAGGCCACACCCCAAACCAAGTAAATGAGAATTTTGAAGGGAAGAGTTGCAGGCAACCAAGGCTGAGAACCACTGTTCTAGATCTGGTGTTTCGCAAACTTAAATGTGCCCGTGAATCACCTGGGGATCTTGTCAAAACGCAGGTACTGACTGAGCAGGTCTGGGGTAGGGCTTGAGATCCTGCCTCCCAGAGGGGCTCCCGGCTCACACTACTGGTTCAGAGATGACTCTCTGAGCTGCAAGCCTCTAGAATCAAGTTCAAACTCTTGATTCACATATACTCTGACCCCTCGACTTCCCCTTTTTCACCACGTGCCACTGTCCAACTCATATACCCCCAAATACATACAGCTCCCAATATACACAGGGCTATTTCTCTCCTTGGTAGCTATGCACCTGCTATGCCCTTTTGGGAGGAAAGCCTTTCCTACAACTACTCCACCTCCCTGGAAAACTCCTACCATCTGTTATGGGCTGAACCATGTCCCTCCCCAAAGTCATAGGTTGAAGACCTAACCCCAGCCCCCCCAAAATGTAACCATTTGGAGGTGCAGTCTCTAACAAAGTAATTAAACTAAAATGAGTCATCGGGGTAGACCCTAATCCAATATGACCAGTGTCCTTATAAGAATACGAAGAAATGTGGACACAGACACACATACACGTGTACACGCACCAAGGGAAAACAATATGCAGACACAGAGGACAGGATCACCTATCAGCCAAGGACAGAAGCCCACAACAGATCTTTCCCTCATGGTCGTCAGAAGGACAACCCCACTGACACCCTGATCTCAGACATCCATGAGACTATATGTTTCTGCTGTTTAAACCACCCAGTCCATGGTATTTCGGTACAGCAGCCCTAGGAAACTAATCTGCCATCCTTTAAGACCCAATCCAGGTATCACCTCGTCTGAGAAGTTGCCCTGGTGGCCCAGCAGGCCCAGCACTTTGGTCTTCCTTTCCACCTCCAGGGTGCCCTGTCCTGCAGGTACCTGCCCACCAGACACCCAGCTACGTGTGAGCTCACCTCACACAGTGCATGGCACACGGGAGGTGGCGATGTATGTCAACCGGGTTGAACCGAAGGAAAGCCGTCCTCCCCTCGAGGGCAGTCACCTCCCAACAAGGTCCCCTGCCCTCCTGCATGTCTGTGCCCGGGCACTCTGCAGCTTCCCCCACTCTTGTTTCCCTCTAGGCAGCCAAGAATGACCTCTGTTTTGAGCTGGGTTTTGTTTTTATTGTGTGTGTATGTGTTTTAATCCACCATATTGAAATGCAAACTGCCAGGGGTTAAAAATGCCGCTCCCAGACATAAGAGGCAGCTGGTTTCTACAGACCAGCATTTATCACATTTGCAGTAAATACACAAAAGGTCCTGGATTCAAAACCAGGAAGAGAAAGTAATTCTTTTGTCAAAAGGTAGCGGTAGGGCCTCCCTGGTGGCGCAGTGGTTGAGAGTCCGCCTGCCGATGCAGGGGATACGGG
>NW_006790633.1:1046747-1047743 GCF_000442215.2 Lipotes vexillifer | reverse complement strand
TAAACAACAAGGTCCTAATGTATAGCACAGGGAACTATACTCAATATCCTGTGATAAACATAATGGAAAAGAAAATTAAAAAAGAATGCATATACGTGTATAACTGAGCCACTTTGCTGTGCAGCAGAGATGGGCACAACATTGTAAATCAACTATACTTCAAAAAAAAAAAAAAAAAAAAAAAAAAAAGAGGTAGCGGTAACTAAACACGGGGCGGGGAGGGAAGGCAGATTTGGACGGTCGCTTAGCCCTCCCCCGGGTGTGGACATGTTTTATGCTGGAAAAGGAGACCAAACAAAGTCACATGGACACGTTCTGAACGTGCATTATGTAACTGGGCTCTTCCGCAAACCCGCTGCTACGGTTAAACTTCGCTGCGGCCCTAAAAGGAGGGCTGAGACGTCGGAAAAGGAACGCTCACATCTGCAAAGGGGAATCTTACCCCCTCTTTGGGACTAAGATGGTCCTGGAAACCCGTGTTCTAGAGGAGGGTCCAAAACAAGGCCATGAATTCATATAAATAGAAGATACCGAAATCCTTCATGGTCAAAGAGCAGAGAGTCAAGCTAAAAGTTACGGTGTCCTCCAAGCACAGCCTGGGTATCATCGTAGAATTTTTTGTTTTTTTTCCTTTTTACACGGAACCTGAAACATAAAGGGTCACTTTCTATTTGGGGTCGATTTCTACTCCGGAGACTTCAGAGGTTGCTCTTCTGAGGGTTACGGGTCTGCCAGCCTTGCACCTCCAGCACAGCATTTGATCCCTGGTCAGGAGCCTCCCTGGGGGAGTCTTCTCAACCTGCGCCCCCGGGGAGCCTACGGCCTTGAATCCAGAGGTCAGTGCCCACCCTGAGCCCCTCGAGTGTACCCACATCAGGTTTCCTCCACTTGGTGGTCTGAAAAAAGAAAAATTGGGAAGGGCGTATAGAGGGTAGGCAGGAATTGCTATACAACCCAACAGAGGCTTCAGATTTTTTTTTTTTTTTTTTTTTTTTT
>NW_006790633.1:1034901-1046608 GCF_000442215.2 Lipotes vexillifer | reverse complement strand
TTTTTTTTTGCGGTACGCAGGCCTCTCACTGTTGTGGCCTCTCCCATTGCGGAGCACGGGCTCCGGACGTGCAGGCTCAGCGGCCACGGCTCACGGGCCCAGCCGCTCCGCGGCACGTGGGATCTTCCCGGACCGGGGCACGAACCCGTGTCCCCTGCGTCGGCAGGTGGACTCGCAACCACTGCGCCACCAGGGAAGCCCGAGGCTTCAGATTTAAGGCACTTTCTTCCTTGCAAAGTCGCCTTCAGGCCACAAGAAACTGTTAAGAGAGGGTAGTTCAGCGCTCTCGCAGAGTGCTCTCCGGGACCCTCCGACAGCAAAGCCAGGGGTCCCTCGGGCAGCTGGCTCCCTACTGCTACACTGTGCTCTGCTGCCCCCTGACCTCACCCACCGCCCCTCCAGACGGGAGCATGGTGGCTTGTCTCCCGGGAAAGCAGGGATCAAAGATACTACGATGGCTTGAATTCTCTCCTCCTGCCTTCCCACCTCTCTTGAGCCGAGGGCATTTCACCACCAACCCCCAGTATTTAGGTCCCTTTCAGGGGCCTCCTAGAACCTTCTAGAATGGTGATGAGTCTCTTATTGCATGTGCAGCTGCTGACCGCCTTCTATCGTCTCTTATCATTCACAAAATAGGATTTCAAAATCCAGGGCGCCCTGCTCCTGGCAAAGGAGCACGTCCATCCCCAAGCTGTTCAGGGGTCCAGCACCCCTTTATCACCTGCTCAAAGGTCACCGCAGGCACGATGCTTCAAACACGCCCACAAGTGGTCCCAGTGCCCAAAAGCCCTCCTGCAGTTGATTTCCTTCAGACCACCACTGCCACAACAGTAACAACAATAGTAACAAGGGCCACTTACTGAGCATCTACTGTGTTCTGGGCACTGTAGCAGTTTGACACATGCTACACAGAAACTCGCCAAAGCCTCAGAGCAACACTGCCAAGCAGGTATCACCATTTCATTCAAAAACTTGTGTTCCTTGTATGTTTTGCTAAGAAAACTCAGGCTGGGAAAGAACAAGCAGCTTGCCCAGGGTCCCCAGGTAATTAAGAAGCCGAAATGGATCTGAACTCAGGTCTGTCTGACACTGGGACTCTCTCCACCTACAAAGGTTTGGGGGCTGCTCCCTGTCTGGCCTCTATCTGCACAGCACCCAACGTCGGGAGAGGCACGGGTGGGACACTCATTAATAATATCCCCATTGCCAGGGACCTCTGTTCAGTCCTGAACGGTGGGTTTTTCCTCCAGTTGTAGGCACTGTCCCTATACTTGTGCTACTAAGTGTATAAAGGTACATAGTTATACCACCCCCTAGATTTTCTCTAATTGTTGAATATATTGTGCAATGTTAAATACATAGCACCCTTAAAGCTATCTGTCCATTTATCTTTATTTTTAAAATCTGAACACAGGGGCCAGCATATACTTGAGCTCATTGTTTGACGGTGAAATTTAAACATTAATAAAATAGTATACACCCCCAAATTAATAATGATAATATCCCCATTGCACTGGTGGATGAACTGAGGCCTGCTGAAGAAGCAGAGTGCCCACAGCTCTTCACCTGCGGGGAGAACACAACCCCTTCCTGTAGTTCATATACAAGAGGACGAGGTCTACAGAGGTCCCGCCTCTCCGCTGGGCTCTGTTCACAGGCCTGAGGTCACTCCCAGGTGCTCTGCTACTGCTCTGTTCTGGCGAGCCATGTGCCAACTGCCCCGGGGCCAACTCCACGGAGGGTGCACCTCCGCCCCCATCGCCACCCTCTGTCGGGCGAGAGGCTGAGGCCCAGTGGACAGAGACCTACAGCCCATATCTCGGGCTGCTCCTGAGTCTATACTGATAGCACTTAGCTCTGGCCTCAAGAACCCTTCTGCCACTGAGTTGTGACTTCCCTCTCCTCTGCTCCGGCTGTTACCGCCAAGACTCCCCCGCCTCCCATTCCCATTCTCCTTTCTGAGCTCGGGTGGCAGGTAACTGACACATGACCATCTGGAACCAACACCTGCTTTTCTGAGAAGGAATTCCCCTCAAGGACGATCCAGTCACAGCAACCAAATCCTCATTTATTTGTGCAAACATTTCCTAATATTTATAGCATACACTTTTCTTGCAATACCACACACATATTCACATGCAATACACATGACATGTACAAATCCCCCTACATATATTCATGTTTTATTATACACTTTTCCCCATGGTAGAGATAACATGTGGCTGGCAGAGCTTTGGAAGCTGACTTGTGGCAGAGAGGAATACGAGCTGTCAGAAAGCCCAAAGCAATTTCCGAGTAAACTGGCAGGGGGTGGCGGCGGTGTGGGCACGATCCCAGTAACAGGGGGGCCTTGCTCAGAACCGTTTCCAGCTCCCAGGAAAGAAAGCTGCACTTACAACTTCCTTAGCCTGAAACTTGAGGCTAAAATTCCCTACGATGATTAAGCCCAGTAGACCAGATGATCTACAGACTTGCTTATGTTCAAAGAGTCTCTGTGCAGTGCATTTAACTTATTAAAGAACATTAACTTTTCTTTTCAAAGGCTTTCTCTAATTCACAGAAAACCTGGGTTGACATTCCCAGGAAGACTCAGTAGGCGTCTCAGTCCTACTGAGCCTGTAGGATCACACAGGCTAACAGCTGAGGATGTGGTGTTGCCACACTGTGATGAAAATACAGGCAGCCCTCAACTTGGGAACCTACCAGGTGATACAAGTGACCTTGGACAAGTCACTTAGCTCAGCTCCAAGCTTCAGTTTCCTCAGTGGTACCACGGGAACAACAGAAGAGTCCAGTCGTACCCTGGCCTCTGTCATCACTGAAATTTCCTCCTACTGGAGCCTGCAATGACTAACAATAAAACCTATTGCTTTATGGTTAGGAAAAGGGGTTCATCCTCAGGATAATATGGAAGAGGGAGGTAGGAGGATGCACCCTCCCAAGGCGCCCATCTTAGAGAAGAAGCCCCAGGGATGAGTAGGCGGTGGCGGTGTCAGGGGAGAAGGGAGAAGGCTGAGTCCCCGGCGGCCACGTCGAGGAAGAAAAGGAAAGCCAAGGAGTCTACGGGCTTATCTGCGGCAAGGCCCGAGGAGTTGCCTGGGCTTGAGGGCCATCTTCACCCCATCGCAGCGCACTGCAGTTGACCGGACGGTGGCGATTTCTCCTCCACCAGCCTCCCACCCCACACCCGCTGGAACCCAGTTCCTCCTTCATACCAGCTGAGGTTCAGGGGGACTCGGGCCTCAAAAGGATGGCCTCCTTCCAGGCTTCATGGGCTGCCCTAAAAGCTAAAGCATTATTTTTTATGCTGTTTCCATGGGAATCCTCACTCTCAACAACCAACTTATAAAGGAACTTTTGTAAGAAAAAACAACCCACTTTCCAGTCCGGGGCCACCTGAGCCCATGGAGCTAGAGAGGAGTACACACACTTTCCCATACCAAGCAGAAGCTGGTGGTAATGAAATGACAGGGGACAGTCAAAAATAACACAGACGTCCCAGGGCAACACGCCAGAGAGCAAAGACGACAGGAACCGGGCCTGGTCCGGTACTAGTCTGAATCCCCGACACTAAGTAGGCACACAAGAAGAATGTGCTATTGAACTTTGGGTAAGTCATTTAGCTCTAGCCTTCAGTTTCCTCATCATTAATATGGGGCAATTAAAATGGTGTCATAGGATTTAAACGGAAATTAAATTTAATGAAAAAACGCACATGAGAAAGCTTGGTACTTCGAAGGGAACCAGCACATATGACCCTCTATTATGTGCTAGGAATAGCACATGACCTGGAAACAACCTTGGAAAGTGACGATGATGATCAGGGGGGCGGGCTGGTAACAGTAATGGCTGTTGCTGTTTGGTTTACTCTGCCTTACAACTACCACATGCCAGACACATCATCTCATTTAGTTCTTACAACCACTTGGGAGACAGATATCATGTCCCCTCCATTACAAATAAGGAACCTGCGATCCCAGTGAAGCCAGGACTGCAACTCAGGTCTGTCTGACCAAAAAGGCAAAACTCGATGAATACAGACCCCTTCATTCACTTAGTGAATAAAGATGCCTTCGTTCATTCTTCATATATTTACTGACCATCTTCTGTGTGTCAGGCTTCTGTGGAAGGCACTTGAAATAGAGCAGAGAAGAAGACAGACACTGTCCCTACTCCCATGTAGCCTGTGGTCCAACAGGGAGAAAAAGACAATTAAGCAAGCAATTACTATGATAGCAGGTGGTTAGTCAGGGTTCTCCAGAGAAACAGGATCAACAGGAGATATGTATGATATTACAGAGACACAGAGAGAGACGAAGGGAGGGATATTTATTTCAAGAAACTGGCTCACAATTAGGGGAGTACGCAAGTCTGAAATTCCCAGGGCGGCCTAGCAGGCTGGAAACTCACAAAGGGTTTTCTATGTTGCCATCTGAGGTATAACTGCTTCTTCCTCCAGAAACCTCAGTCTTTGCTCTCATGGCCATCGACTGATGAGATCAGACCCACCCCACATTATAGAGGGCAATCTGCTTTTACTTAAAGTCAGATGATTATAAATGTTAACCTATCTACAAATTCCTTCACAGCACTATCTAGACTAGTGTTTGACCAAACACTAGTTTGGGGGGGTTGGTATATGGAGTGTTAAGGAAACACAGAGAAGAAACGTGAGGATTTAGGAAATGTTGAAAGATTTAAGAGATAAGCAGGAATCAGAAGCTCAAAACGTTCCTCGGAAACTATGGAAATTTACTTATCAAAGACTTAACTCCTCATACAAATGTACCCGGGACGGACTCCCTAGTTAAAGGAGCCCCAGTGAATCCTTCTGAGAACCAAATAATTCCTTAGTCCATCAGTCTGCTTCCTAATATGATATGAGGGGGTATCCTTACACCATATTTTCATAAAGTTGAGTCATGGTGGTGTACACCAAAGGATCTTAAAGGTTGGGAGCAGGGCGTCTGAACAGTAATGAGCCAAAAAAGAAGGGGCTGCATGTGCATCTAGCTATTACCAGGTGCCCCCAATTCCTGAGAACGCTAGGGGTCAACAGAATCTCCCTCCTTCCCATCCACTAAGGACAAATGGCCATGTCGCACTTAAATCTTCCAACCTCATCCTCACTTGAGGACCAGAACTCCGCAACCTACAGCTGAGGAGACCACAGCGTGGGGAGGGGAAGACGAGAAAAGGACTGCGTTTTGTTATTCGGTCACCGTAAGGTCATCTGTTTGGTGAAACCGCAGAGGAGTCTAACTTTTTAACAAGCAGCTCTCAGTGGGAATCACTGTCTCTCTGTCTCTGTCTCTCTGTCTGTCTCTCTCTCTCATTAGCAGGCAGGAGGGGTTCTCCGCTGTGGGTGGCAGCGAACTCCAAGCCCCAGAAGGCCTGCGGGTGGAGACGGACAGGCAGTCAAGCACAAGAGGCAGGAGATAACTCTTCCTCGTCAGGCAGAGGAACACGTGGCCCCTGATCCAGTCTCCCCAGGGGCCACTGCTGCCCCAGCCCCGCCTCCACCCCACCCCAGGGAAGGCAGGCGTCAAGCTGCTCTGTCCTCCACGTGGATGGCTGGAAGGAGAGCCAGATCGGGATCCCTGTCAGTTCGACTCAACTTAGCAGACATTCCATAAATATCTGTTGACCGGACGAATGTATCTAGACCGTACAACAGGAGCACCATATCCTCTTTAAATACAGATGGAGCAGATGCCTGGAAATGCTTTTCCAGTTGGAAGTGAGGATTCACAGAGAGCCTTTCACATACTCTATGGGTCGTGCTACCTGTTTATATAGACCTAGGATCAAGGAGAGGCCACCTAAATCGTAGAGAATCAGCAGAATCTGCAGCCCTGGCCTCCCTGGAATGTAGCTCTGATTTGAGCAGGTCAGCCTTAACCTGTGTGTCAGATTCCCCGTCTGTGGGAATTGTGGGTGAACTCGTAACGATCACCCCTTATCCTGAGAGGCAGCAGTCCTTAACGGCCTCTCCCCACTTTGAACAAAGTTCCCCCTCCGTCCCGACTGCCTTCCCTCCTCCCTCCATTTAGTCAGACCCTCCCTCCCTTCAGGAGCTGCCTCCACACCACCTCCTCTGAGAGGTCCTCCCGGAGCCCCCACTGGGAGCCTGCACTCTCTCCCACTTGCCATGGCAGTGACCAGGTGCCACCAGCATGACGCCCACCCCTCTAGTTAACTATAGCTTAGCCCTAGGGCACTAACATCCTGGGATCCCCTATAGTCGGTGAGCTTCTTGCAGACAAGCACTTCCTCAAGGTGCGCCTCGTATCAGGAGCTCAATAACTAAATATGCGGACAGGCATTCAGGGTGGTGCGATCAAATAACAGATTGCCAAGTCCAGGCTCATTTTTAGTAAAGACTTTTTCTTACACAATAATACTACAAAAATGTTTAAAACACTATCCCACCATACAAACAAAATCAACTAATATGTTCTTCCCTGTTCTCCCCCAGACCTTGTCCATAAGCACAGGTAAGATTTACATAGTTATATTCAAAATATAAACACAATGTTAGCCTCCAATATCTTTCCCCTTAACACTGCCTCTCCAAACATGTTTTCACTTGGGACTGAAAGCCTGCATTTTGTCCTGAGAGTCTCCTCATGGGGTTTCTAGAACAACCAACCCAGCAGATGTCGAGCTGCGCAATTCCATTCTTTCGTAACAGAACATTTTTTTCCCATAGGCAACTTCTCTTCCCCAGGTGTTAAAGCAGATTTTCTTTTCTCGTTTTTTTCCAGAACATCAAAGGTCTATTTTCACATGAAAGCACTCAACTGAATATGCAGTAAAACAAACCGGCCTCCCCCAAGAGCCTCACCCATGCAGGATCCTCCCTGGTGAACGGATTCCTAGTACAGATTGGGGAACCACCCCATGAATACCCAACTCCTGGACTCCAGAATCCTGCCCAGCGCTTCTCAGATCTCTGACCACTCCTGGCAGCCCGGCCCCTGGGCTCTCCGCACTACAAGCGTGTGATTCCTCCCTCTCTCCTCTCCCTCACCAGCGAGCCCAGCCAGGCCCAACCCCCGTCCCTGATGTCTGCCCGGGGCTGTCCCCGGCGCCTCCCCACAGCCACTCCCCTACCCAGGATTTGCTGCCACCACACACCCCGGGGACTCTGCCTGGGCTCTCATTTATCTGCCTATTTACATCAAAGGGACAATATGCTCCCATCAAACGAGGAAAAGGCTGGCTTGCTGTCATCTCAGGGCTTTTTATAAAAATAAAGGGTCAACAGGACTGCGCATCATCTGGCTTCTCCAAACACAACATACAGAACCCCAGAAAAGTGTGACAAGCTAAACAGATGCTCCCCAAATGCTCCCAGTACATTAAAAAAAAAAACACCCCTGACTCTGTCCCAAGGCAGGAAAACAGCATTAGGGAAGACGCGTCCTACCAAAGCAGCAGTTTCTGTGTCATTGAATAAGAAGTATGTTTTAGTGTCCGAATTCCTTTCCCAGAAAAATAAGCATGACTTTCAACCTCCTTATTGACTGGGGAGATGCAAATTAAAACCACAATGAGCCACCACAAAATTGGCAACAATTAAAAAGTCTGATAATAACAACTGCTGGTGAGAATCCGGAGCAATGAAAACTCCTATCTATCTACTCCTAGCCATACAAATAATGCAAGAAGGGGATCTTTAAACACAGTTTCTAGCAAACTTCAGTTGTCCGGACCCCATGACTTGGCAATTCCACTTCTGGATGCATATTCTTATGAACTCTCCCATATATACACCAGGAGGTATGCACGAGGATATTCACAGCAACCCTGTCTGAGCAGACAAATCAGGAATTCCAATGTCCACTGAAAGGAGAAAAGACAAACTGTGGTCTCAGTGAACAGCAGCTAAAACGCATCAATGGGGCAGCCCATGCGGACAGCAAGCTAAACGCCACAAAGTATTCTTCAAGGGTGGAAAGAAGCAAACCTCATGTGGTGGGTGGGCCCGTGCTTCAAACTAGGGAGAAACACACAGGCCTGTGAAGGGGGCTGGGAACAACATTCCACTTCTCAGCCATGTGGTGACTATGTAGGTTACTGTTTTGTTGGTGTTCATCCTTGACTCGTGCACGGCACGTGCTTTTGTACCTATGCAATATTCTACACGTGGGGGAAAAATAAACTCAACTCAAGGCCTCTCCCCTCCGTACGACCGTTTCTTTTTTCGTCTGGGACCTCTTGTCCCCTCTAAAGGAATCTACGTGTTAAGGGCTCCCAGCACTGACTACCACCCTTTTCCCTTGAGCCAAGTCAAAATTCTATCAAGTAGACACAAAACCAAAAGGGAAATGAATCTATTCAGACTGCAAAGCAAAATCTACTCTAGAAAAAATCTCTGCACTCACAGCACATGCTAACTGGGGTTGTACCAGCACAGACAGTGCTTCTGGGATGTTTCTCCTAAGAAGGAAGCTCCCAGTCCTGGGTACTCTGCACTGCCATGCCTCTTCCAGAGAAGAAACAGAGCTTCCTGAGACTTCCTAAGACCCAAGAGGTTAGAGACAGACCTCACAGGCAGCACGCAGAGCTTCCCTCTGGAGCATTAGCAGTGGAATGGGTTCCTTCAACAAGAAACATGGCTCATCCTCTTAACACGGACAAATTCCTAGTCCTTTCCTGCTCAATTCTTCCTTCAATCTAGCGAAATTTTCTCTGTATCACTACCGTCCCCTCCATTCCAAGAAGTCCCCAAAGCTACTGGTGACCAGATGTTGTCCTGCCCCTGAGCCAACTGCCCCTTCCTCCACCACAGCGCCACCCCCTACCCTCCACCCATCTGGTTCAGCTGATTCACACACCACCTTGGTCAAGTCACCTCCTCGGACTCTCAAGCATCCATCCCTACGCTGCCATCCCTGCTTCCACCCGAGCCAAGTGATCCAGGGTTCGGTCTCTAGTCTTCCCTCTCCGGATTCACTCTCCTACCATGTCACAGTCCTAGCTCCTGAAATGCTAACGCTGTTCAAGGAAGCTGACCCCACGTATTAAGCAGATAAAGTCTTTCTCACAGCAAAGTCAAAGCTGTAAACCAGCCCTGCCTCTACCTGCATCTTCTCTCCTCATCTGAGCACACATTTACTGTCTTCTGAATCAAGTCACCTGATATAATAATATAAACAAAACAATAACAATAACGCCTACCTACCGCATGTTTACGGTGCACCTAGCAACGTGCTGGTCAATATAAGAGTACACAAAAAAGACAGAGACACAGTCACCCATGTGCATAACCACAAAAAGGGATTTGGTTAACTGAAAACTGCAGGCTGCAAAATTATACGTATAGAAGGATTTCTTATTTGTAAATCATAATATATATTTTTAGTACACACAGAAAACATACGGAAGAATATATTCCAATTCATTAACTGTAGTCGTGGAGGACAGGCAGCCCTATATAGGTACCTTTACTTTGGATGCTGTGAATTCTCTAATGTTTAATTTTTTTATTATGAGCATGCATTATTTACGTAATAGGGAGTTTTTTAAAACAAATTTTAAAAGAAAGGAAGCCAGACAAAATTCCAACTCTCAGGAAGCTTCCATTTGACTGCTAAAGTAAAAGTTAACACACAGAATGAGAGTGAACAAGACGGCATAAACAATCCAGTTACCGGCTCCTTCCAGGAGGACAGGATATCACAAGATGCCAGTTGTCCAACTCGCGCAATGAACGCCAAAGGAATCAGAAGCAGAGATCAGCTGGCCACAAGTTTTCAGAAGGGTGTGCAGGCAGAGAGGGATTTGCTACGGCGATGGATGGAGAAGGGAACAGAGGGATGGCATGAAAAGGGGGCCGAGCCAGGAGTGACAACCTCCCTGGACTCTCAGGTCTTAGCTTCCCAGTTTCCAAAGCAGTATGGAATAATCTGCCCTCCCTATAAGTAGATCATTTCGAATGCACATAAGCCAAATATAATCTCAACCAAGCCAAAAGGAATATCCCAAATATACCTTTTTAAAAACATTTACTTTAAAATAATTTTAGAATGACTCTAAGAAATGCAAAGAGAGTTGAAAGGGTTCCCCGATACCCTTCACCCAGCTTCTACTAATGTTAGTATCTTACATGAACCATAATACATTTATCATACTAAGAAATTAACATTAATTCCATACTATTAACCACAGACTTTTTTGGGGATTTCACTTGTTTTTCCACTAATGTCCTTTTTCTCTTCCAGGATCCAATCTAGGATACCACACTGCATTTAATATAACTTGCTTTTAAACAAGCGAACATTTTATGATTATTTATTCTCTCTTGCTAAGAAAATGTGCTGATGGCACTCAGGGCAAAGACTTCGTCCTTCTCACCATCAAAGAAAGCGATCTTTGACAGATCTGTCAGCCTCCAAAGGGAACAGAATTTGATCCACAGTGAGATAAAAACCCAGACAACGACCAAACCCCTTAACCCTCCATAAGCAGCCACAACCCTGGCCTCTCTCCACGGCGGCAACTAACTGGTATTTAAAAGTAATTTATGTTAATTGCAATCGGGGATATAGGAACATTACAAAGCAAGTTGGCTTCAAACAAAAAGGCTCAAGAGAGGAGCCTAACAAAAAATTAATTTTGTAAAAGACCTATTTCTCATTCCAACTTGTTTTTAAATATATGTTCTGAGTCACATCCCATTAACCGACTCAATTTATTACTAATCTCAGGGCAACCAACTACCTCGGATCATGCAAGGATGAAATCTTGCATAAAAAAGAAAATGAAATATCTACACACAAACATTAAGCAGGTAGTCAGCTGTGATGACCAGAGAGGATTATTTTTTTTTATTATTTTTTTTTTAACCAGAATTTGTGGTACGGCAGAAAGAGGAAGGTACCTGAACCAGTAACTCACACTCTGCGAAGAAAAATTTCCTCCTGGAGCATGAGACTATAAAAAAACGACTGGTTCAAAGAAAGTTCTCTGGAATTCCCTCCCCATAACAGAAGCCTGTGATGGGAGAAGGCCCCATATTCTCAAAGACCCTTCTTTTAGCTGAGGAAATGACGGTGCTGTTTTGGCATTTTAAAGCGAGAATACTTCAGCTATAAAATCCACTTTGTAGATTGAATCAGCAAGACAGCTGTTTATACAGAAACCCTTTCCTCTCTCCCTCCAAGCCCCTCAGTGATTCCTATCAGTAATAAAACACTGGCTAGAACAAAGAAAAACAGAGTTTGAAACTGAGAAAAAGGCACCAAGAACACACCCCACCATCTTAATACCAACCCAGCCCCCTGCTCCGAATGATGCTTCTCAACCTATCCTGCTTGTAATAGGAAAAAAAAAATGTCCCCAAAGCAGACCAGCTTTTTGTGGCAGAGCCAGAAACTGGGTTGTTATTTGTGTAAAATGCTCCATGGGTGTGACACACTGCATCTTTGATATGCCCTAGGCTTTGAAGTTTGCTCTCTTTTTAGCCACAGGGAACCTGCATGACTCACCAGCACTCTTCCCTCTCCCCCGCCTCCCCACCATGAGCCACCAAACTAAGCACGCGTGGCAGCAGGACCACCGGATTAATTCCTGAGTGACAGAGGCTCGAGGAGAAAAGGAGAGACAGGAAGGCACGTGAGCATCCATCATAGGAAATGAAATCCCAAGAATCCTGTTTGTCCTGGAGGGTGAACACTCTCCCACACCCCAGTTCTTTCCT
>NW_006790633.1:1027936-1034746 GCF_000442215.2 Lipotes vexillifer | reverse complement strand
CCCTTCAAGGCCCAAGTCCAATGTCCTTCCTCTGTGAAGCCTGCCCAACTCTCCCGCTACTCCCCCCTCGCAGGTCCTGTACCACCTTCAGCATCCTTCACCTGTTGATTTAGCACCTACACCTGCTGACGACCTGCCTTCCCAAACAGACTGCAACTCAAGGGCCAAGTAGGCCCCTTCCTCATCTCTGTAACCCCAGCACCATGCCCTGCACCCAGCCCAGAGCAGGGGATCAACAAATGTTTGTTCAATGAATGAACACAACTCAGCTACCCCCAGAAACCACATTACTAAATGCTAATTACCACTCGCTGCATGAATAATGAATGAAGAAATGAACTAACAACTGTCTCCTTGTTAGCCAAGTTGCCAAGTCCTTCAGGAGCACAAAGAAGGGATCAACTGACTTGTGGCCATCGTCGGATGGTTCAAAGACGAGACGGCCCGTCTTGAAGGGGTGTGCGAGAGGCAGGGAAGGAGGGCCACGCCCGTCCTGCAGCTGGCAGCACACTGAGATTTTTACCAATCCAGCTCACTTCCCCAGGGCAACAAGTCCCCTGGAGCTGGTCTTTGTGTGGCAAACTCAGGGATGCCAGCAGGAGAACCCAGCTGTTCGAGGACAGACTCAACTGCGCCTTTGCCCACAACCCACCCCAACAGGGCCACGCCTCAGCTCACTCATCTGCCACAGCCCCCTGCACCTGCCAGTACTTAAAACTCAAAGCCAGATGCTCAAGCAGCACCCAACTGGAGTGCTGTACCGGAGCAAACAACCAGGCAAGATTTATGAGAAAGGAGGCACCGATCTCTTCCCCGCTCACTGGAATAAAAAAGTCACATTCATTCGATCTGGTGCCGGTTAGAGCTGGATGCTCCCAAGTCTAGGATTCATTCTATCCATCAAAAAAGAAACAAGTCCGTCTCCCGCATATGTTATTTGTAGACTTTTGAATGATGGCCACTCTGACTGATGTGAGGTGGTACCTCGTTGTAGTTTTGATGTGCATTTCTCCAATAATTAGCGATGTTGAGCATCTTTTCATGCGCCTACTGGCCACCTGTGTGTCTTCTTTGAAGAAATGTCTACTTAGGTCTTCTGCCCATTTTTTAACTGGGTTGTATGAGCTGTTTGTATATTTTGGAAATTAAGCCCCTGTCCATTGCATCATTTGCAAATATTTTCTCCCGTTCCGTAGGTTGCCTTTTCGTTTTGTTTATGGCTTCCTTCGCTGTGCCAAAGCTTGTAAGTTTGATTAGGTCCCATTTGTTCATGTTTGTTTTTATTTCTATTGCCTTGGGAGACTGACCTAAGAAAACATTGGTACGATTTATACTGGAGAGGGTGTGGAGAAAAGGGAATCCTCCGACTTGTTGGTGGGAATACAACTTGGTGCAGCCATTATGGAAAACAGTATGGAGGTTCCTCAAAAAGCTAAAAACAGAGTTATTATATGATCCAGCAATCCCACTCCTGGGCATATATCCAGAGAAAACTTTAATTCAAAAAGATACGTGCACCCCTATGTTCATAGCAGCACTATTCACAATAGCCAAGACATGGAAACAACCTAAATGTCCATCGACAGATGACTGGATAAAGAAGATGTGGTACATATGTACAATGGAATGCTACTCAGCCATAAAAAAGAACAAAATAATGCCATTTGCAGCAACATGGATGGACCTAGAGATTATCATACTAAGTGAAGTAAGTCAGACAGAGGAAGACAAATATCATGTGATATCACTTATATGTGGAATCTAAAATATGACACAAATGAACCTATCTATGAAGGAGAAACAGACTCACAGACATAGAGAACAGACCTGTGGTTGCCAAGGAGGGGAAGCAGATATGCACTGGGAGTTTGGGGTTGGTAGATGCAAACTGTTACATATGGAATGGATGGACAACGAGGTCCTACTGTATAGCACAGGGAACTATATTCAATGTCCTGGAATAAACCATAATGGAAAAGAATATAAATAAGAATGTATATATACGTATAACTGAGTCGCTCTGCTGTACAGCAGAAATTAACACAACACTGTAAATCAATTATACTTCAACTAAAAAACAAAAAAAGAAAAGAAACAAGTCTGCCTCAGGAAGCCTTCATTAGGGTCATCTGTAGGGCCCGTCTACCCGCCTGTCCCACACCACTGGGGAGAGGCAGCATCAGAGATGTACAAACACACTTGAGAGAGACAAAAGAACGTTTTTCAGTTTCTCTGAATAATTCTTAGAGAAAGTGAACATGCATCAACTATGCATCTACATCTAATATCCTATATTCCTTAAAAAAAAAAAAATAGAAGCACTGACTATATATTCAGAGGATGTGCTATACACACATTACGAAAAAATTATGATCAGATACTTGAGCCTTTACTAATTGTGCAAATAATCACGTCATGGCAAGGTACCACCGAGCACTGTCCCTGTTCGGGGGCTGGGGGGGAGGAGGCGGGCTCTCACTGCCCAGGAGCTCACAGCAGGCCTCAGCCCACCAGCACCCCCTCTTCCCTACGCAGGCCAGGAGCTTCCCAGAGCTCCACACATACCCCTCAGTGGCTCCGTACTCCAAGCTGGAAGCAGGACATGTCGTGTGAAGGTCCTTCCAATGGTCAGGGTCCTGGGTCTCCCTCTCCCCAGCCTGACCTGCCACCCCAGGCTCTGGAGCAAACACCACTCCTGATTCACCAGGAGCACCACTGATTCATCTCTGAAAACCACAGGAGCTCAATACTGCCAACCAAGTAGATGGACTTTTTTTTAATTAACCTTGGCCTAAGCAGTAAATTGTTCAAATGTCCTCAGTTTTGCAATCGAGGCCCTCTACCAAGAAAATAAAATCTTATATTTTGGTTCAAAACATTAGCTCTTTACTTAAAAGGCTCTTATTCTGGAACCTTTGGTACTGGGAATGAACTCTCTCCTTGACCTAGCTCGTTCCGTAAGCAAATGGATTTTCTTAAAGTGGGGTACACCTACAATAAGGAGGGTCCTTTCTCAGAGTAGAGCATGCATCTCCTTCACCTCCCTAAAGTCTTAAGCTCCTAAAGGCAATTGACAGAAAGGCTGTAGAAACTCCTCCATCATTCCTGGCCCCAAATGCTCCCAAGGGCAACATAGAGCCACCTCTCCATATGGCATACCTCGAGGACCTGGTTACAGTCCCAGACAGGGGGGAGCCCCAGCAGCTGGAGATGCCAGGGGGGTTCTTACACCAGTACTGGCTCAGCACTGACTCACCATCTCTCCAAATACCTCCGCCCCCCACCACTCCCCTGGAGTCACCAGGCCTAAGGCACAGGGGCAGGGGGGGCAGTTAACTCTCACTGCCACCTTTCCATACTCACTCGGCTTCTGCTCTTGTTGTCCAGGCCCTGTTCTCTTAGCTAAGTGGTCTCCCTCAAACCCCACAACGCTGCTGACAATTTTCTTTCCACAAGATGAATTTGGTTTTGCCGTTGCCTACAAAGCCTGCATGACTCCAGACTGGCTTTGGGTACAGGCTATATCAAGGCATATCTTGGCTTCAAACGCAGAATCTTTCCTGCTCTTGCCCCCAAACCACCTGTCCAGCCTCTTCTCCCACCCAAACCCTGAACCCGCCCTCCAGCCCCCTTCCCCTGAGACTGCTGCCCCACCGCTCTGTCCTGCAATCATGGTACCCCCAAGGGCCTTCCCAGCCCCCAACCCAGTCCCCACAAATGCACCTCCTCCAGGGATCCATCCCCTCCTGTGTCCTCCTGCCTCTGCCTCCATCACAGCATTCTCCCAACCCCGCTGAGGATGGGGGCTATTTTGTGTTTCGCTTGCATCCCTGTATCCCCACCTCCAGCACAGTGCTCAGCCTACGGCGGGGGGCAGGGGGAAGGGTTGGGGGAGTGGCCTCAGTCTGTGAATTTACCAACCCTCTCTTGCTTGTCCCGGTTCTTAGGAGAGGGTGCTAGTGAGGCTGGGGTCCTGAGTCCCAACCCCTCGGCCAACCTTGCCCTACACCTGGAAAAAGCCAGTTCAATGGCCAGCCACCTGACTGCTGGTCACAAGGCAGGCGAGGCCAGAGTGCACAGACAGCTCGGCACGACCCAGTCCCAGCGCAGGGAGAACAATTCCGGCGTGTGCCCTGTGGATGACGGGTCAGGTGTGTCATCTCTGCACATAAGAAAAAGCAGCGGAGTCAATCCATCTTTCAGCATCCTATAATGGTCCTAAGCAGCATGTTTAGCTGTTATTTCAATAAGCCTTATCAAGACCCAATTTTCTTGGGTCTTCTTTCAGATTCTGCAGCATTAAAAGCCTCGCTGCTTAATTACATTAGGAGCACCTGTATATATTATGTGCAATAAATCAACTTTAATTTACCACCACACAAGGCTATTCATCTTCTCTGGGTTATTTATTGCTCAGTATTATTGGCGCTGAACTGTATCCTCTCCGCTGTAAGAAAGAACAGTTGGGGTAAGAAAAGGCAAAGCTGTATTCCAGAACGCTCCAGGATCCTGATCACACACGTACACAGCGAAAAGGCGAGGAAAAGAAACATATAAGCGAATCCTGGCAATCTGCTCCTTGCTATTTTCCTGAAACACTCCCCAAACATTTTGATGTTTTCTTTTGCACACGTGCACACACACACATACCAGTTACCCACTGAAACAGGCCCACAGGTCTTGCCAGCAAAGTGAGAACCAGGCGTGGGGCGCCGGTTCGGCCAGAAACAGGGACACGCTGCAGGCCAGAGCAGACGATCCTCCTGTCACCTCACCGCCACCGGTGCTGGCCCAGCCCTCGGACGACGCAGGCACGACCCTGACAGATCCAGGGTCAGAGATGAGCTGCTTGCAGCCATCCACACCCGCCACGCCCACACAGTGCCCAAATCAGGCAACCTGGAGTAGGCCAAAACTGTTGCCAGATAATCCGAGCTGAAAACGGACACAGTGATGACACTGGGGACCCTCGTTCCTTGAGAATCTGAAAAACGCTGCCGTTAAGGAGTCGCAAGGCTCTGTGCAGACCCACACCCTCACCCCGCCCCCCGCGTCAGCACCACCTGGGGCCTTCAACTGAGGCCTCGATTTCAACACATCCAGGGAAGGGCCCAAGTGATTTTTCTGCACGGTGAAGTGTAAGAACCACGAACGGTCATAAAGCCTCAGGAGTAAGGCTGACCATCCATTCCAGAATAACATACTGGAATAATTTAAGTAAGAGTAGGTTCCTTCCTCCTTGCCTGGTTCTAGGCTCAGCCCTTTACTTCCATTAATTCCTCACAACCACCCCAAAGAAGGCACTATACTCTCACCACATTATACAGATGAGAAAATTGAGGCACAGAGAGATTAAATAACTTGCCCAGAGTCCCATCTTCATACCTGGCCAGGTAGTCTGGTCCCAGCACCTATGCTCTCAACCACTAGGTTATACTGCCTCTCCCAGCCCTGATCCCCACACCCGCTCCAACTGGACAAGCGTCTTTTGTTCTAAATGAGAGGGAGGCCAAAGTCACTGAGACATCACGGGCCTCACACGCAGCCCGTAAAGCCGTCTGGCTCCCAAGTTCAATATCTAAAGCTGGGCTTCCCTGGTGGCACAGTGGTTAAGAATCCGCCTGCAGGGCTTCCCTGGTGGTTGAGAGTCCACCTGCCGATGCAGGGGACACGTGTTCATGCCCCGGTCCGGGAGGATCCCACATGCCGCGGAGCGGCTGGGCCCGTGAGCCATGGCCGCTGAGCCTGCGCGTCCGGAGCCTGTGCTCCGCAGCGGGAAAGGCCACAACAGTGAGAGGCCCGCATACCGCAAAAAAAAAAAAAAAAGAATCCGCCTGCAAGGGCTTCCCTGGTGGCGCAGTGGTTGAAGAGTCCACCTGCCGATGCAGGGGACACGTGTTCATGCCCCGGTCCGGGAGGATCCCACATGCCGCGGAGCGGCTGGGCCCGTGAGCCATGGCCGCTGAGCCTGCGCGTCCGGAGCCTGTGCTCCGCAGCGGGAAAGGCCACAACAGTGAGAGGCCCGCATACCGCAAAAAAAAAAAAAAAAGAATCCGCCTGCAAGGGCTTCCCTGGTGGCGCAGTGGTTGAAGAGTCCACCTGCCGATGCAGGGGACACGTGTTCATGCCCCGGTCCGGGAGGATCCCACATGCCGCGGAGCGGCTGGGCCCGTGAGCCATGGCCGCTGAGCCTGCGCGTCCGGAGCCTGTGCTCCGCAGCGGGAAAGGCCACAACAGTGAGAGGCCCGCATACCGCAAAAAAAAAAAAAAAAGAATCCGCCTGCAAGGGCTTCCCTGGTGGCGCAGTGGTTGAAGAGTCCACCTGCCGATGCAGGGGACACGGGTTCATGCCCTGGTCTGGGAGGATCCCGCATGCCGTGGAGCGGCTGGGCCCATGAGCCATGGCCGCTGAGCCTGCGATCCGCAACAGGAGAAGCCACGGCAGTGAGAGGCCCACGTACCGCAAAAAAGAAAAAAAAAAAAGAATCCACCTGCCAATGCAGGAGACGCAGGTTCGAGCCCTGGCCCGGGAAGATCCCACATGCCGTGGAGCAATTAAGCCCGCGTGCCACAACTACTGAGCCTGCGCTCTAGAGCCCACGAGCCAAAACTACTGAGCCCGCATGCCACAACTACTGAAGCTGCGTGCCTAGAGCACGTGATCCGCAACAAGAGAAGCCCACCTCAATGAGAAGCCCGCGCACCACAATGAAGAGTAGCCCCCGCTCGCCGCAACTAGAGAAAGCCCGCGCGCAGCATCAAAGACCCAACACAGCCCAAAATAAATTAATTAATTAATTAAATATATAT
>NW_006790633.1:1023362-1027911 GCF_000442215.2 Lipotes vexillifer | reverse complement strand
ATATATATATATATATATATATATATATAAAGCTACTGCTTGGCAACTTGCTGGCAACACCCAGGTCTTGTCTCCGAGCTTCCCACGGATCAGAGGAACAAAGCTTCTCCCCCACTCACTTACCGAAAGCTAGAAACGTCACGGTGCCCGGTGCCGATAGGCTCCCTTCCTCTAGCATGGCAGCCGAGCCGCTGGAAACTAAGTTAACTAACATCACTAACTATTTCATGGCCCTCCTTCTTTTCACCAAGGGAACGGTGATGGATTCTATGGCACACAACTGACTTGTTTACAAGCACGGCAGCAACATTGAACTTCCATTTGATAATCTGCCTTTAATCAGGGCCTAGTAAGATCCCTGGCCAACCAATCTCACCAGACACCCTCTTAAGGGCTCATCTTACAGACGACAGAGAAGAATAAAAGGGGAAAAGAGAGAACAGTGGAGTCCTAGCAAGAGAACCTTTTTTTTTTTTTTTTAATGAATTCATTTCAAGTAAAAGTCCATTTTGTGCATGCAGTGGGGCCCGCTCCGGAGTGATGAATGTGTGTGTGCAGAGGATGAGAAGGCAGATCAAACTCACAAGCTTGTAACCAAACTCCTGGAGGCCCGAAACACGGGACTGCCGGGAGCCAGAGTACAAAGTCCCTCTGCAAAAAAGGCCTCCATGAAGAGCTCCACAGAGAGGTTGGCCTGGGGGAGCATCCCTCTCTCTGCCTTTTCACTTGACCGCAGAGAGAAGTACCCGGGTCATGGCCTGGCCCAGGTGACATGCCTGAGTGCCTTCTTGCTCTTGAATTCCATGAATATTTCATGGTGCAGGTTCAAACCCAAAGACCCTCAGAACGCATACAAACCTTTCCCGTTCTTCCTGCACAGAAGCCACCTGCGGGGCTAGATGAGTGATTCTCAACCAAAGGTGACTGTGTCCGCAGGAGACATCTGACAATGTCTGGAGACACGGTTAGGTGTCACGGCTGGGGAAAGGGTGTCCCTGGCGTCTAGTGGGTAGAGGACAGGGATGGTGTTAAGCATCTTACAATGCACAACGCAGCCCACCACACCCAAAGAACTGTCCAGCCCAAAATATCAACAGCACCGAGGCTGAGAGCCCTGGGCCAGAGCACTGAAAGTAATCACACATCCACGCTCAGTACAACCCTCCTCAGCCCCCACTCCTTCTATCACCGCTCTCGCCCATCACCTCACTAAATCAAGCATTAGAAACCGAACCAGAGCGATCTATAATCTGGATGCTGAGGACCACCCTCAGCTCTCGGCTGAGGGTCTGCACCGTTAGAACATCCCTCAGTGTCTGGCGAAAGCTGCTCTCAGACAGGGGTCAGAGAAAAGGCGGGGGGAACACAGGAGAAGTTGGGCTGCCAACCATCTCGAACTGACTGGGAAGTTACCCCTAACTGAGCAGATCCCACGCGTGTAAGGATGGGGGTGGATTCTGCAGAAAAGAGAGGAGGGCACAACGAACCTTCCAGGGCCTGGAAGCCCAGGCAGCACACTGCAGCCCCTCCGTCCAAATGAGCAAAATTAACCGACTGGTATAAGGTCTTGATACCTGCAAAACGTCTGGCCTCTCCCAACAGCAACAGCCTGGCTGAACAGTCGGCACTGTGTAAGCACCTACTGAATGCCAGGCATCGTGCTAGGTGCTCTAGAGAAGGTGTTTCAGTCCCCACAACCGCCAGGCAAGTCTACTAGTCTCACTTTACATATGACACACATGAGGCTCAGAGAGGTCATGTAACTTGGCCAAGTCTCACAGCAAGGATTCAATGCCAGAACTGTCTCTAAGAGAGGCACTATCTACCAAACCACAACGCCTCTCTTCTGCCAAACACGCCTCTGGAAGAGGGGTGGAGAAATAAAGCAGGAAGAAGCCCCAAATCCGCCCTGGGCCTGCTCTCCCACATGCAGCCCTGCTGTTGTTTGCAGAAGGGGAGAGAGAGATAGTCTGACCACCTCCGTCTGGTCTATAGCGTCCCGCAAGGAAGCCGGCCCAGCACGATCCTCTCACTCCGGGCTCTGTCCTGGGTGCTCTGACCCTGGGACCGATTTCACTCACAACCTGCTGAAACCTATATCCTGCCCGCTCCAGGCAGGGCCTGTGATGGAACCCATTTGATTACATGTAATTAACAAAAGAACCCGGGCTGGCCACCTGTGCAACCGTGAGGGTTTAACGAGGCAGGGAGAGAGCTCTCTGATGCCCTAGTTAGGAGAAGAAAGACCTAAAGTCCTAGAAGAACCTCAAGCCTCTTACCTGTGCTGAAGCCCCAGCCCCCACCTGTGTTTGGACACCCAACACAAAGCAGAACATCAGACACCAAACACTAACCAACAAGTGCAGAACAGAAGCATGGGACCAACCGGGTCAGGGGAGAGTCAACACCCAAGACCCTGGGGCTGAGGAACTGGAGATCCTCCCTCTGAAAACCGTCCCTAATGCTCCCCGTCCTTGCCATGCCACTTCCCCAGGGCTGGCCGCGAAGGATTTACGGAAGAGATGACCCACCAGCCAACCATACAGAACCCACACTCAGGTACGACAGGGCTTCCAAGCTCAGCAGCCCGTAAGATACTCGGGGGAGCCCCCGTGGGGCTCAGTGTTCACCGAGGGAAGCAGTGATGAGCTTCTTTTCTCTGCACGGCACTGAGTTCCCACATGAACACGGCAAGGAGGCATCCTCGAGCTCCTCATGAGGCCCTTGCAAAGGGTCTTATTATGAAGTTTTAGAGAAAGAAGCGGGGGGGGGGGGGGTGGATGGACCTTGAAGGCATTGTGCTAAGTGACATTAAGTCATAAAGAGAAAGAGAAATACCTATGATTTCACTTATATGTAGAATCTAAAAAAACCCCAAAACACACACACACACACACACACACACACACACAAAATGAGTTCCAAGCTACAGAGAACAGATTGGCGGGTGCCAGGGGGGGGGGGGGGGGGGGGGAAGAAAGGAAAGAAAGAGAAGGAGGAAGGAAGGAAAGGAAGGAACAGAAGGAAGGAAGGAAGGAAGGGAGGAAGGGAGGAAAGGAAGGAAGGAAGGATGGATTGAAGGAAGGAAGGAAGGAAGGAAGGGAGGGAGGAAGCAAGGAAGGGGCTTTTTGAGACTACTTATTTGCAGAATACTCTCAAGAGACCATGGATGTGCAGCGAATGGGGCTGCTTTCTTTTAAATTCCCAATGCCAAGAGAAATGTTACTCCAAAACTCTCTGCAGTGTCTCCAGGCTGGCCCCCCTCTTGGCCTCTGCTGTGTCGCCGAGCATTGCGTCCTACCCTGCAGGACCCTGCACATCCTAGCAAGCCTCATCCCACCGCGGCGTTTTAATGAGTGGTACCCGTGTCTCTTCCCAACGCTGCCTGCTCTCTACCAGAACACACCTTCCTAAGTCTGTTTGTTCACTCTAAAGAAGGCGAGGGGTGGGGTTTACTGGGAGGTCATTTTGCCTTAGGAAAGGAAGAAATTAAGTTGAGGCCCTCAGTGGGCTGGGGAATCCGCTCTCCATCAGACAAGCGACCTTGGGAAAGGTCAGTGGCAGCCCCTGGTTTATGGAACCCGGATACCAAGGCACGGTCACCTCTGAGAAGCACAAATGGCAACAGCAGCACGCCAAACTCTTTTGTGGGGTGCCTCTTAAACCCTCCAGAAATCTGTCCAATTCCTTGCAGAAAAGTGAAAAACAAAAGTGCTCTCAGCAGGAGGGGGAAGCCAGGAGGCGATTATGAGCAATTAGTAAATCCATGATTCTCAGAGACACTGATTTAGGCCAGCAGTTCTTATTAGTGACCGTCGAGGAAAATGCAAGGACACACCGCTTCAAGGAGAGGGAGGAAAAATCGCCACAAACCACCTTCAGTTTTCCCCTCAAACACTTAAAATCTGTGCTCGGTCTTTATTTTTTAACTATTTTTTAAATTCATCTGTATTAGAGTATAGTTGGTTTACAATGCTGTGTTAGTTTCAGGTGTGCAGCAGTGAATCAGGTACGCCTATGCCTATATCCACTCTTTTTTAGAGTCTTTTCCCGTATAGGTCATTACAGAGTATTGAGTAGAGTTCCCTGTGCCATACGATAGGTCCTTATTAGTTATCTATTTTACATAGAGTAGTGTGTGTATGTCAATCCCAATCTCCCAATTTATCCCTCCCCCCCATCCTCCCTGGTAACCGTAAGTTTTCTACACCTGTGACTATAGAGTCCGCATACAAGAGCTATCATTTGATATTTGTCTTTGCCTGACTTACTTCACTCAGTACGACAATCTCTAGGTCCATCCATGTCGCTGCAAATGACATTATTTCGTTCTTTTTTATGGTGCTCAGCCTTTACGGAAAAAGTTATTTGGAAGTTATTTCCTTAAATGCCAAAAAACAAGTAAAACTGCAGCCACCAGTTCTGTTGGTCCCCATGAAATTACTCTCCCCAAATCCTGGCAACGGGACAGGGAGTTACGTATCAGTCCAAAGAAAGAGAGAAAGAAAGAAAAAGAAGAGCAGAAGGGTGGGGGGAGGGAGAGAGGGAG
>NW_006790633.1:1011829-1023352 GCF_000442215.2 Lipotes vexillifer | reverse complement strand
GAGAGGGAGGGAAGAGAGAGAGAAAAGCTACCCAACGTGAACAGCAGGGCCCTTTCCTTGCCCTCACCAGGGAAGCGGGGGTAGAAAACCCATTGGGTCTCCACTCCCACTGCGTCCATGGAGGATGCAAAGGTATCGATGCCTGGGACAAAAAGTATCCTTCAGTATTTTTTTTTGTTTTAATATAGCCCCTCATCCTTCAAAACACCTGTTCAGGAAATCATATTGGCATGACAGAAAGTGCTAGGAGCCTTACTAACTGATAGGCAATCAGGAAAGAAAACATTTCTAAAAATATAATGATGCTTGCTGGGAAAACAGGATTCCGTTTGCGCAGAAATCCTCAGGAACACCTCTTCGGGGAGACGTTCCTGTAACTGTTTTTAAACATTCAGTTCTATACCACAGAATTCAAAACAGCTACTAAGAACACAGCAGCTTCGCAGGCACAGATACGGGCCTTCCACAAACGATTTTATTTGAAGGTTGCTAACAGCACACAGCTATGCATACTTTCCTCTGGGCCTCTCCTCTGCTGAAAAGTGCTGTGCCGCCCCCTCCCATTTATTGTGTGTGTGTGTGGCTTTTTTTCTGATTTGCAAGCACCCAGAGAAGCGCCGAGGAATTGCGGGTCAATGTGAAAATGTAAAAATGCTAACTAGCCTCCTAAACAGAGCCCCCTCTATGCCACTGCAAACTTCTTTAATGGTTCATCTGTTTGGTTTCTGCCGGTTTGTTTATCTAGTTACTGCAAGCAGTTAGAAGAAGACAGCAAAAGAAAACAGAAACAAAGGCTTTCTTCCCAGGAGGGGAGAAAACGGGTATCCTTGAACCCAAAGAAGTCCCCTCCCCTGCCTACCCTCGCCTCGCTGAAAGTTAGCTGCCCCCTAACCTTGAACACAGAGTATGTTCCAGCCGCTCCTGGCTCAACAATCAAGTTGAGGAATCCTTATCTTAAATTAAGGCCAGTCCCAGCTGAGGGATGCAAATCACCTTTTAAAAGTCGGAAAGAAGAAACTTCTGAGAAACCGAAGCTACTCTGTGCACCGAAACCTTCCGTCCCTTCCTCCTACGAGGCTCCTAGAAAGGGGAGGGGTTAAGGGCAAAAACAGGTCCAAAACCTGATCCCTGCTCAGCTCAGAGCCTCAATAAATTGTTACCAACTCGCCTCCCCAAATTCTCCACCTCTCTGCTCCCATTCCCACCAAGCAGCTGCCTCCCCCAGTGGGGGCAGGAGACGGCACCCTTAAGCCCTCCCCCCATGCTTCTCATCTCTATGGTGACCAGAAACACTCTTCACTCGGATAAACAGGAATCCCAAACTTAAAAACTTTCTTCTTCCCAATAACTGTCTCTGACCATATTTTAATTAAATTATTTCTTTAAAAATTGGGGTCAGGAGACTTCGCTGGCGGTCCAGTGGTTAAGACTCCATGCTTCCACCGCAGGGGGCACGGCTTTGACCCCTGGTCGGGGAACTAAGATCCCACGTGCCACGGCCACAAAACAAAAAATGGGGGCCAGAGCGTTTTATGTGTGATTACAGTCAAACCACACCACCCCATCTCCTCCTTCAACCAGCCTTACCCCCCAGTCACTTAAAAACATGTATATTTTCTGGATTTCAAAGCCAGATGTGGCTGCACAGCTGTAGGCAACAAACTTGTCAAGAGAAAAAACACTTATACACACCTCTAAAATACCTGTACCTAGAGCACACAGGTTTATTTTTCGTTTGGAGTGCGAGTTCTGGTCCAGTGGCTGAATTGCAAACACCGTGGGGGGAGGGCTGGGGACAAGCACAGGCCTGGGCCTTAAGGACGCCTGAAACCAGGGCCACCTGGGAACCTCACAGCCAGGCGTCGCCCGGACAACCCCTCGGGGGTGGAGGGCCGGAGGGGCCTCCATTAAAGAGAAACAAGTCCACAAGGATGAAAAGAAACCAATACCCCAACACTGCTCAACTCTGCAGGCCCCTTTTTAGAATGAAAAAGGAAAATAAACCTTGGGCAGCGCTGATACAGGGCATCAGAGCAATGGGCTTCCCCGCTGAGAGCCGCCCTGAACACACTTGAAATCGCCTAAAGTTGCCTATTTTTGTTGGCATCACGCCCCTTTTAAGAGTGTTTGCAAATACAGAGCGATAGATATTTCCTAACCGAAGGCTCTCCTGAGAAGGAACAGAGCCCCACTGGGCACACCGTGAACGCTCCCCCGAGTCCCCACCGACCTGCCACGTCAGCTGGGAGCCCCCAGGCTCCGGGAACGCACTCCCCCCCCCTACCAAAGACCATGCTTCTGGGGCGGCCACGTGTGTCCTCCACCCTTTCACATGCTCCACCAACTCTGATGACTCTGGAGCCAAATGTTCTCTTCCCATTCGCTGCCTTTCCAGGGTCTGGATGGAGTTTTTTGGTCACTGTTGTGTGTTGTCGTTTCGAGACTTTTTTGGTTTGGGGGATTTCGAAGACCCTTCTCTGCTGGCCCTTCTTTATTTTGTATCTAAATACACGTTCACATGTTCTTCGAGTGGCTTAAGGCTTGGCATCCATCTCAAACACATCTACAATGGATCAGGAAGCAAAATCTGTTTCTGATTATCACAGACAAATCAAGCCTCCCTGAGCTGGAGAAAAAGATAGGAGCTCTGGTAAGGGTCCGGGACACAAAACGACCCCTGGGTCCTCCTGCCAACAGAGGAAGCATTTCAGCCCCGGGGGCTGACAGTACTGCCTGATGCCTCTGCTTATAAACTTCCCAGCCACCCACTCTGGAGAGTTTACGGGTGGGGACTCCACAACTAACGTTCTCTAGAAATCCTGGCGAGTTTGAAAGGGAAAGAAGGGGAGTAGGGAGAGGCCCAGGAGCCCCCTCTCCCCCGCACAAAGGCAAGCCCCTAGCAGAGAACACAGCTGTGGGAAGATGAAAAACATTTTATTGTTTAAAGAGCAACAGAGGGTTGCCGGACATGGGCAATTTAAAATTAAATACAACTCCAGGCACAGCCGTTCGCAGTTAAAGGTGAGCACGTTCTTTCGAAAGCAGAATCATCCCTGCCAGAAGGGCGGCCTTCCACTCGGGGACCCAGATGTCTCCTCAATTATTAAAGCTTTAATAGGTGGCCACCCACCTGCCCTGGATGGCAAGCCTCTTCTATGACATATTTTCTTAGGGGAAAAAAGAAAAAGTTTTGCCCTCCCGCTCCGTGCACAGAGCATAAACTAAACGCTTAAGGGAAGGTGAGTGGTATCTTGTCACTGAGGTAAAGGACTCAATTATAAAACCTTCCGAAGGATTCTCAAGGCGCACCTACCTACTGTGACAGCGACTTAACGCAAAATCGAAAGACAGGCTAAAACATTTCCCCCTACACACCCCTTCCTACCCGCCTCCCACCTTTGCAGAACACAGAGGGGAGAGAGGAAGCAGGGAAGGGGGCGCCCTGAGACCTGGACACTCCTCTGACATGAAGCAGCATCCTTTCCTCCTGAAAGACGAGCCGGCCACACACGTGCTGCTTGATCACATCGGCAAGAATCGTGGCTTGGAAGCCCGCACTGCTTTTAGGATGGGAGTCACTCCGCAGCCGGGGTGGGAGGCGGGGAGGCAGGCATTCTCCGGGCCTCTGCCTTGTCTCAGTGCAAAATGAACACCCTGCAGGATGGCCCCTCGGAGGAGCAGCAAGGCTTGCAGAGAGAAACTTCCAGACTCCTGCTATCTGGGAATCCTTGGGAAACACGGGGCTGGCCTCCAGGCTGCTTTCCAGCCTCTCGAAGCCCTTTGTGAGTGTTTCCGTCTAAGCGCTCCCTCTGACCGCAAGACCAAACACACCTCGTCTGAAACGAACCCCAGTGACCCCAAGGAAAGACTCGAGACCCCAAGGTCACCAAGGAAGGGACACCAATGCAGCCTGCAACCGAGCCTCACCTCCCGGCTTTGATCTCAGAGGAAATAAAGCCAGAGCAGTCAGAGCAGGGACAAACTGCCAGTGCTGACGTCCCGTCAGCCACTTCAACCTGGTTCCACGGAACATCCGAACTGAAGACACATTTCAGATTGTGCTTTATCTCCACCAGGATCCTCCACCTCCGTCCCGGGCATCCTCTGTCTGCTCCCGGCCCAGGTCTGTTGCTGGGCAGCTCTGGCAGTTTTCAGTCAACCTGCCGGCTTTACTCCACAAGGGCCCTTTTTACACAAAAGGCCTCACTGAGGCAGAACGGCTCACCTTTGATTTTGCTCACCTCTCACATGTAAAGATGGCTCGAGGCCTCTGCTGAGCACGGCTGCACTCGGGGAAAGCCTGACATGCAGTCTGTTGGGAAGCAAGGCTTTCGAAAGCGTTCTCTGGAAGGCGTGATCCTAGCTTGGGTTCTGCTGGAAGGGAGAGCTAAATGGAATGGGCTGGAACAGAATCAGCCCAGGAGAACCCAGCCGGAGATGGAGCAGCGACGCCGGTTTGCTGGGAGGCACTGGGAGAGGGAACCAGAGGCAAAGATACACTCCCTGAAACACCCTATGTGTTTCGGTAGCATTTATGAACATCGTCCTCCAATAATGGATGCTGTAGTAAGTTGCCTAAAGGATATGTCCCCTGCCAGATGCAAACGCAGGGACTGTACCCCACTCCCCAGCTTTGGTCTGACTCCGGGTCAGAGCTCCAGTCACTTGCTGTGCGGCGAGCCAATCAGTCTTTCACCCCATCCGCCTCTGCATGGTGAACTCCAGACCGGAAGGAACAATTCGCCCTGCCCCGCAAAAGCCAAGCTGCCTGACTGCTCCCACACTTCCTTCGACTTGGAGGATCTCTCCTCTCGAGATGCAGCTCCCGGAGGCCTCCTCTGATAGGCCTGCCCTGCCCCGCCCTCTCCTCTTCTGTGCCCCTCCTGTGCGTGGTCCAGACGAGCACGGCCACTGTCCCCCACCCTAGCACCCTGCCTGGTTTATACACCTGCCTCCCTCCAGCCTGGGAGCTGGGAGGGCAGGGCCAGTGCCTGAGCCTGAGTCTCTACAGGGCCCGAGAGCACCCTAAGAGACTATGTTTGTCCAATACATGGCCTGGGCTGTGCTCATTTGCACAGACCCCCTTTTTCCCCTCCCACAAGATGCTTTCTGCCACACTCCCTCTTTCCATCGTCCCTTCAAGGGAATAACAGTAATAGTATACCAACACCTCCTAAGGCTTTTCCACCTACAACACCTCATCAGGCCCGCCCCCGAAAAGGAAGTCAGGCTGCAGCGGGTGGGAGCCGGCTGGCCACAAGATGCCGCGGCCACCGCTCCCCGGGGCAGGTGGCCGAAGAGGGCTGGACCCGCCCCCACTTCAGACATTCCTCCTGCACACAGCAGGCATGAGAAACAGGTGCTGGTGCCTGGTTTTCACCAAGAGGGGAGGACTGTGGGATAGTAAGCAATCAAAAGACAGACCCTTTGTCTGCCCAACACACTTAACATTCTGAAATCGCTAATGGCCTTTGACAAGCCCTGCCTCAGTCAAGCAAGGCCTCTGAATTTCAGAGAGCACCAGACGTGGGCTTCCAAAAACTAATGTGAGTCTCCACATCACTTGGCGATTGGCCCTCCTTTTCTCCCTCCTCCCTCCTGCTGCAGCTGAGATGTCACACGCGGGGAGGATGCGGTCCCCACACCCGTGAAGCTGTCTGGTGCCCGGGAACACAGATGGGCCCACCCCACAGCTTCCTATGCCCTGCAGGGTACACAAGGCAGCCGGGGCCCACAGCCTGGGCAGTAGCGGATCACAGCCCGGGTATGTCGTCACCTAAGCTCCGGACCAGGCATCTCAGGCAGACGTCGCCTCCTTGACCACAAATCTCCCTCCGCAGGAGGCTCTGTCCAAATCAGAACGTCAATGTCAATCTGTGCAGGGCGGGTGTCTTCTGGAGGTGGCCACACCTTGGCGAGTGTCTCGGGCACCTTCAGTCGGACCTCTGCAGAGCTGTTCACAGTAAAAGCAGCTCCCACTTATCAAAGTGCCAACCACGCCCCAGACACCATGCTGAGTGAGCTCTTTATGAACACTCTCAGGCAATCCTAGCAACAACCCTGTAAGGGAAATACTAGTCTTACATTAACCCACTTTACAGATGGGGAAATTGAGGGCCAGCAAAGTTAAGTGAACTTCCCAAAGTCCCACAACCTAGGAAATTATTAGGCCAGAAAGAAAACTCTAAGACTGCCCACCTCCTAAGCCTACTCTCTCAAACCCTAAGCGCAGCTGGTTCCCACCACATACTCCCCCATCTTTCCTCAGTCTACAGATAAGGCAACAGAGGCACAGGGCTGCAAGGCAACTAGCCCAAGGTCAAGTTCAGCTACTCAGCACCGAGATGAGAACGAGAAGCCAGGCCTCTCCCGCTGCGCCTGGAGCATTCACATCCATGGGCAGCGGCCCTCCCTCCTGCCCCCTCCACGCCCGGCAAAAGGAAAACCAACCCAAACCCACAGGCCAAAGAAGAAAGGCCCCTAATGTGATCCAACCTCAAGCGAGCTGTCTAGGGCTCCTCTCTCCCTAACTGGACAGTGCAGCTTGCTGGCTCTCTCTGTCCTTGTCCTTTCTGCCACCCTCCCCAAAAAGACTGAGTAAGCACTGGTAAGGCTTGGAAGCAAGAACCTAGAGCCTCAGCACAAAATGAAGCATCTGCCTGTGACCTGGCACTAACAGGGGCACTTGCCTCAGAGGAATTCAAGCATCACCCAATTTGGAAACTAAGGAAATGAGTCGTGCCTCTTTTAGGACCTTCCCTTACAGAGGAGGAAACTGAGGCCAAGAGCAGTGGCGGCAAACCGGTCACGGCCCCACGATGCTGGGGACAGGGCGAGGGCAGACAGAGGCAGAACCTCCTCTGGGCCCAGACGCCCAGCTCTCGTCATGTCCCTCCCTGAAGGCCCAGGAGAATCTGTTGCATTTCTTTAAGAGACAGGCCCTCATCCCTTTCTCTCTGTCTCTCTCTTTATTCCCTTGGCTTTTAAACCCAGACATTTTCACCAAAAGCAGGCACGTGCAAAAAGAAGCCACCTTTGTCACGACATGAAGCTCCCTCATCAAGCCACTGAGGTCTAAACTGCCTCCTAATTAATATTAACCCTCCAAATCAGAGTCATGCTCAGAAAACCTTGGATGAAGAGACACAGGGTGGGAGAGGAGTCTCCAATTTTCTTCTTCCTTCATCTGGAAAATTAAGAGCACCGCTGATTTGAACAAGAAATCATCAAGGAAAGCAATCACAACTCCACACGGCCCGTCGCGCGATGGACCTGGATGTATAACCTGCCACTCTCGTGCCCTGAAGTTGAAATGACTGTGGCACGGATAGCGGTGATGGCCTGGGCTTGTCCCTCCTCCTTCATCCTCAGCAAACAGAAAATCCCCAACGGAAGAGTCTGGAGGAGACCAGGCTAGAGATCTTCCTTAGCTGCCACAGTAAACCAGCAGAAACCTGGTCCAAGGCTCCACACCTCAGTCCACCAGATGCAGGCGTCCCCCAAGGCTTTTTGCCTACAGGATAATGGCGGGTGCAGTGAACACAGAGCGCTGGAGGGGGAGGGGTGTCTGGAGACCCTCCACTCCAGACCCAACATTTATTTGCTGTTTCTGCATTAATTACAATAAACTGCTCCACAGCCTAGCAATCACTTAATGGAGCAGCAAATATGGCTTTTTCCCTATCATCAGTCAACGAAATCTACTACTAGCCCCCTCCTCCAGGCCACGCCTTTCCCATCGTCTACATGCTGACACTCACACTCACCCCATTCCCCCAGCCCAGCATCCACTTAAAATCATAATCTTGCTCTCCGTTTCCAGCAACACCTGGCAGGTGGATTCCTTCTGCCAGATATGAAGTGCAGGGGACGAGTTTGGAAATGAGCAAAGAGATGAGGACAGGCAAACTGCAGATGCCCTAAGATGCGGGGGGGCTCTCCCATCCCCCGCAGAAGATGTGAGGGTCAGGGACCCAGCAGGCGTTAGCTGGGACCCGTGGGCACTTCCTGGAGCACTGCCAAACGGACTCCCACTCACATGACTGAACTCACGGGCTCGTGGATCAAAACCTAATATTTCAAGTCCCCAAGTAAAAGTTCTGTGAAAAGGTCACACCCCCATCCCAAGGTTCTCCCTCCCTCCCAACGGTCCTCATTCACAGCTGGGAGCCCGTCTTTCCCTGAAGTTATTCCTTCCTTCTAAGCATCCCCCAAACCTCTTTAACCACCCAGCCAGTGCTTCTAGGGACCACCGAGGGTCAAAGGAACAAGCCCACCTTCAAAGACTTGCTGACACCACCTAAGGTTCCTGACAAAATAAAAGTACTGCCTTACGCTTGAAAACTTGGGTAGATTGAGGCTACCAACACCCCTTTCTTAAGATCTGCTTCTCTCCACTCCGCGCACTAAGGACTTATCAGCTGACTTTTATTCTCATCTCCAATAAGAACAGAACACTTTGCATCTCCCTCAGTTTCAAGATACAAAAGAAAACAAAAAAATTCCCTGGTCACGGGGAAGAAATTAACACGTTCTGAGTGTCAACCATACACCAGGTGCCTTATCGACAGTGTCTCATTTCAGACCCACAACTCTATCATCCAGTTTTTTAGGTGCAGAATTGAAGCTCAGAAAAGTGTGGACACCTTTCTAAGGTCACAGAGTTAGTGCAGCGAGATTCAGACTAGGTCCCTGTGAGCCCAAAGGCCGTGCTCCTATCAAAGCACAAGCCTCGTGTGTTACAGCACACGCGCTTGTCCGGATCCAAATCACATGCAATTCCACTCAAGTCATATATACTCATATACGAACACAATCCACGTGTGTGTGTATATATGCTCTTTTGTAGTTCTCGAATATTACATTTAAAAAAATAGGCAGAAGACCGCTGTCCTTAAAACAATTCTCCAACTACCAAGGCAGTCATTTTGCCAAACCTGCCATAGGACATCACCCTTCCTGACAACACGGTAACTCACATATCACAGCGCTGTGCGCCAGACACTGTCCTTAACACTTTAAATGTTAAGTCATGTAGTCCTCACAACAACCCCACGAACACTATCTCCATTTTACAGATGACAAAACTAAGGCACAGAATATTTAGATAACCTGCTCAAGGTCACATACCTGCTAAGTGGCAGAGCAAAGATTCAAACTCAGCCTAGTTCCAGAGCCCATGCTCTTAAACATTAAGCCATACCGCCTCAATAGAGAGGAATAAAAATAACAAAGTCAACGATTCAACGCAGGGTGGGGGATGGAGTGAGATCAGGCCTACATTTGGAGCCTTCTCCCCCATATTTTCAGCCCCAAACCTCCATGACCCCAACTCATTCCCAAGCTGGTCTCACAACTTCTCTCTCTAAACGTGAATAATTATTCTATTCAAACTCTCCTGTCAGTACCTAAGACAAGAGCCCAGAGGGCCTGAGGAGCGGGTCTCTAGGCAGCTTTTAAAGCCCCTGCACAGGGGGAGATGTTTGAGGATGTTTGAGTTCAAACCCCCAAAGCACTTCCCGACTCTTGGGGGGTTTTGTCTAGATAGCCCTGAAAAATGGTCATTTCCCATAAGCACAATCAGTCCTTCTCTGGGGATGCCCAGGGGGTCTGATCATTCTCACTCCATCGTCTCCTACAGCTTGGGAAGAGCTCAGGTGACTGCTTCCACGGGACCTTCTGCTTAATCCACTGGGGTCATGCTGAAGAGGGGCAGCGAGGAGAACTAACGCTGTGAATGCACAGGCTTTGAGCAAACAGGACGATGTGGCGATAAAGGCAATCACAACACGCTAACGTGGCAGCGAGCCAAACACGAGCTGCCCAGGCAGGACTTGTGCTCAAAAGCACTTTAATAGAATCCTTTCAGCAAGTGCAGCAGAAAAATTCATAATGAGGTTCCCCCTCCCCACTGTGTCAGTCAGGTTCTACAGTTGTGTGGATCCAGTGAAAAATCACTTTTAACAAGGATATGGGACACGTACGGACGTTAACCTGAACATCGCGTACTGCAGGGAAAAACAATGATCAAATCAGTGGATTTTTATTTTCAAAGTGATTTCAGTAAGGCATTCTGCCATAATCAGCTTTACTACCCCTATTAGCACAGGAAAACAAGTTCTGAACCTGGCTCCCTAGTGAAAAACGCGAAATTTGTATAATTAAAATTATACTTGTGAAATTCAAACACACTTTAATTTCCTAAGGGTCCCCTAATCAAGTCAGAAGTTCTTACTAAAACCAATTATCTGCTTTGAAAACAGAAGAGGAAACAGATACATGTAGCAGTCTCGTGGAGATTCACAGCCCAATCTTTTCCTAGGTTCAAGCATCCTAATTTGATCCTTTTTCCCCAGGTAAAAGAGACAACGAACCTACTGGCTGGCTTTTATTAAGTGTTATGTGTGTAAGTTTAACCATTTTTGTTTGCCTTTAGGTACAAAAATGACATATTCGAGAGATATTCCAGAGGGAACTGAGTTGAAAGGAAAAAAAACAAAAAACAAAAACAGGCATGTGCCAATAAATACACACCGTATTTCCACCCACCCACCCCACTCCAGGTCCCAGGTAGATTTTTTTCCTTAAAAATCTCACAGCAGATTTTTTTTTTTTTTTTTTTTTTTTTGTGGTACGCGGGCCTCTCACTGCTGTGGCCTCTTCCGTTGCGGAGCACAGGCTCCGGACGCGCAGGCTTAGCGGCCGTGGCTCACGGGCCCAGCCGCTCGGCGGCATGTGGGATCTTCCCGGACCGGGGCACGAACCCGTGTCCCCTGCATCGGCAGGCGGACTCTCAACCACTGCGCCACCAGGGAAGCCCCTCACAGCAGATTTTCAAACACTTGCCCATTACTCTTTAGAAGGCTCATGTCAACACCAGGATGAGGAATCAGATAGACATTCCAGCCTCATTTCTGGAAGTGCCTGACAACCAGGCCAGGTACACCCTCCCAAGGTCCTATCCGGTAAGGCAGCAAGACCCAGGCTCCCCACCTCCCTACCAGGTAATCTACCTGAAATGTTGCAGCTTTTCTTGAGTAACTGGAAATTCTTGCACAAGAGCAACATGGAAATACTCTCTAAGGCACTAAAATATTTAAGAAGCAGTTGTTGCAATGTTCCATCTATACCATCAATATGAAATGTTATCAGGCGAGGGCTTTAAAAAACAAAAAAAGCCACTGGCCAACGGGCCTTCTCTTCCTGCCTCCCTGGAATCCAGCTCAGAGATGAGGATATTTGGCCCTGGTGCTCCAAGGCGGCCTCACCAGCCACCCACCCAGGCCCCAGCAGATGCTCAGAAGGTAAAACAAAATGCCTCCCGGTTGAAAACCTGACTTTTCAGTAAGTGGGAATACAGCCCTCGCCACACATGGCCTCTCTAGGGTGGAGAATACTGCAGCCACCTGAGCAGGATTTGGTGTTACAACTTTCATTGGAAGACAGGAAACTCGAATGTGTCGCGCACACACACACGTGTGCAGAAGGAGACACGCTCCGCAGAGGGCAAGTCCTGGGAACCGC
>NW_006790633.1:1008451-1011297 GCF_000442215.2 Lipotes vexillifer | reverse complement strand
CCTCGCTGGACAGTTGCCCCCCTCCCACTGGAGCCGTCACCTCATTAATGTCACTCAGCATCACATTTTGCTACACTAGGTCTTTCTGCACTCTGTTCCCGCAGGCAGCCCGAAGCCGGCTGCCATTGTAAACTTCTGCTCCTTGGGAAACTATCAAAAGCTTGAATTGGAGAAAAGAAAAAAAAACTTTCCGAGGGCCTCTCCGCTCACGCTTTCCCCTCCTCCAGTTTCTTCTTCTCTTTGGTGCTTTATTCAAAATTATTACACACACAAACCATACTCTGAAAGTCACTTACAACAGGCCGGCTTTAAAAAGAAAAAGAAAAGCTAGCGATTGCAGGGGCCTGTCTATTTGCAATTGCCCAAAGAGAATAATTCATTTCGGTGGAGGATACAGATGAAGCCCTGAATACATTCCCACACCGTTTTCTGCCCTTCAAAACAATAAAAATGTAAAAACCCAGACGAAAGAAGGCCCGGGGTGGCATGAACAGACTCTCTTGACCTCCGAGGAATTTATTCTCCTGGATCTTCTAAAGCACTCTGTCCCCGGAATGCATCATCAAGACCATTTTATTAGATTTTTCTAAACCCTTGAAATTGTCACATAATTGAAACAGAAACAGCAATTTAGAGCTCTGAATGGATTTCTTAAAAAGAAGGCTCTGGGCGGGCCCAATATCCCCTCCTTGGCCGCTGTTGTCCCTAACCTAAATTTAAGGCCCTTGCGTACAAAACCCGATTTATCTTTTAAATCCTCCCCTGCCATAAAAGTTACACGTTCCCCTAATGCCTTAGATTTCAGGACATTTGGGTGAAACTCATCCCAGACAACAGGCTAAAAAAAGAATCCATTAGCATTAACTTGCCTGTCACAGCCAGTGACAAATAAATGAATGTGATGCTTTCAGATCAGTCATTGGTGGAACTACCCCCAGGCAGATAAAGACCAGGACTGGGAGACAGAAGGCTCACAGGGACACCTCTCACACAGCGGTGTCTTGGCAGTCCCCCACCCCCCCCACCCCGCTGCTCCCCAGGACTCCACTCTCAGAAGCAGCAAAAACAGGCATCAGATGCAGAAAAGGAAATGCACTCCCAATGCCCACGGAGCATCCCCAAGATAAAGGATGCTCCCTTCAAGAGCCAGGACCCCAGGAGGAGACCGAGCCACTGACATAGAATTTCCCAAATCTCAACGTGCTGTTCTATCCATCACCCCTCGAAAAGGCCAACAGTACCAATCAACCCATGAGCTACTAGGTAAGGGCCTGTTACAATCTGGGCAGTGCCGTCTCTGGGGACAGTAACAGATGCCTACACTGGACCCTGTATGTGCAGATATCACCCTAGGCCCCTCATATGTGTTAACCTACTTAATTCCCTGAACAATTCTAGGATGTGGGAAATATTAAAATCCTCATTTTACAGATGAAGAAACGCAGGCGCAAAACCATTAAGTGATTTGTCTAAAACTCCGTAGCTAGTAAGTGGCATTTAACGGTGCTAAACAGGTTCTTAAAAAATAGGCAATAGAAACTAACTTGAAACTTCCTGACCAGAGGAGAACAAATGCTACTCCTCAGCCTGAGCGTTTAATAATATTCAGGCAAAGCGCAAGAACCTAAAATCTACCCACTCGTGTTGGATGCAGTGGGGCTGAGTGGTTAAGAGGGCAAAGGGACTTGGGATTCAGACAGACTTCAGACCAAAGGCCAACCCTGACCCTTACTAGTTCTGTGGCCCTAGGAAAGCTTCTTATTCCCCTCGGACTCAGTTTCCCCATCTGTCAAATGGAGAGAATACCGACTAATGCCAAGGACTGTTGTAAGGACTAAATTAAAGATTAAGCAGATAGAGGCTCATATGGTTCCCTGAACATATACTGAAACACAATATGTGACAGTCATTATTCTGAGTTTAAGACTTTTCTTTTTGATTATTCAAATAAAATAAAGAAGTACCCTCCCTAAGAATAACTTCCCAGAGAGTTGGGAGCTTGATGCTATCTACCCTTGAAGGAGAGGGTGAAAAGGGACACCTTGTTGTATTTGGGAGCCAAATACTGTCCCAACTGGACCAACCATCCTCAGCTGCTACTACAATGTACTACGGGGGGCTCGGGCCCAAGACCTCACCTGTTCACACCTCTCACACAGCATGATTCCAAAACCTCACGTCCCGCACGCTAGGTAGCCACTCACCCAAGGTGACCCCAAGCAGACACTACCTATGAAATCACAGGTCAGGATGCTCTGAACAATCTGTGATTTCCAAACCTCAGTGTCTACACGCGGTAAGGTCAAGGTCACAAGTACAAAACTTTGGAATTCTGTCTATATCGTGGTCCCTTGTTAAGGAGGCAAAAAGGAGAGGAGGGGATAAGGCGGAAACAAGAGAATGACAGAGCTCTCTGTAGCTGCCACACACCCCACAGATCAGGGGTGGTATCTGCCCAGAACATCACTCCTAAGAAAGGGTCGAAAGAACGCAGTATGAATTATGCTTAAGGCACGAGTCCAGGGCGGGAAGTTCCCCATGAAACGGCACAGCCACAGTCCCATCAGGGACCCAGCTTCTACACTGGTCCAAAAGAGCTCAGCACATTGTACGGAGCAGCTCCACGGTCCTGCACACACACAACAGGTTCCCCAGTGCCTGCCCAACAAAGCACAGCCGCATCTGCTTGGCCTGGCATTCAAGGCCTTCCACGAGCTGGCCCAGCCTGCCAACGAGGCCCCATCCTAGGGCACCCGGCAGCACACACCCTTTTCCTGCAGCTGCAGGTCCTGACCTCCTGACCTCCTGGCCCCCAGTAGGAAGAACTGCATTCCTGACATTCTTCC
>NW_006790633.1:996149-1007544 GCF_000442215.2 Lipotes vexillifer | reverse complement strand
CTGCTTCCCTGCCATTCTTCCTTCCTACCTGTTCTTCAGAATCTGGGGCAAAAACCACCACCCCCAAGGGGCTATCTTCACTCCTCCTTCTTTGACATGCTGTTCTGACCTCTCTTACCTTACCGTGCTTATTGAATCCTCTCCTGTAGCACACGGGCAGCACCCCGTCCTTCCAACCTAGAGGTAAGACCCCTGAAGACAAGCGCTGTGTCTCCTTTGTCATCCTGCATTCATTCTATCTACATGGAGGTCACAGTGTGCAAAAGAGCACGACTAAAAGCTGAGGGTTATTTTTTAATTAGTAAAATATGCTTGTGCCTTTATTGTCCAGTAGAGGCAATAAGGCATGAACCTAAGGAACTACAGAACAAAGCACCTAACACAGAGGTTGGTCCCCGGTGCTGGGCAGAGACTGGGAGATAATTACTGAACACTGAATGTGGCATCTAAATGTATTGAAGACATGGCCAGTGCCCACCCCCATCACTCTTACCCTGCTGAGGTTCTCACACCGGCCAGTGTGTTGTATACTTTGCTCACCGCTTATTTGCCCCACCAGAGTGAAAGCCCCACGAGGGCAGGGCCTCTGTCTTATTCTCCACACCATCCCCAGAACCATACACAAGTGTCTGGCACATGGCAGGTGCTCAGTAACGTGTGGTGAATAAACGAATGAGTGAGTGAGTGCCTGGCACAATGCCTAATGGATGTATCAATAAGGTTTTTGCTAATTTATTATTATTGGAAGGGCCATAACCAAAGGAAAAGGTAAAGCGCTGTGAAAATCCGGAGAAAGAAGTATTACGTCCAAGAAGACGCCGGGACAGCTTCGTGGAAAAGGCAACGACTAACTCGGGCTTTGAAAGAGGGGTCTGTTTTGTACGGCAGAGAGACGGAAGGGCAGTGCAGATGAGGACCCACAAAAGGGCAGCTCTTCAGAGAAGGCGGAACACTCAGGTTCTAAGCAGCAAAATGTTAGATGAGTTGGGGAACAGGCTGGAAGAAGACCCCCATATAGATCTTGAAGGACCTTGCCGCCCAGGCTAAGTTTAAAGTTTGTTCGGTGGGCATTGGGAAGCCAAGGAATGTTTCCTAAATCCCCCCGAAAGCGGGTGCACACACAGACAGTCAGCAAGTACAAACAATGAAAGGTGCTCTTAGTAAATGAACACACCAGATCAAACAAGAGGGCAGAAATGAGGAGCCCCATCTCTGTTTTGCGTTCTCGGGGCCCTTGGCCGGAGAACGTTCGGGGTTTCAAAATACAAAATAGGACAAAAAGAATGGATGCAGCCTCAAGAGGCACCCAGGAGGGTCAGCTGATTCCTCACAGCATTCCTCCTTCTCCTGCCCCGGAGGGGCACAGGGGTCTCACCTGTCTGCCAAAAACATCTGACGTAGAACACACGCCCTCCAGCATCCGCGTGGACTGACCTTAACACTGAAACGAAAGCACATGAGGAGAGGCAAAAATCCAGGGAAAGGACATTTGTAGGAGAAGGTGCCCTCCCCGCTGAGCTGACACCTGCTGCTACCCGGAACGAAGGAAGCAGCCAGGCTCCCCGAAAAGAAAGAGGCTAAGCCACTAATCCCCCGAGGCCCTGGCTGCTGCGGACGAGGGCTGCAGACACCCCACCACATCCCTGCTGGCAACAGAAACCCACCGGCAGGTCGGTTAACTGTGGCTGCCCAGATGACAGCTGCACATCACCCAGGATCTGCAAGACACTAGGAGGACGCGACCCACAGCAGCAGGGGAGGCCAGATGTCGAAAACTCACCCCTCGCCCTTGAGAAGCTGCCAAGAAACTGCTCCCCCGGAACAGGACATGGGTGCGTGAAACAGCCAGGCTGCACTGAACCCATCTGGAGAGCCTTCCAGGGGGGCAGGAAAACCAGGCTTCTAGCTCAATCTTGCCACAACTTAGCTATGTGGCCTGTGACAATCGACATATAACTCCCCTGAGTGTCAACTGCCTCCCCTGTGAAAAATGCAGTCTGGATTCCACGCACTCATTTAACAGACAGTTACCAAATGCCAACCATCAGCAGCCCCCTGGCGTCAGGGGGCTTACATTCCAATGAAGAATTTTCTTAGGGCATTTGCACCATCGTAATTTTTCTTATTCTACACAAATACGTCTATAATAACAGTATCAGCAGACCTTTGCCGGGTGCTACTTGGTGCCAGGCTACCTGCAAAGATTTCTGCATTCCTCTTGAAAACAGCTCCAGGGACTTCCCTGGTGGTCCAGTGGCTAAGACTCTGCACTCCCAACGCAGGGGGCCCAGGGTTCGATCCCTGGTCAGGGAACTAGATCCCACATGCATGCCGCAACTAAGAAGCCCACGTGCCGCAACTAAACATGCCGCAACGATGATCCCGCGTGCCGCAATTGAGACCCAGCACAGCCTAAATAAATAAATATTTTTGAAAGAAGAAAACGGCTCCATGTGGGGTGCTCCACGATCCCAGTTTTAAAGGGGAGGAAACTGAGGCTTGGCGGGCCCAAGGTGATTTGCCCAGGGTCACCCAGCTGTGACCAAAGGCAACTGGAGATAGGTTGAACAAATGAGATCTCTCCTGATAAACAGATAAGGTTCTGGCCTCGAAAAATGAAGGAAGAAAATGGTAATCAGGGGAGTGGGGAATGCTTTATTATACATGAGGATAATTAGGGCAGATGGTGAGCTGCGCCCAGACTCACTCTTGCCCCGAGATGCTTGGTTTCTCCACACAAGAAAAAGAACCCAAAAGCTTGAGCAAAATTCTTCCAGGTAGCCAGCACTTCTGCCCAAAAAGACCGACAAAAGGACATGACATGATTGATCCCAATCATCCCCGTTTCTCCAACGGCTTCAAATTAAGTCATCTTTTTAGAGCAGCATGACCACTTTAATCTTTAAAGATAGAGGGGAGGGAAACTCTTACATATTTTACCAAATGAAGTCATCATCCGGAGAAATAGAAAGATACAGAACAGACCTATCTTCTTCTGATCAAAATGTACCTCACTAATTAACGGCCACTAGTCTCCAAAGAGCTTCCCCTCGACTAGTTAATAATGCCCATTACACTTCACTTGAGATGTGAACATTTCTATCGCAAAGAGGGAGAGATGAACTGCAGGATTCAAAACGCTTCCTTGGGTTGCTCGTTAAAATTCTCGTCAAAACAGATTTTTATTTATGTGATACGTTAAAGAATATTATGACAGTCCTAATATGAAATCTGTTCTTCGCTGCCGTGGATTTTCTTTTGTATTCAGTTACAGTTTCTTTCCACCAGTCTTGTTTTAACACCTCCACGGAATATCTCTCTGGCAAGTGTTAGCACGGAGGGACGGCCAGAGAGCAGAGAAATGAATCTTAACTGAGAGACACGTTGACGCGTCACTGACAAGCTCTTCACCCAGTCCCCGAGGAGAGGCACAGCTCACCTTGCCACTGAGACCCTAACGCAAACGCACACAAGTTTTACTGGAGACAAACAATAAATAAACAAGGCTTGAGTTAACGTTCTACTCTCCTGCCAGCTGGGTTTTGGCCTCCAACACTCCCTTCAGTCTGAAATCCCCCTGGTCGGACTCAAATTCTATCGGAAAATAACCGTTGACAAGGAAGACGCTCTCTCCACACCCTGCCCCAGTTCCCAACCACCACACCCTGTCCTCAACCCCAGAACCCTCTGAAAGATGCCCTGAGGGCTCGGACATTGAGGCACACCAGTGTCACACAATGGTATGACATCACAGGGGTTGGGCGAATCACCCAACCCTGGAACCTCGAGGTCCAGAGATGCCGGCTGTGGTTCGGTTCCGCACAGCCTGGTGACTGCTCAGAGTGACTCCACCTGCGTACCCCTCGAGGCCCCCGCAGGACAAATGCCGGGAGAGGGCCCAGTTCTGGAGCCAGGTTACACCACTTCTCAACCCGGCTGTGCCTTGGTTTCCTCATCCAGAAAATGGAGATAATACTAGCACCCACCTCACAGGGCAGAGGTGAATACACATCATGTCCCTACCACAGTGCCTGGCACACAAACTCAATGAACACTGTCATTATTACTAGACCTCTCACAGGGTTAGTGTGAGGGCCTCACAAAAATAACAAGAGAAACATTACGTAACTAAACCAGAATGGAAAAGAATACATATGTATGTACACACACGCACATGTACAACTGATGCACTCTGCTGTACACCAGAAACTAACGCGGCACTGTAAATCATCTATACTTCAATGAAAGAAACTAAAAAACTAAAACAGCAGATCCCACGTATGGTATTACCATACGCTAGCTCTTTTTTTAGGCACTTTACCTTGCTTAATTTATTTACTTCTCACCAAAACTCAGTGAGATAGGGAAACTGAGATTTGAGGAAGTTAAATGATTTGCTCAAATTCACAGTTAACAAGTGGCACAGCTGGGATCCAAACACAGTCTGTTAAGCTTGAAAACAACAACAACGGTGATTAAACCAACAATAATGATGCTGGTGAGGATGAGAATGATAATTCTCAAGGCCCTGACACTGTGCCAGGCTCTTTTACTCTTCACGACCCCCTTCTGAGGGCATTACTATCATCACTCCCATTTTACAGATAAGCAAACTGAGAGTACATGATTTCTCAGTGTCGCAGGACCTGGGATTCAGATGGAGATAGTGGATAGGAAAGTTCCTTGTAAACTAACGTGTGTCATAAAAAGTACTGTTATGAAATTCCTAGGATTCCATGGAAAGATGTCCTTCCCCAACTGGTTTAATGTTAGCTCACATCCAAAAGTCTGATAATTCACCTAAGCCAACCCAGACTCCAGGGGTGGGGGGCACACTGTGACAAGTCTGAGAAATATTGCCTCGTTTTTAAGTTCAAGCATCAGTGAAAAGCCAAATGCCAGAGTATGTTAAAATAAAATATTGTCCTCCTGGTTTTAAAAAAAATGGGGGGCTGGGGAGGAGCAGCAAGGGAGAGGAGGAAACAGGTCAAACCCATGGTTTGACCAAGTCAGGGATTTTTCCAGTTTCCCTCTAGGGTAATCTGATCCGAGTTCTCGGTGATCAAATGACTAACCTGGAAATTTGAAGATTCACATTTATGGAAGAAACAGCAAATTCTTCCAAACAGGAAACACTGCTAATCCTGGAAGCCTTCTGAAATGTCAAGGATCACACACAGTTTGGAAAGCAACCTTTAAACACTTAATACGGTCCCAAAGTTTGTGCTCAGTACAGAAATAATCTAACCTCTTTGGTTCATTAATTCTTATTATTTGCTTAAGCTTTGGGGGAAAAAATGCCTAAAGAAAATATTTCACTATTTTTGTTTAGAGATTTGTGTTTCCTTCAGAAGAGGGAAGGGGAAGGGAAGGGAACGGAAGGGAAGGGAATGGAAGGGAAGGGAAGACATGGAAGAAAGAGGGGGGAGAGAGAGAGGGAAGGGAGGGGGGAAGAGAGGGAAAAAGGAAGGGAAGGAGGGAGGGAAGGAGGAAGGAAGGAAGGAGGGAATCACATGGCAGGCTCCAACCTGAAATTCTAAAAATCCCATCCACAACAGCCAACTACTGTTTCATTAATGTACAGAACCATTCCTTCCTTTGCACAGCTCAAAGGTTCCACTTCTGGGAGACCATGCTTAAAGAAACAAACTGAATTTGCTAAAACCACAGCACTATCCCTTTATGACCTACAGTCAAACGCTTCACCTTTTCCCCTTTCCCTTAAAAAAGTGCCAAGACCACAAGATGCGGAAAGAGTATTTCTTCCGATATTACCCGGGGAAGAAAAAAGTATAATTAAAAAGTGAAAATTTAGTGTGGAAGCCATAGGCCCTTTAAATTTCACCTTAAGCTTTATGCAGCTGTGATATTGTGGCCACACCTGGCAAGCTCAGTGAAAATTATGTTAACTACACACTTGGGAAAAGGTGAAGGCCTATCTCAAGCCTTTCAGCAAGCCTTGTAGTACCACTCCTACAAAGGGACATCGTTTCCAGCACTTCTCTGCCCAGGCACCAGCACCTGCACCAAAGAGTAGCACTGCTGGCTTCAAGTGTGCCCAGATTTACCCAACCTACCTGAAACCAATACATCCAAACACTTCCTGTCAGATTGAGGGCTTCATGGGTCTACAAAGTTGTTTTTCCAAGAAAGGACAAGCTGTTTACTTAAATTCTACTCCCCTCCATAAACTCTAAGTTGTAAGACCTCAGAAGAGTACCCTCCAACAAAGAGTCATGAGTAAATATCCAACTTTTCCTGCTATGATCTCAGCGATGCTTAAAAAATAAATAGAACACTTGCATAAATATTGCAACAGATGGATCTATGTCCTCCCAGGAATGATGGGCTTGCCCCTGCCCCCAGCTGGATGCTCAGAACCCACCTGGGGACAGCTGACTTGCAGACGCACGGTTATTTCACAGAGCACCTGCCCTGGCCTCTCCACAGCCACGTGCTGATACCCTGAAGAAACGGTGTGCACCAGGTTTCAACGCTTCCTTGCCAGTGCTCTGTTGGAAACCTGAAATCCTTGGCAACCACCTCGGAGTGCTAAAATCCTATTACTGATTCTCCTACTTACCTTGGGTTGCGCTCGACGAGGAAATGCAACTTTGGGGTCAATCTGGGGAAAAAATGCAAAAGCAGGAGTCAGCTGCATGACTTTGAGGGAGAAAAACAATTCTGACTAATCACCTAGTTATTAATCACTCATTTCTCAGGCTTTTAACCCAGCTTTTAGTAACTTCTCAGGCAACTTAAAAGCTTCCTTAAAGTTTGATCTAAACTGCAACGGTCTCTCCCAAAATGTAACAAACATAGTGAGCCTTTCTGAAACATCCCACCATGAATTTCAATGTGTAATGCTGTAATACACCAGATCTCATGTGTTCTTATTTAGGCAAGGGCTTTGCTTGCATTAGGGCTTCATGCATCTAATTTGCAATGCATCGCTGGGAGAAAAGATGAGAACATCATCACTGAAAAAAAAATCATAACCTGAAATTTACATGGAAGACCCTTCCAGCAGCACGTAACTGGATGGTAGTTCTCCTCAATGATAACTAAACAACACAGGTGGGGAAGGGGATTCCAAAATTTTTTTAAGTCAACAACGTCCAAAAAACTCCCCATCAACGTGCAACACCATGCTCTGCTTGAATTAATTCACTCATCTTGGCAAAAATAAAATTACCTAAGATAAATCAAAAGGATAGTTCTTTCTGTAGTTGTACCTCAAAAGAAAGCAGGTGTCAAAAACTACAGAGCCTGAGTGGGTTCTTAAAAATAATAATAATAAATTAAAATAAATGGAAACATCGGAGATAAATGCACCTGGATCTTCAAAATCACAGGGGGTAAAAATCTATGAGCAATAGATTTGTAAACCCATATTAGAAAAGTAAGGCCGTTATGGGGAGAGGATAAAAACAAACAAAAAAAATTACTGAAAAAAAGCAGTCAGAATCTAGTGCAACATTTAGGATATTCCCGCTACCCCAACCCCAGTCTGAATGGAAAAACAACCAGTACACCAGATCAGACATCTGCAGATCTGAATCAGGGACTGGCTTTAAAACTCTGAACAATTCCCACAGAAGCATTTGAGTCTAATAGGCTGATTTGAGTCGGGGGTGGGGGGGGAGTTGTTGGACAGAAAATATGGGTAAGGAAAGAATGAAAAAATATTCCCATTGTTAGTTTTCATTAGTTTTCTAAATGTCACAAATCTCTGGGTAAAATTCAACACGGAGCGTGGCATGAATACAGCTACAAGTTATTTATTTATCCGCTTTGGCTTTCATATTAAAATTTTCCCCTTTTAAAATGTAAATCTCAACCTTGTTTTCAGTTCTGCCAGAGGGGGCGGGGGCAGGGAGAGTAATGTTTTGGGAAAAAGCACAGAGGAGGGGGAAAGTCACACCAGAGCTAACTCCGTTCCCAGACTTAACAGCCTCTAGGACCTAACCAGTAAGACATAAAGATTTACCACTTTTATTAAGGTAGTTTAAAGACCTCATAAAAGTCTGCAGCATGTTTTCCACCTTTAAACATCACCTGAGAAATGAGAGATTACTTTGCAAAAACTAAAACAGACAAAAATCTCTGATCTAGTAAACTACCCTTTCATGGAGATTAACATTACCACAGCTACAGGTATATTCAGCACAGACTAGGAGCTGTCGACAGGAGAAATACAACAGGTGTGGATTTTCCATTCTGTTGACCAAACGTAAGACAGATATGTCTTTTCATAAACACTCTCCCAAAGTTTTTTTTTTTTTTTTTAGCTGATCAGCACACAACTGCAATAAGAAGTCACCTTGTTTGTGGGGTAAAAGGTGAGGAACGTGTCAGAGGTGAGGGAGCCAGAGGAGAGCAGGGAGAAGTAAAGAAAGCAGAGCCCTAAAAAATTATATATATCTCAAGTTACAAAACTTGAAGCCAATTCAGAATTCCTGTATAGGGTATTGCGGTAACAGCGTGTCATACCACAATGAGAGACCTTCCGTGGGCCAAGTGTACACGCTGAGATCTTAAAAGGAGAGGACGGGTCAAGGGAAGTAAGGCAAATCCCAACCTTTTGTACATCCCTGTCAACTGTTTTTTAAAAACGAACGAAAAAGAAAACTACCAAAAATGAAAACATTAGTTAGTTAAGTACAACTCTACTTACTGTAGCTACAAATCCTCTAGGAAATGACTAGGGTACTATTTTGGATGTGAATGGCCGTTACCTAAACAAAGCTTTTAAGGTAACAGTAAACAAGATCCTCGTTTCCATGTCAATAAACCAACCGCTTCTGCCTCCGGCACTGAACGTTGAAACAAAGTCAAAAGCTAGGTTATACTAAATAATAGTGACCAAAACATGTCTACAAACAATTAGTGAGGGAAAACCGCAGGCGCTGCATCTGATACTGAGGGAGATGACCCACCAGACACCACAGAAATCAAAGACTATTAATATTTCTCCCACCCGGGATGGACAGAGGGGTGAATAATACATTCCCGAATTGGCCTTGAAATATCTTTCCTCTTTAATTTTACTAGCTTTTTGAACTGTCTAGCCAAGAAGTCAAAGAGATAAAAATTCTTCAGACATCCGTTATCACCCTGCAAGTGACTGTCCCTGAAATTAAATGATCTGAAAGTGCAAAAAGGCTGGGCCACAAGCTGGGACAAGTTTAGTGCAATTAATTAATAAAGCAACTTAAAGTGTGGGCCTCTTTTTTTTGGGGGGGGGAGGGGAGGGTAGGAGGCATGCACCTGACCTCTGATCAGAGAAAAAGGGTAAATTTGCAAAATCAATTCAAGGGTACCAAAGGTGGCCAGGTTCCCGTCTTCTCTGCCACTCAGTGTTAAAGCCAAAAGGGACATGAGAAGATCACTTGTTCCACTCCTTTATTTTACAGAAGAGGAAACTGAGGCCTAGAGGCAGGGAACAACTTGCCCAAGCTCTGCACTGGCAGCTGGGACTAGAGAGAGATTCCCCACCCCACCCCACCCCTGCCCCGGCCCCCATCCCACTCACCCACCACAGAGAGGTGAAGTCCCCAGCAGCCCAGCACTGTATCCCTAAGTCACCTCCGGGCCCCTGCCTTAAGGCGGATGAATAAAAACCGTGGGGAAATTCTAGTAGACAAGGAAGGCAGGAGAGCCACAACAAAATGCTACGAACTCCCCTTCTCCTACCCCATTAAATGTATTATTATACACTGATACTTTCTTCCCTTCCTCTTCTGACCTTAGAGACTTTTATCCCCTCAACAATGGACTTTAAAACCTTCTAATGCTGTAAAAGTACCCACACTCAAAGGATCTGAAAAAGAAAAGAAAAAACAAACAACAACAAAAAAAAAACCACTTTGAAACCCAAGACCTTATCAGCCTTAGATTTCACACCATCTGGAGTCACCCACTGGATGCCCAACTTGGATCTGGGAGGTATCCTTTCCTTCTCAAACCACATTCCAAATCTGAAGTGCCCAAGAGGAACCTGTTGCCTGGACTGTGATTAGTGCCCCCTCACCTCCTCCCGTCCCCAGTCCCCCCTTGGCCCCCAGTCCCTCTCGGCCCCCTGTCCCCCTCGGCCATGAAGCAAGCTGTTCCTTCTAAGAGCCGATTCCCACAGCCACAGTTGGTAACGCGGGCTGGGCTCGGCTGACAAAGAAAAGTTGCCTCTGATCGGTGGTGGAGTTTCTTCGCAGGGTCCTTTGGCCCGGAAGATAGCCTCTCCCCAAGCCGAGCCCTCCCCCAAGCCTAGGGCTGGCAGCATCTGGGGCTGCAGTGGGGCAGGCTCTAAAAAGAAAACCCCAAATCCAGTCTTTGCGGCAAACTTTAGGACCGACTTGCAACCTCTGCTTCAAAGTACCCAGTTCTCAGCACAGAAGCAAAAGAAGACACTGTCTCTTTAAATTGGGCTGTCAATGCCCAGATCGGTCCTGAAAAGGGGCAAACAACAACAACAAGGAAAAGCAACCTACCGTCTTGGAATCTAACTCGTGGTGGGGCTGACCTAATACTTTATCTACACTTGCTGGGTCTGCGAACGTGACGAAACCGAAGCCTCTGAAATGAGACAAAGAGGGAGAAAAACAAACAAGAAAATGTGACACCATCGAGAGCAACAAGGAGCGAGCCCTAATGCAGAACGGAGAGCAAAGTTGCCCCCGCTCACCCCGACTCCCCACCCTCCCCACCCCCTCCTGTCTACAGCCCTCGGCCTCGCAGGGAAACACATCAAGGTTAATGGGGGAAGTGGAACGGGGGCAGGGCGGGTGGAGGTAACTTGGAGAACGCTGGTGTCTCCACTCTTTCGCCACCTCAGTTTCTCTCCTCCTCCTCCCCTTCCCTTTCTTTAACGCTTTGTTTTATTCCGAAGAAACCCAGGCACTTAGAGGAGATCCAACCAGCTTTCTAAAGGGGCTTAAGAGTTCGGGGAGCTGGGAGTGCGGGGGAAGCACACATTAAAAAAAAACAAAAAAAAAACAACTATGTGGAAAGTGAATGAAGCTGAATGTCATTTGAAACAGGAGAAAAAGAAGCGACGGGAAAATGACTTAAGGCGGAGATGTGGGCATCTGTGGATCCAGAATTCAGCCCCAATTAACAATAACCTTTGGGGTTAATGGAGGAGGGGGGAGGATGGAGCGACGTTCGAAACCAGCCACATGCCTGAGACCCATTCTAAATCCGCTTAGCTACTTCCGAAGACACCTCCAAAAATAACACTTAAACTTTGTTCTAAAATAAAGACAAAATCCAGAAGGCAATGCTTTACCTGGAGCGTTTCGTAGTGGGATCTCTCATGACCATACATTCTCTAATTTCTCCAAATTTGCTAAAATAGTCTCTAAGGCTATCTGTAGAGAGAGAAAGAGAGAGATTGGGG
>NW_006790633.1:995671-995932 GCF_000442215.2 Lipotes vexillifer | reverse complement strand
GGGGGGGGGCTCCTACACCGGGATAACAAAGAGCAATAAAGAAGCCAAGAAGGGGGGGACCCAGGCGTCCCCCCCTCCCTCCCTTACCTGGTGAGGTCTGCCAGCTCAGTCCACCGATAAACATTTTACTAGAGGGAGAAAACATAACAGAAGTGAGCACCGATGTCAGATCGGCCATTTTGACGTGTAACTTACAAAAGCTAAAAGGAAAGCGGGAGGGGGGGGGAGCGAGCGAGCGAGAGCCCGGAGGGGGGGGGGGGG
>NW_006790633.1:980996-995434 GCF_000442215.2 Lipotes vexillifer | reverse complement strand
GAGGTTTTTCGGGGACGTTTCTTTTCTTTTGCTTAACTCAGAGACAGAAGGGAGAAAGAGCAAAGGAAAACACCAAGACACTGAGGGGCGGGCTGCCTTCCGACGGCGACCGGGCCTGAGCGGCTCTGTCCACCGAGCCCGGCCGGCCCCGCTCCCGCCGCGGCGCCCTCAAATGTCCACGTCACGCACGTCGGTGGGCGTGCAGGCCAGGTCCGCCTCCTCCTCCTCCTCCCCCTCCTCCGCGGCGCACGTGGGGCGGAGTTCTAGAACGTCGTGTAACCAATGCCGGTGACGTCACGCACCCCGGTGCGGCCCCCGCCTGCCCGCGCGCGCACACTCTGCCCCCCGCTGCCCGACCCACTGGGGCGGTGCGCGAACCCCGCGGCCCGAGGAGCCCCGCCTCCGGGCGGGCCGAGCCAAGGGGAGCGCACCCCGACTTCCCTGGATCACATGGGCTGCGGGGGGCGGGTGGATCGGGGGAGGGGGAGGCGCGGGGAGCTCGCCGCGGCTCCACACTGGGGCAGGGGAGAAGATGCCCCCCACCTCTCTAGTTCGGCCTCTCCATTCAAGTTCCCCGGACCCGGCCGCCTGGATCCGGGATGGCAACAGCCGCCTGCCCGGCTCTGCGCCCTTTTTCCAGCCACCGCGCAGAAATTTAGGTCAAGGACGTCGGGATCAAATCCAAACCCTGGCGCTCCTCGGGCAGCCGCCGAGACCCCCCAGGATCGCGGGGCTTCAGGATTGCGGAGACTCTCCCGCACAAACACCAGCCACAAGTTTTATTTTCCTTTCGCGCTGTAAGTTCTCTCTGGCTCTCGCTCCACACCGGCACGTCTTGCGCGGCTCCCCGCCCTTACCCGGCAGAGGTACGAATCCTTGCCCGGGAAAGGTTATTTTGGAACTTTGAGGAAACTGTCGCGATTCCAGTGGTGAGAAAATGCCGAAGAAAGGGTTTCCGCGTTAATCATAAGGCGCTTAAAAATTATAATAACAGAGGGTTATAGAGGTCAAGGTCAAATGATCGGAGTTCAAATCAAAATTTTTTATATAGTGAGAAATAATTTGGGAGCATCTCTGGGAGGGCCGGGAAGGATGGTTATTTCAGGAAACCCCTCTCCAACCCGTTTGTTATATATATGTTATTGTTTCTATGCCGAGGTAGTAAAATGCATGAGATGTGAATAGCCCAAGCCCCCCACCATCTGGGGATGTAGCTGAGCGTGGCAGAAGGCTTCAAACACACAACCCCGCCACCTTGGGAGCAGTGTGGTGCGGCACAGGTCCTGGCACACCGTAGGTGCTTAATAAATGCTGACTTGTATCCTTTTCCCGCGCTGAAAATTCCTAAAAGACAATTTTGTAGCTACCCAAAAACATCGCCCACTTCTCCAGCAGATTTCAGGCCGGCTAAATTCAGGCTGGATTCGATCTGTGGGGTATTTAAAACAATAAGGATATAATTATCCTTATTGTTTTTAATTATTACAATAAATTGAGTTAATATGGCTTAAGGGGGCAACATCATTGAGTATTTGTGGTTCATCAAATACTCAAATTAATGTTAAGCATGAATTGATGCCCAATTAACACTTTTCCACTAATTTTCGTAGGATTAGGATACAGTGGAATACCCTCAACACCAAAACTGTACCAAATCCACGGTGGGTCTTTGAAAAATGGACTATTTGGAAAATACCAACATCAACCAAACCCCTGAGTGACCAGGCTCTTAATCTCCCTGTCTCCTAAATTGGGATAATTCTTCCTTGACAGCACTGATAGGGTGAGGGGAGGGTCTGAAATCAACACATGTAAAAGTCCCTTTTTCATTGGAAGCCTATATGGGTTGTGCTTGTTATCATATGATTTTTAGAAGGCACTTTAAAACTTTAAACCAGAAGCCCAAGCGTTTTCCAGTTCACTCCAGGCTGCTTCCCAAATCATCTGGGGTCCCATGTGTTGAAGAGCCAGTTGTTATTATGGTAATTGCTTATTATGACTATTCTCAATAACAAAATGCAGACAACAGAGCTAATGGGATTTTGTGGGGGATTTTTACACTAGAACCACAGATCATCAGAGGTGGAAAGGCCTTTCCTGATCCACCCTCCCTTATTTTACATCAGGGGCCCAGAGGAACCAAGTTTACCAGGCTACACCCTACCCACCACCTGTCAGTTCCTTAGAGGAGCTCTGGCCATCAGTCCCATGCCCTTTGGCTCTGCTGCATGCATATTTATTCTGCCCTTAACAAGGTGAGAGTGGGGTGCCCTTGTTCCCTGCTGTAGACCTACACAAGCTGAACTGAATGAAATTGCAGGAGCTAGCCCTGCAGTTATAAAGGGGAAGTTAGATCTTAAATCACCAATACTACATTGTTTGTATTTATTTATTTTTAACTTATATGCAGTCACATTTACTCTTCTTGGTCTATAAGTCTGAGTTTTGACAAATGCATGGAGTCTAGTAACCATCACCATAAAGAGGTTACAGGAAGAGTCTCATTGTCCAAAATATTCACTCTTGCTGCTCTTAGTTTATTATCATTATGCATTTCTCCTCCAGCTCACTCACTTAATGTAGCCCCTGGGTCAGGAGAATTCCAGGAGCACATCAGTCCTCCACCCTCTTAAAGTTTCAACAGCCCATGACACTGTTGGACACTGCATTCTTTGTAACTCACTCTTCCCTTGGCATCCTTGATGCCCACATTCTCCTGCCTTTCCTCGTACGTCTCCTGCCTTTCCTCCTCTCTTTGCCCTGACTCCTCCACCTCTGCCTTTCCTTTAAATAGTGGTGTTCATTCTCTCCCCTAACTACACACCCTCTCTGGATGAGATCCCCTGAAGGAGGGGTTAATTACCATCTACGTTCTGATGCCACTCAAATTAAAATCTCCAGCCTTCTCTCCCCACAGAACTCCAGGCTCTGGTTAATTTCCTATTCATCATTTCCACTTAGCCTTCCTTAAGTTACCCGAAACTCCACATTTCCAAAACCACATGCATGCTCGTTTCCCCTAAACCTGAACCTCTTTTAAAGTTTTCTCCATGAACAGAGCCCCAGCCATCTTAGAGACAAGGTTGACCCCTCTCCAGGTTGACACCTTCCCATGTGCAATCCATCATGAAGCTCTGTTGGTTTTACTTCCTCAGTGTCTCTCAAATTCACCTTTCCTGCTACTGCATCTCAGATCTCCCACTGGAGCCCGTGCAGTAACCTCCTAAACGCTCTTCTCACACTCATTCTTACTCCACTAATATGCCTGGAAAGCATTCCCTGACCTCTCTGACCAGGTTGAATCCCCCTCGGTATGCACTGTTATCCTGCCAGAATGCCCTCTGTGTACCCTACCCTGCGTGATCATTTGCTTTATTGCTTATCTCTTCCACTAAGCCATAAGGTCCTGTCCATTTCTGCTCTCCAAGTATTAGCACAGTGCCTATTGGTGCATGGTTAACACTAAGCAAATATTTGTTGAACGAATGAAAGGAATGAATGAATGAAGGTCAACATCTAACTTCACTGTAGGCATTTTTGTATCCATGTCCATAAGTCAAATAGGCTGCAGTTTCCCCTTCTCATACTGCCCTTCTCTGGCTACACTGGCCTCAAAAAATGAACTGGTTCCTTCTTTTTCCATTTTCTCGAACAGTGTGTATAAAATTGGAATTATGTGTTCCTTGACTGTGTGGCAGAACTTGCCAGTAAAATGCCTGGCTCTGGGATAAACATTTCCTAGGTTGATTTTTAACTACTGATTCCATTTCTTTGATGGCTATGGATGTCTTTAGGTTTTATATTCTTCCTGACTCAATTTTTGCTCATTATATTTTTCAGGGAAATTGTCCATACCAGCTAGGTTTTCAAATTTATTAACAAAATGCTGTTCATAGTTTTCTCTTAATATATTCTAATCTCTGTTGCATCTATCCATACCCTTCATTTTTTTTCATTCCAAATATTATTGTATATGTATCTTCTCTTTTCTGGATCAGTTGTGTCAGAGATCTCCCTATTTTTATCTAGTGTTTCTTTCTACTTTCTACTAGTGTTTTCAAAGAATCAACTTTCAATTTGGTTAATACTATCTTTTGTTTCATTAATTTTCACTTTTATATACTATTATATATTTTATGTTCTTATGTATAAGAATATATACCATATATAAAATATAATCTAATCAGTGGTCCCCAACCTTTTTCTTTCCACGGTAGGGGGTGTGGGGAGGGATACGGTTCAGGGGCTAATGCAGTAATGGGAGCGCAGTTGAAGCTTTGCTAGCTCACCCGCCGCTCACCTCCTGCTGTGCAGCCGGGTTCCTGACAGGCTTTGGACCACTAGCGGTCCGCGGCCCAGGGGCTGGGGACTCCTGATCTAATTGTGTACTGTTAATATATCATGTTATTTTCTTTGTTCTGTTCTCTGGGTTTATTTTGTTGGCTTAAAAAGATTCTTGATGGCTTAAGTAATTAATTTTCACACTTTGGTTTTCTTTTTTTTTTAACATTTAAGGCTATAGATTTCACTCCAAGTGCCACTGAAACTACATTCCACAAAATATGTAGAATTTTTATTACCATCCCAGGCAAAGAATGTTTAGATTTCCAGTATGATTTCTTCTTTGCCTCAATACATGTGTATTTTTACATTTCTAAACACAAGTTTTTGTTTTGGTTTTTAGTTATTCATGTCTAACTTAATTAAGGTCAGAGAGGTGGTCTGTATTAAGCACATTCTTTAGTATTTGTTGAGATTTGCTTTGGTAAATAGTTTTTATAAATACTCCATGTGGTTTTGAAAAGAATGTGTATATCTTATTTGTTGTATAGCATTCTGTATGAGTCTGTTAAATCAAGCTTGTTAATTATATTATCCAGATTTTCTTTAGCCTTACTAATATCTATCACTTTTTATAGTGGTACATTAAAATCTCCTTATATGACTGAATTTGCCAGTATCTACTGTAACTCTCTCAAACTTTGCTCTCTATATTTTAAAAGTATGTGATAAGGTACATCAAAAAGGGCTATGAAAATCTCATACTATGACTGCATTTTTTTATTTTTTAACATGTTATTTCTCATTTTGCTTTATTTATTTTGAAGCTGTGTAATTAGGCGCATACAAGCATAGATTTACTGTTTTCCTAGTGAACCATTTCTTTAATATATGCACAGATGATCTTTAACCCTAGTGCTTTTTGCTTTAAAGTCTACTTTGCCTGCAATAAATATAACTACTCTCACTTCTAGCTGGCATTTTGTCTGGCATATCTTTTTCCATCCTTTTACTTTCAACCTTTCTATGTCTTTGATTTTTAGGTAAGTCTCTTATAAACAGCATGTACCTGGATCCTATTTATTTATTTATTGGGTTGACCAGTAAGTTTAGTCCATTTACATTTAATGTAATTGCCGATATTTTTCATGAAACTTAGGGGCACAGAACTATATTAATCACAATCTCTGGCATAAACATACTATCAGCATTAGGTATATCCATGGCCTTATTTTATTTTATTTTTTGATATTATGAACACTTGTAAACCTACTATTATAGTATACCTACTATAACTAGAGAACGAAAACAGTAACAGTGACTTGCAACTACTTATGTGCTCCTCCTCTACTGTTCCCCCACCTGAAGAAACCACCAGTCTCAATCTTGTATTTATTATTCTTCTTTGCTTTTTAAAAAGTTTTATCAAATTTTTATCATATACTCGGTTTAAAATTTTACAAAAATTTTCTGAGGCCTATATTTCTTACTCAACATGGTATTACTAAGATTCAACTAGACTGTTGCTTCTGGCTGTAGTTCATTATTTTCCATAGTTGTATAAAATTCCATTTCATGACTGTCCCACAAATTACTTTGTCCATTCTCCTGTCACAGGCCTTTGAGTTGTTCCAATTTTTTGCTGTTACAGGCAGCGGTGATAAGTAGTCTTATCTTCCAGTGTATGCGGGCAGAATTTTCTCTTTGGAGTGATTACTGCGTCATGAGATATGTAAGTGTAAAACTTTACAAAGTAATGCTAAACTTTTTCCAAAGTTGCTCTTCCAATTTGTACGCCCACTAGCAATGTATAAGACGGCCTGTTGATCTACTGATTTCTGACATTTGGAACTGATGTCTCATTTTCTTCTGCTTTCTCTAAGTTTTTTGTTTACTTCCTTTCTTTTCTTCTATTGAACTGATCAAGAATTCTTTATTCCCTTTTCCTCTCTAACTAGTTTAGGAGTTGTAAGATATATTTCTATACCTTTAGTGATTACGTTACAATTTTTAACATGTACACTTAATCCAGCCTCCCTGAAACTCTACAATAAACAGAGAATTATTCAACTTCAATTACAGCCTCCCTTTTACATGTTATTATTGCTTCTTATTTTAGACTCACCTGTTTTTATACCCCTAAATTTAATCACTACTGTCATTTTAGTTCTATACAGTCATTGTTTCGATTTGCCCATGTTTACCAATTTGTTCACCTTTGTTTCTAGCATGTTTTTCTCCCTTTCTTCTAGGTACCAGCCCTTTCCCTTGAAACATATCCTTTAGTAGTTTTTTTTTAGGGAGGTTATATGAGTGACGTGCTTTCTCTATTAGTATAAAATCGTCTTATTTCACTCTTATCCTTGAATGATGATTTCTCTGGGTGTAAAATTCTAGATTGAAAGTTATTTTATCCTCAGCACTTTTATGAATATGTCATGTCTTCTTGTTTTCTATTTATTGTTGAGACATTTGCTGTCAGTCTAAATATCATTCCTTGGTAGGTAATCTGTTCCTTCTTTCTGGTTTTAAGATTTTTCTCTCTTGTCTTTGACTTCCTGCATTCTTACCATGTGGTGTTCAGGTGTGAATTTCTTTTATTTACATGGTTCAAGATTCACTGCATACCCAAAATCTCAGGATGCAGGTTTTTGATCAAACCTGGAAAACTGTCAGCAGTTGTCTATGTAAATCCTGTCTCCCTTACATCCTCTCTATTCTCACCTTCTGGTGCTCATATTAGGTGTACAATGCACCTTCTCTTTCTATGCAACATAGCCTGAACTTTTCTCTCAGACTCCCTATCACTTTGACTCTCTGTGCTGCTTCCTGGGCATTTTCTTCAGCTCCATTTGCTATTTTTTTCTTCAGCTGTGTCTAATCTGCTGTGTAACTCATCCACTGAGCTTTTCATTTCAATGACTCTATGTGTCATTTCTAGAAGTTCTGTTTAGTTATCTTTCAAATCTACCTTTTTTTATAGTGTTATGTTATTTTCTCATGGTTCCAAATGTACTTTTAGGTTTTTAATAATTTTTTAACTTACTTATTTTATAGTCTGTCTGATAGTTCTGTTATCTAAGGTTCTTGGGACTTTTGTACCTACTACATCTTGGTTATGGTGGATTGTATCCATGTATGTTTAGTAGTTTGGTGTTGGGTCAGTATTTTTATCTTTTTTTTTTTCCACTTTAGGGTTCCTGGACCATAGAGGAAGGGTAAATTTCAGTCCCAGATTTACATGAGACTGGGCTGTAGTCCCAGATTCTCAGTGAAGACTTTTTTCTCCACTTTCAACTTATGCCAAGACAAATTTTCTTGTCTCCCTGTGCCACTAGGGAGATTTTTTCCCACTGAATTATTTCTATGATGATTCATCCCTTTCAAGGTCCCACATTTATTCGGGGATGTCAGTTCCATCTCCCCACTTTACTGGACTCAAACCACAAAATGGTCTTCTTTCCATTTTGATGCTCAAACTTCAGCCTTTCAAGGCCAACAAACCTGCCTGAGACCAGCTCCGCATCCTCCTCCTTGCTCACCAAGCTAACTGTCATCTTTCTCTTGCTTCTGGCACTGGAGGCCTTTCCTTGTTGTCCCATGAGCTCATTTCAATGGGTGTTTATTGCATCTTGACCAATATTTATACATGGTTTATATTTATAAACCAGTATTTATAGTGGGAGGATTTTCAAGTTATTTAGTCTGCCATATTGACAGAAATGGAAACTCACTTCCATTTAATTTTTACCATCTTCCATTTCAAATGCATTTTTTCTTAGAATACTGTGGCATCTAGGATTTCTGAATAATTTTTCTTCTGAATAATCTTTTACGGGTGAGGCAGCATTGGAATTATCTCAAATGAGGCAAACATTGGTCAGTGTGACTATTCATTATAATCACCTGGGAACTTTAAAAAATACCGATGCTTGCTTCCACCCACAAGAGTCGATTTAATTATTCTGGGGGACAGTGTGGGCAGTGATCTTTTTTAAAACTTCTCAACTGATTCTAATGTGCCACCAAGGTTGAACATGACTATTGGACAACATACTGATAAAAACAAACAGAGCGTAATGATCCCTAGGCCCCTTCCCAGAATGTCTGATTTCTTTTGCCTGAGGGGAGCCCCAGACATCTAAAATTTCCCTGATGATTGTAGCAGGGGTCCAGAACTGATGATTTACCTGGGTACATCCAGTCAGAAGGGAGGAGTTAAAATAACGTTAGCGCTGGAAGGATGAGCAGTAATCTAGCCCGGCGGTTCCTAGTGTCTGCACAGCCGTCCATTGGACTCCTGGGGAGCTTTTTAATTTTACAGATTCCTGGAGGTTGTGACCTGGTAGATTTAATGTAAGGCCAGAGAGTCTTTTATTCCCCAGAGGACTGTGATGGCCAACTAAGTTTGGAAACCACTCAGCTAGCCCATCTTGTTTTACAAAGGAGGAAACCAGCCCAGAGAGAAGTGTTTTTTTTTTCTCAAGGTCGCAGAGCTGATTAAGAAGAAAGCTGACTCCTACCTTCCAGTCTTGTGTCCATTTCATCCATTTCCAACATAAAGTCTCCTGCTGCTTTTAGAAGATCTTGGCCAGTTTAAAAAGGCAGATTCTGAATTTGTGTGCAGTGATTTCAGGAATGTGGGGTCTTCTGGTTTGTTTTGTGTGTGGATGGCACGGCAGAGAGGAAATAAAACAGTCTGCTGCCTTGTATGTAGGGTCTTCTAGTAGCCAGGTGACCTTGAGCGGGTAAGCCACCCTCATCTGTAAACGGGGTCATGATGGTTTTAAAGTATCTCCGCACATTCTTTAGTCCTCCTGTAAGAGGTGGAGTTGAATTCCCCTCACCCTGAGTGTGGTCTGTACTTAGTCACTGGCTTCTAATGAATAGAATGCGGGGGGAATGATGGCGGTTGAATTCCGAGGCTGGATCAGAAAAGGCACGCGCCCTCCGCCTGGCTCTCTCTCTCTGATCACTCTAGGGGAAGCCGGCTTTCATGCCGTCAAGATGCACAAGTAGCCTGCTAGAGAGGCCCACGTGGAGAAGAATTGCAGTTTCCTGTCAGCAACCCGAACTAACCTGCCAGGATTGTGAGACATCTTAACGGTGCATCTGCCAGCCCCAGCCATGCCTTCAGACGACAGCTGCCCCAGCTCACGTCTCAACAACTTCCTGAGAGACCTGGAGCCAGAACCTCCCAGCTAAGCCACTCCCAATCCCTGACCCTCAGATACTGGGTGAGACATTAAATACTTGTTTGAAGCTACTACGTTTGGGGCTAATTTGCTGCACAGAATAGATGATTAATACAGAGATACTTCGAAATGCACAAAAACAGAACTGCTGGGCTTCCCTGGTGGCGCAGTGGTTGAGAGTCCGCCTGCCGATGCAGGGGACACGGGTTCGTGCCCCGGTCCGGGAAGATCCCACATACCGCAGAGCGGCTGGGCCCGTGAGCCATGGCCACTGAGCCTGCGCATCCGGAGCCTGAAAAAAAACAAAAAAACAGAACTGCTTACTTCATAGGTTTGTGGCAGGATTCCTACACTAACAGTTCTGGAGTGCTTTAGTTAGACTCTAGCCAAATGAACGGCATATTAGATATAAAGTAGTGATTGCATATTATTAATGTTATCAGATTGCAACATATTTCATGTTCAGTTACCTACAGTGCTCTTTCTGGAGCATCGCTTTGCTCCTCTGCTTATCCCCACTGCACGCTTCTAAAAGGTCACTGTTAAGATATAAAAGTATACGTATGATTTAAATGTCCTGACTCAGTTACTAACAACCGTGAGCACGTTTTCAAATTGGAAAAGCAAGATCCATTTAAACTCTGTCTTTTTCGCAAAAGGCTCTTTGTTTACTTCTTGGTATTGCATTTTACCAGCAGGCCAAGCCCCTCTCTGATTGAAGAGTCTGTTCACTTTATCTGTCTCGGTAGCCTCACAAGCCTTACTGTTCAGAACAGACATGGCAGACTTTGCACCAAAAAAGCAAACCGTATTTCTAACCAGAAAATCTTTAATAAAATGAATTTTTATTCATGAAAATTCCACCAAGCATAAATTCCCTGTCTAAAAGTAATGGGCCCTTTGTATTTCCCTTAAATAAATAAATAGCTTCTTTCCTCAAGAACTGACTTCTGAGCATGCTCTTAAATTCAGGGCTAGTTTGTTTTCTTCCAGGAAATAAAAAATAAGCATGTGTGTACAGATCCTAAGTCAGCCCTTCTAGAAATGTATAATATGGGAAAGCCAAGATGGTTTCTTTCTAACAGTCATAACTAGAGGTATACAGTACCTGGAAAAGACATGAAAAAAGGCAGAGGGTGTGAGGCTGAGAGAAAGTGAAATTATATTTTTCAAACACTCTTTACTGATCTAACACACAAATATCTGTAATTTATTTACTCCTATAACATTGTTTGATATATTTAGAGACATGAAGTTTTCCTTTATTTAAGTGATGGAGAAAATACATTTTGTTTCATTATTTCTTTTCCAAACCGGGGATGGAAATGCAAAAAGCTCCCTAATGGAGCGGGGTGGGGAGCGTTTAGCCAAAAAGTTTCATTTTGGGCTTCCCTGGTGGCGCAGTGGTTGAGAGTCCTCCTGCCGATGCAGGGGACACGAGTTCGTGCCCCGGTCCGGGAAGATCCCACATGCCGCGGAGCGGCTGGGCCCGTGAGCCATGGCCGCTGAGCCTGCGCGTCCGGAGCCTGTGCTCCGCAACGGGAGAGGCCACAACAGTGAGAGGCCCGCGTACGGCAAAAAAAAACAAAAAGTTTCTTTTTTTCCTTTCCATTTCCACATTGGACACAGCTAGACACCTAGTGTGTGGTTGTCTTTTGTTCCCTCTGCCTTCTGCTGTCCTCATCTCCAGCTCAGAATTACCACGCCAACCAGGGCAAACGTCGCTGCATGCCTAGCTGAATAAGAACACTTATAATGAATCAATCACACTCGTAATGAATCAATATCATTAATTGAGTGACCATAGCAGAGGATCATTCTAGCTATCGTCTAGCTATTTATTTTTCAGAAGTTGTAGGAAGTGGACGGTAGCTTGCGATTGGCTGTGAGGCTGGCTCCAGTCCCTCTGGGTGACAGCATCCTGCAGGCAGCACCTTCTGCCAGCCTGGTGAGCCCCCTCCCCAGCCACGGCTCTCTTATTTGAATGTGGGTACGGTTGGTGCAAGAGAGAAGCCTCAGGAATTAAACAGAAAGTCACCATTCTCATTAAAAAATACCCAGGGCTGGGACTTCCCAGGTGGCGCAGTGGTTAAGATGCCACGCTTCCAACGCAGGGGGCCAGGGTTCAATCCCTGGTCAGGGAACTAGATCCCACATGCATGCCACAACTAAGAGTTCACATGCCACAACTAAGGAGCCCGCCTGCCACAACTAAGACCCTGCGCAGCCAAATAAATAGATTAAATTTTAAAAAAAACAACAAAAAACCTAGGCCTGCTCTCCCACGTACCTTAAAGCTATTGAACTGCCGTTCGTCATTCTGTCATCGTTATTCTTATACACATGGGTAAATATTTTACTAAATGGCTTCACTGCTTGGCAGTGACAGAGCCCTTTGCCTCCTAGCTCTGGCCGGCACCCAGCACTGCCTGGGAGGGTAGGAGGGCAGCGGGCTCCTTGAACACTCAGTGGTGTTAATAAAGTAGCAGCCCTCTCCACCTGGAAACCATTTTCTCCTCCAGCCTCTTGGGCTTAATCTTCATTTCTTCTTTTTTAAATCAGTTACCAACTTAGTCTTAATGAAGGGTGCGGGGGCAGCCCCCAAAGAAAACAGCTATGTCTTTTAACTCCACCTGGAAATGGGTGACACGGTGCCACCGTCACCTTCCCTTCCAGCTGTGTCTCCACTTGGAAACTTGCTCTAGCCCCTCCATGAGCTGCCTTGCCAAACAGAAATTCTAAATGTCATAGGTGGAAATATGCAGGGCCCCTCCAACCAGGCTGGTTCACATGCTCTACAGGTAACGTCAGAGAACGCCAGGCATTCTCATCGTCATTTCCACCACCAAGCCTTATGGCCCCATCAGCTTTCCAATTTGCCAGCCACACATTCATAGCCCAGGCCCACAAACCCACCCATTAATTTGGACCAAAGTTGGATCCACTTCTTCAAAATTCTTAGCTTTTTACCATTACACAGTATTGGAAGTGGCCAAAGCACCGATAAGTAGCATGGCTGTAGTGTCATCCCATCCCATCTTCGAGTCTTCAGGAGGCCACCGGGACAAGATCTATTTCTGTGGCAGAAATTCCAAGTTTGGAGGACCGTGGGTATGACGCCCTCTTCTGGTGGATGCAAGGAACGCCTGCTTGCACCCCTACGTTCCGGTTCCCTCTACTGGCTGAGGAAAAAGCAGCTCTCTCTCCCTTCTGGGCCCAGATTCCAAAGTTCAAAGCCCTGCACTCAAATTCTGAGACCCAATTCCCACAAATCTAGACGTTTCCTGAAGTGGAAACCAATACTCACCACAATAGCCCACGCTGCGATTTCTACAATTACCAATTGGCTAATTCCAAGTGGCTGAAAAACTGGGGGGGGGGGGGGGGGGGGGGGGGAAGCATTGTCATCTCTGAAGGGGGCATTCAAGCAGGTTGAAATCAGAGCTATGTAACCAAACACAATACTGACACACATACAGAGACAGAGGGAAGAAAAGAGATTAGATAAGATAAAAGATTAGACGTGAGGACAGTAGAGGACAGACCGCAGAGCTGAGTTAGACACTCACGCTGAAAAGAATACTGCTTGGAGAGGGCAGAAGAAATAAAAGCATGGCTGTGCCCACGGGTGGGAGAAACAAGAGGCTCTGCGTATAAACACCCAGCATCAGAACAAGATGAAAAAGGGACTGTAATCTCAGAGGAGAAGGGATGAGCCTAAGCATTATCTGAAGCGAGTCTGAAAATGAATTTCATCACCATCCTCTTGCTTTTGCGGATTCCGGAGATTCCCTCGACAGTGGCTGGACACGCCTCTGGGTTCTGCACTGGCCCCCAAGACCCCGGCACCTACTCAGCAGATCCCACACGAGAAAGAAAGGCAACACCTGGTTTCATATCTTCTGGTTTGGGTCGTAGATAATCCTGAGCATTCCAAAATTCAGTTGCCCAAGTGGCTGTTGGGGAGGCCTGGCTTGACAGAAGACGTTCATAAAGAAGACCTGGGGGCGGTTAGCTGATCGCAAGCTTGATGCAAACCTACAGCGCAAGGAGGCTGCTGAGAACCCTAATGCAATCTTCGGCTCTATTAATAGAACAGCAGAGTGTGAGGAGGGAAGCAATAATCCCAGCGCGTGCTGCCGGGTCAGGCCACATGCAGTTTTATGCTCAGTCCTGCAGGCTGTCTTTTCAAAGAGACACTGGCAAATTCAAGCCTGTTCAGAAGAGCGTAGAAAAGATCGGACACCGGTATCTAGACAGCGTGGAGATTAGCTTGACAGTCCTTTTACGATTGGCAATATCAGAATGATGATTGTGGGGCTTCCCTGGTGGCGCAGTGGTTGAGAATCTGCCTGCTAATGCAGAGGACACGGGTTCGAGCCCTGGTCTGGGAAGATCCCACATGCCGCGGAGCAACTGGGCCCGTGAGCCACAACTACTGAGCCTGCGCGTCTGGAGCCTGTGCTCTGCAACAAGAGAGGCCCCAACAGTGAGAGGCCCGCGCACCGCGATGAAGAGTGGCCCCCGCTTGCCACAACTAGAGAAAGCCCTCGCACAGAAATGAAGACCCAACACAGCCCAAAATAAATAAAGTAATTAATTAATTTTTTTTTTTAAAAAAAGGAATGATGATTGTGCTGAAGATACAGAATCTCAGTAGCTATAACACCAGGAATCATGTTTTCAATGTTTACTTAAATCCCCTGATACCTGGGAGGTCCCCTCTCAGTATAATGGGGATAAGACTCCACCCAGTCTACCTGCAAGTGTAGTTTGAAGGATAGAGTCTGCCCAGTTGGGCTGGTGTGTCCTGAGCATCTACCTCCTGCCAGCTCTGTGCCAGGCCCCGGGGCATCGAGAGGAGCTTGAAGTCTAGTTGACAGAGAGGCCCATAAACAGGTACTTTGCATAGAATGTGACTGATGGTGAAAGACACATGCATTGATTCGAAATGAGATGCAG
>NW_006790633.1:971953-980986 GCF_000442215.2 Lipotes vexillifer | reverse complement strand
GAAAGAGTGATAAGAGAGAAACACAGAATCTGTGGCATATGTGTTTGCAGTCGCTGGCAGTCTGGGAGGAGAGGCCATTAGTAGAAAAGATTAGAACCAGGCAAGTTCAGAGTCAGGAAAGACAACCGAAGGATCTCAACTGTGTCAGATGCCATCAAGAAGTCCAGGAGGAGGGGGAGGAAAGCTCCAGACCACTCCCTAGATGTGGAGATGAGGGGTTCACCCTTAGTGGCCAAGAGACACATTCCAGGCAAATGCTGGAGACAAGAGACAGACTTCATTTAGGGAGTTTGAGGAAGGTTGCATTTATCGGACACCTATTACATGCCTAGCATGGTGCTATGAGTTATGGAAATTCAAAAAGCATTTGGAGTTCACTTCAGCGTTGGTTGGTGAGTGAAGACTAACACATATAGGTCCTTTAGGGAATAGTGGGAGATTATTGTATGAATTGCTCAAGTGGGTGAGACCGACAGATGGGGGTTTAAGTTGTTGGGCGTCAGCCTGTTGGTTGACCTAGGGTGACATTCCTTACGCTGATGGTGACAGAAGAGAAAAACTCCAAAGATGGTCAGCCGGATCCTTGCCTTCCTCTTCTTGCCTCTTGGCAAGTTTCCTTTCCCAGAAGTGTTCAGAAACACGATTCTTGTCCTGATATCCCTTGGGTTTGCTTCCTTTTTGTTATTTACTGGTGAAAAATTAATATTACTCTTTACCCCGTACGCATTCTCAATCCAAGGCGTGTTTTTTTCATCAGTGGGTTTGTGTTTGGTTGATTAGTTATTCATGTATAATGTAAGATGACAAGAGCTGTGATACACAGAAATGATTGTGGTGAGTGCAGGCATACAAGCTCTGTGCTTGGCTTCTTTCCTTCTTTTTTTTTTTTTTTTTTTTGGTGGGTGTGGGTGGGTAGGCAGGTTAGTAAGGCATTTGGATTACTTGCAGATGGTTGAAATTCTCCTCTTACCAAACTGGTGACTGAAGCAAAATAGAGGGAATTAAAATAAATGGCGTTTGTTGCACATCCCCTCAGCTTTCTTGAGCAGGACCTCTGCATCTGTCCTGTGCAATCGCTCAAGTCACTTGTCTTCTCTAGACTTAAGTTTCTCCATCTGTTTCACATCCAATGTATCTTTTGCATGTTGGCTTCCTTCATAGGTTACATTTTTGCAAAGGGAATCCAAGTTATAGGCTAGCTCTTCCTCTGACTTGCCCCATGGGACTTCCCAGGACATGTTCCCTCACAGTAGCCAGAGAGGTCATTGCAAATCAGATCGCTCCAACGGCTTCTCACTTGTACTCAGCCCTTTTGGTGTAGCCTAAAAAGCTCCAACGGCTTCTCACTTGTACCTAAAAAGCTCCAACAGCTTCTCACTTCTACCCAACCCTTTTGGTGTAGCCTAAAAAGCCCTGAATGATCTGATCTTGGCCTATATCATCTTTTCCAGCCTATATCATGCCACTATCTCTCAAACAAAATGAATAATTTCCCCCCTTGGGCATTTTTTGTTTTGTTTTTTGCGGTACACGGGCCTCTCACTGTTGTGGCGTCTCCCGTTGTGGAGCACAGGCTCCGGACACACAGGCTCAGCGGCCATGGCTCACGGGCCCAGCTGCTCCGCGCCATGTGGGATCTTCCCGGACCGGGGCACGACCCTGTGTCCCCTGCATCGGCAGGCGGACTCCCAACCACTGCGCCACCAGGGAAGCCCCTCCTCGGGCCTTTTGCATGTGCTCTTCTTTCTCTCCTCACTGTATGGATATCTCCTTATTACTTTTCAAATCTTAGTTCAAATACCACCTCCTCAAAAATACCTTTTCTCATCAACGTCTCTAAAGTTGCCTCCCCATCTACTGCTTTCTAGTTCATTGCCTTAAATTTCCTGCTGGGAGCTCACATGAGGGCCTCAATTATCCTCTGTTTGGGTTTTTCCATGTGGCAGCATGGGCTTCCTAATAACATGGAAGCTGGATTCTAAGAGGGAAGAAGCAGAAACACCAAAATCTAAAATATTCTCCACCTATTCCCAAATAATTTTCTAGCACATTATCCTATGTTATCTATTTTCTCACTCTCTGAAAGTATTGTGGTAATTTATGTTTCCTTGCTAATTGCCTGCTCTCTCCCAGGATCTATAAGGATATAAAATCCATGAGATTAGAAACCTTGCTTATGTTCATTGCACGTGCCAAGCACTAAGGAAGCACCCAGTAAACCTTCGATGAATAAGTGAATTTTAAATGTTTAGAAATAAAGAGAAAGAAACAGTTAAGATGGACACAAAATGCAATGAAACGTACAAGCAAACACATGTACACCAAAAAAGTCAGGCTGCAGGGAACTTTTCAGGACGAGAACTACAACCTGAAGGCTAGAGAGCCCACCACACAGCGAGCCAGGCACGGATGAGCTCCTACTGGCAGCCCCTCTGCCTCCTGCTGTTCAGAACTTTCAGAGTTGGACAGGGAAGGGGGTGACTCAGGCACAGCGACCCAGGATACATAGGAACCTGTAAGTGACCAGGATCAGCACACAGAGCTAGAACTTAAGGGGAAGTAGGTTGTGCCCAGATGTCACAGGTCACATCTGGGGTGTGGGATGATGTCAGTAACGCTTCCTTGAAGTCCTCTGCCTGGTGTGGGAGGGCTTTGCTTGCTTTACCTGAGCCTAATCCTGCAGAGGAAAATGATCTTGGCTCAGCCCAACTCAAATCAGCACCTACTATGTGAAAAACACTGTGCTACATGCAGTGGATGATGGAGAGGCGAAAGGACTGGGACATGTGCCCAGGGTGAGAACAGCCAGTGGGTGGATCAAGCAGGTACAAGGACGGCTCCTAAACGGGACGGAGGGGCTCAGTGGCAGGGGAAGGAAGCCAGCAGCCCCAAAGTTACAGAGAAGGGAGAAGCCGAAAGGCTTCCCAGAAGGACCAGTGTGGGAGATGCCTGGCTGGCAAGGAGGGCCCTCCAGAGTCAGGGAAGCCAGGGCACATTTGGAGACCTCTAGATGCTCCCTTAGGTTGGAGGAGGGTAGGACCTGCAGGTAAGTGCAGGAAGAGCAATTCACTACCAAAAGTTGCCGTAACCAATCCCTGAAGCCAATGGCTGGAGTCTTGGGCTGAGAGCAAAGGAGACGTGGTTTTCCACGTGGAAGATGGGAGACAGTTTTACTAGAAGCTTTACTAGAAGGGGAGTGCATGCTGTGCAGGCAAACCCACAAGAGGCACTGCAGTGACGAAATGTAAGTCCAAAACGGTGTCTGGGGTGTGTTGTGATTTGAACAAAATAATAAGTGACCATTGGGAGGGGTGTGTGGGGGGGGCAGGGAGTAGAGGGTAATTATAAAAGCAGCAGAAGGATTTTTTATTTCGATCTGGACAAACTGATTCTGAAATTAATGTGGAGTACACCCACGTTCATAGCAGCATTATTTACAATAGCCAAAAGGTGAAAGCAATAGCCAAAAGGTGAAAGTGTCCATCCACAGATGAATGGATAAGCTAACTGTGGTCCGTATATACAGTGGAAAACTATACACTTATAACAAAGAATGCTACAATGAGGATGAACCTTGAGGATATTATGCTAAATGAAGTAAGCCAGACACAAAAGGACAAATACTATATGATTCTATTTATAGGAGGTACTGAGAATAGTCCAATTTATAGAGAAAGCAAAATGGTGGTTGCTAGGGTCTGGGGGGAGGGGAAAACAGGAGTTATTGTTTAATGGGTATAGAGTTTCAGTTTGAGATGATTAAAAATAAATTCTGGATGAGTGGATAAAGAAGATGTGGTATATATACACAATGGAATATTACCCAGCCATAAAAAAGAATAAAATAATGCCATTTGCAGCAACAGGGATGGACCTAGAGATTATCATATTAAGTGAAGTAAGTCAGAGAAAGACAAATATCATAATCACCTAAATGTGGAATCTCAAAAAGTGATTCAGGAGAATTCCCTGGTGGTCCAGTGGTTAGGACTCTGCACTTCCACTACAGGGGACATGGGTTCAATCCCCAGTCAGGGAAATAAGATCCCACAAGCTATGTGGGATACACGAAAAAATACACACCAAAAAAAGGTTAAAAAGAAAAACTTATAAAAAAATAAAGGATACAAATGAACTTATTTACAAAACAGAAATAGACTCACAGACATAGAAAACAAACTTATGGTTACTAAAGAACCATAATTTCTTTGGGAGGAGGGATAAGTTAGGAGTTTGGGATTAAAATATATACACAATTATATATCAAATAGATAACAACAAAGGACCTACTGTATAGCACAGGGAACTATACTCAATATCTTAGAATAACATGAAGTGGAAAAGAATCTACAAAAGAATATATATGTATGTATAACTGAATCACTTTGCTGTACACCTGAAACTAACACAACAATGTAAATCAACTATATTTCAATTTGAATTTCAATTTAAAATTTTTTTTAAAGTTCTGTAAATGGATAGTGGTGATGGTAGTACAATAATGTGAATGCACTTAATGTCACTGAATTGTACACTTCAAAAGGGTTAAATGGTAATGTTTATGCAATGTATATTTTACCATAATATTTTAATTTAATGTGAAGAAATAAGTCAGGAATATCCAGGGTAGTACTGAGGAAGAAAAATAATGAGGAGATGAAACCCTACCAGATATTAACACCAGTTGTTAAACCTCAAGAATTAAAAGTGTGGTGTTGGCACTTGATTACACAGACAATGAAACAGAAAGCCCAAAGATGGACTGAAATAATTCAAGACTTTTGTGTGTGGGAACGGTGGCATCTGGAAACAGCGGGGAAACAGAGCTGAGACTAACTGGAGCCATCAGGGAAGTTGGGTCCTTACCTTGTACTTATAGAAGGAAGACCTCTGATCAGAGATGAGACTCAAATCTGAACCACACAAATACTAGAAGGAACGAGGGGAGAATTCTTTTTTAACCTCAGAGGGTGAGCATGTACCCACTGTGACTTGGAGTCAGTCCTTTAGCCTTCCCATGCCTATCTCATGGGGTTGTTGTGAGCACTGTGGGAGTTAATACCTGAAAAGTGGTTAGAAAAATGTCTGGCACCCACAGCAGATTCAATCACTGACCACCACCACCACAACCACCACCATTACCACCACCATGACCATCTCCACCACCATCACCACCACCATCACCACCCCCACCACCATCACCACCACCACCACCACCATCACCACCACCGTCAATCACCACCACCATCATCACCACCACCACCATCACCATCTTCACCACCATGACCACTCCCACCACCATCCCCACCACCACCATCACCACAATCATCACCATCATCACCATCACCACCACCATCACCATCTCCACCACCATCACCATCCCAACCACCATCACCACCACCACCATAACCACCACCACCATCGCCACCACCATGACCATCTCCACCACCATCAACCACCACCACCACAACCATCCCCACCATCACCATCATCACCATCACCATCACCATCAAAAAGAATGAGGACGTTTTATAAACTGATATGGAAAAAGTATCCAGATGTATTATCAAGTGGGAAAAAAAGCCCAGGTGCAGAGGGGTGTGTGCACAATACACTATTCCTGGTTTTAAAAAGAGGGCAGTAGAAGAAAATACACATGCACGTATATACCTAAATACTTGTTGTAAGTGTATAATTACACACACATATCTACATATATTTGTAGGTGTATATTTACACACACACATACACAATAAACATCTTTGATCAGTCCACTGCATTGCAAAACTCCACGGGGCATTATTCCATTGTGTTCCTTGTCAGTGGCATCCTAGGAGCTCTATATAAATGGCGTCCCTTGGAGTTGTGTACCACAATGGTCCTGGTCACTTAACTGCACGTGGTAACATGTCTCTGGGAGAACACAAAGTACCAAATAACACTGGCTACCTGTGGGGAAGGACATAGATGGCTTGGAATAGAGGTGTGAAGGAGAATTTTCACAATACAGCATTTGTGTCTTTTCAGTCTGGAACCATGTGCATCTGTTATGGAAACTCCTCCTCCCGAAAATAAATAAATAAAAGGAGTGGTGAAAATAAATAAATGCACACATACATAAAAATAACAATACACGTTAGAGAATTTGGGAAATACAGAAAAGTATGAAGGAGAGAATTATAATTAAGCATGATTTTTCTGGTTGTCTCTATGTCTGTCTGGAGTGCTTGAAGGATAGCTTCATGTAGGGCAGGAGGGCCCCAAGGCCATCTCTTGCCCCACAACCTGGTTTGTAAATAAAGTTTTATTGGAACATAGCCACATACATTCAGTTATTTAGCATCTGTGGCTGCTCTCCTGAAACATGTAGTTGTTGAGTAATTTTGAGTAGCTTTCTTGTTCAATCTGTAAATCTAGTTCAATCTATAAGTGCCCTGGCATAATTCCACTAAAAGGCACAGTGAAGAAGTAAGATGATAGCACAGAGTTAAAGTGAACATATTAGGGCTTCCCTGGTTGCGCAGTGGTTGAGAGTCCGCATGCCAATACAGGGGACGCGGGTTCGTGCCCCGGTCCGGGAAGATCCCACATGCCGCGGAGCAGCTGGGCCCGTGAGCCATGGCCGCTGAGCCTGCGTGTCCGGAGCCTGTGCTCCGCAACGGGAGAGGCCACAACAGTGAGAGCCCCGTGTACCGCAAAAGAAAAAAAAAAAAAAGAAAAGAACATATTAGTTTGGATTTAGAACTTAAAAAAAAAAAACAAAAAACAAGCAGCAGAGATGTTCCCCACTATTAAATAATATTAGGATAAGTGATAACAACTGGACTTGTTTGCGTACAATGAGAAACAGGAATATAATCTGAATTGAAGTACAAATAATGTGCCAAGATAAATTAAAGATTATCAAAGTGGAGAAAATGAAAAAGAAAATATTCTTAGAAATGAGCTGGGCCTCAATAAGTGTAATGTTAAAATAATTCCCAATCTTATGATACAGGGTAAGATATAAGAAATGTGAGAAAAAACACATCTCTTATGTTAAAATCTCACCAGACATTCAGTCTCTCAATGAGCAGGGGGGAAATTCAAAAGTCATATGAGACACAGGACAATTATACTTTGGGCAGGACTGTCCTGCGCATTGTAGGAGTCTAGCATCCCTGGCTCCCCACTAAATGCCGATAATGACCCCATTCATGATGATAACCAAAACAACTCCTTCAGCTTTTTTAGACTCCCCTGAAGGGCAGTACCACCCTCCTTGAGAACCACAGATACATGTGAAAGCAATTTGAAAAGTTAAAAACACTTTTCAAATATATAGTATGATTAATCTATAAAACTGCAGTGGATTTTCAGTGAATACTGTATATCTACACTATTAAAATGAAGACTATTGAATTATAAAACATGAGTGTTTTCTTTTTTCTTATGAAACTGATTTCCATTCCTGGAAAAACAGCAAGTGAATCAATATACTTACTGAAAACAACTAAAAATTCGGGATTTTCTTAACAGCATCAATGAACGAGCAGAAAAGTTAAGAATTCTTAGTCCAGGGATCGAGTGAAGTGGAGCTCAGAGGTGTAAGTAGAGCCCAGCACTCCAAGGGCATTTGCTGAACCTGGTGAACTTGAACTTTGGTATTCATGGCCTCATAAGACTTTGAAAAAGCAGCCAAAGCCCCAGGGCTGTTAAAGATGGGGAGTCTAATAAGACATTTTCCAGCATGAACATGGGACATCTGAAAGGCTATGCGTGGAGTATAAGGGTGAATTTAGAAACACCTTATAGACCCTCCTGGAGACTGCAAGGAAAATCTGTCTCAAACTTTGCACTGGAGAGGATAAGATGTGTGTGTATGTGTGTGTGGGGGCGGGGGGGGACACATGTGCCAGGAACGTCTATAAAACATTCAAACCTTAAGCTGTCCATGACACAGTTTATAGCAAAAGATCCACACTCTCTGGGTGGTCTGAATACCCTAAGTGGAGGATATAACTGGAGTCATCCCAGGAACTAGTAATGCCTCCAGCACCTGGCAGAACAAAAGTGAATCCTCTATAGAGGAAGCCAAGTTTATCCTAGACCTCAAAGTATTCCCACATATAAAATGTCAAGGAAAATGATCAGATTACAGTTCCAATACACATGTACACACACAGAGAAATAGCATGAGCAAATGACTACATGACACAAAAGCATGGGGTGACTAAGTGGGAGGGAGGAAGAGAGGGAGGAGGGAAGGAAGGAAGGACGAAAGGAAGGAAGAGAGGAAGGGAGGAAGGAAGGAAGGAAGGAAACAGTGGAATAAGGCACCAAGAACTAAGAGCAAGAAGCAGCAGATGGCTGGAAGAGACCTGCAAAAACTTCAGATCCTAGAATAATAAGATGAAGACTATAAAATAACCATGTTTATTTAACATGTTTAATAAAATACACACATGAAAATATACAAGAAAAAGACACTATTAAAAAATGATCAAGCAATTTTGAAAAAGAACCAAAAGAACTTCTGGGGAAAAGAGAACTCCATGGACAGATTTACTAGAATAATCATATGTGACAAGAATGAGTACACTGAAAGACTGACCTGAAAAAACATTCCCATATTACAGCATAGAGAGACAAAGTGAAAATACGAAAGAGGAAAAAAAGACATGGAGGATAAATCAAGAATTTTAACAAACATCTAATTAAAGTTCCAAAAGGAAAAAAGAAAGAAGATGGGGCAGAGGCAATATCTGAAGACATAAGGGCTGCAATTTTTCAGGACTGATGAAATACATCAACCCATGGAATCAAGAAATCCAAGGGATTCAAAGAAGGCATATATATACAGTCCACCACAGTGAAATTGCAGAACCCCAAAGACAAAGAGAATATCTTAAGAGCAGTAAGAGAGAAAAGACAGATTATTTTATTTTAAAGAAGTGACAGATAACTTACAACTCAGGAACAATAGCATTCAAAAGACAATGTATGGGGCTTCCCTGGTGGCGCAGTGCTTGAGAGTCCGCCTGCCGATGCAGG
>NW_006790633.1:960360-971519 GCF_000442215.2 Lipotes vexillifer | reverse complement strand
AAAAAAAAAAAAAAAAAAAAAAAAAAAAAAAAAGACAATGTATGATATCTTCAATGTGCTAAGAGAAAAATGATTGTCATTTTCAATTCTATATCAATAATTAAAGGGAAAAAGTCACTTTCAGACAAACAAAACTGAGAAAATTTGGTACCAACAAAACTTCACTTCTGGTAGAAGAAAAATTAGTCCTGATGGAAGGTGTGAGGAGAAGCAAGAGGGAATAAACCACACAAAAAGTGAAAAATAGGTGAAATATTGAGTGTATAAAGCAACAATAGATGTATTGGAGTTTCAAAAGAAAAGTTGATAGGCTAAAATGCACAGCAATAATAGCATCTAAATCAGGAAGATATATAATAGAAATTGTAAGATTTTTACATTTTTCAGGAGAGTAAAATTATTGAGTAACTTTGATAAGTTATTTGCTGCTATTTCTAGAGAAACCACTTACAGGATACAAACAGAGTTCTGAAACCAGTGAAAGAAAAAAATAAAAAAGGACAAAACTATAAATCAATCTAAAAGAGGGCAAGAAAGGATAAAATGATAAATGGACCTTGTGGGAAAAAGAAATAAAACAAAAAATATTATAGCTATAAACCTGAATATATTAGTAATTATGACAAATATAAATGAACTAAATGCTCCACCTTAAATACAAAGCTTGTCAGAATGTATTTTTTTATCTCATTATGTGCTACTCATAAAAAACATATCTTATGCAAACATATTTTATAGAAAGATTGAAAATGAAAAAGATGAGTGTACTGAGTTTTAACTATCTTGATATTAAGCAAAATAGACTTAAGACAAAAAGTATTGCTAGAAACAAAGAGGGTCACTTTGACCTGTTAAGCAATTCAGTTGAACAGGAAGACATGTTGATATTAAATTTATATACTCAATAACTTTCCAAATTTATTAGGCAAAAATTGACAATTACCAAGAGAAATAAACAAATCAGCAATCATAATGGACACTTAACCCCCCTTTTCCAGTAACTGCTAGAGCAAACAGTAAAAATACATCAATAAGTATATGGAAGATTTGAACAACACATTTAATACAACTGACCTAGTGGACATTATGTGAGTTCAGGAAACAGATGCCAAGATGGGACTAGATGAGCCAGAGGTTTATTGGGGAAACTGCCTGTGAAGGATAAAGAGAAGGAAGCAGGAGGAGGCAGGGAGAGCCTTCTGACCACAATGCAGTTCTGAAAGGAATGCGAAGGAAGGAGAAATGAGTCGGAAGAGTCTCAGTTTACAGTGCGGTTCTTCAAATGGTTTGGCCAGACTGATGGGGTGGCCTTTAGCCAAAGTTGCCCATTTAAAGGAGTCTCACACCCCACAGGAATGGACCTGCCCTAATACCCTTTCATTGGCTGGGAACAACCCAGGGAAGAGTGGTCTCAGCACAAATGCGTTGGTGGATCCTGAGTAGTAGCAATAGGGCTCCAGTCAACTGTGCTGTCCGCAGCAGGAGACCTGAATTGCACATGTTCATGACACCATAGACGTATTTAGAACACCATGCCCCAAACTACAAAAACACATTATTTTCAATATTTACAAAAATTGACTATGTACTGGGTCATAAAGCAAATCTCAATACATTTCTTAAGGATTGAAATCATGCAGACTACATTCTCTGACAATAAAAGAAGTTAATAGAAGACCCTTCCCAATATACCTAAAAATTCAGAATTACCTATTCAAATAACCAGGGAATCAAAGAAGAAAGCATAGTGAAAATTGGAAAATATTAAGAATTGAACTATAATGAAAATACGTAACAAAAATTTTGGGATAGAGCTAAACAATGCTGAGAGAAATGTATGATCTAAAATATTGCTTGAAAAAAACTAGAAAAACTGAACATTAATGAGCTAAGCATTCATTTTATGAAGTTAGAAAAAGATCTGCAAAATAGACTCAAGATGGGTAAGAAAAGAAATAATCAATAGTCAAGGAAATAATTAATGCAATAGAAAATAAACACAGTAGAGAAGATTAACAAAGCCGAAAGTCTGTCCTCTGAAAAGACTAATAAAAGTGACAAACCTCTGGTAACACTGACTGAGAAATAAAGAGAGAAAGCATAAACAATATCAGGAATGAAACAGTGATATAAATGCAGAGACTACAGACCTTGAAACAAAATAATAAGACGATGTTGTTGAAAAATTTTAAGCCATTAAATTTGAAAACATATATGAGACAGACACATTCTCAGGAAAATCTAACTTAAGAAATAGAAACCCTGAAGAGTCATATAACTATGAAAGAAATTGAATGTATGAATTAAAACTTTCTATATATTAAACTCCAAGTCCTGATGGCATCACTAGCAAGTTCCAGATATTCAAAGAATAAATAATTATAATCTCATACAAGCTATTTCAAAGAATTTAAAAAGAGCTCCCATTCCTTCAACTAATTTTGTGAATCTAGCATTAACTTGATGCCCAAAACTGACAGCATAAGAAAGGAAACTTTCAGGCAAATCTCTCATGAATGTAGATTGAAAAACCATAAACAAAACATTAGCAATCTTAATCAGCAATATATAAAAAGGATAATACATCCTGAGCAAAGCAACATAATAAATAAGAAAAACATATGATCATTAGAAGAAACACTTGATAAAATTCAACATCCATTCCTGATTGTTTTAAAAAAAATCCCTTAGAAAACTTGAATAGAAGGAAACTTCCTTAACATGATAAATGCTGTCACCAAAAAGAGTGTAGTGGATGTCCTAACCAGTGCAACAAGGCAAGAAAAAGAAGTTAATGGTATAAGAATTACAAAGGGGGCTTCCGTGGTGGCGCAGTGGTTGAGAATCTGCCTGCCGATGCAGGGGACACGGGTTCGTGCCCCGTTCTGGGAAGATCCCACATGCCACAGAGCGGCTGGGCCTGTGAGCCATGGCCGCTGAGCCTGCGTGTCCAGAGCCTGTGCTCCGCAACGGGAGAGGCCACAACAGTGAGAGGCCCACATACCGCAAAAAAAAAGAATTACAAAGGAAGAAACTATCAATATTTGCAAACAACATGGTTGTGTACATAGAAAAGCTAAAGAAATATGCACATAGAATTACAGTTAATAAATCAATTTTATAAAATTGCTAGATACAAAGTAAATATTGCAAAAGCCAATTGAATTTCTATAATCTAGCTGTAAACAATTTGAAATGAAATTTTAAAAGATAATATTTATAATAGCATTAGAAAACATAAAATGTAGGAATGAATCTTCATTTTATGTGCAAGAGTTCTACACAGAAACTATAAAACATTATGGATAAATATTAAAGAAGATCTATATATGAAGAGGGTTATATCATGTTCATGTTTTGGAAGACTCAAGTTAGTGAAGATGCCAGTTCTCTTCAAAGTGATCTATAGAATCAATTTAATCCCAATCAAAATCCTGTCAGGATTTTAAAGTTTCAATTTTCAATTTTTTGTTGCTAAAAATATAGAAATACAATTGATTTTTGTATTTTGAACTTGCATTCTGGGACCTTAATTGAACTCATATATCAGTTCTGGTGGCTTTTTCATAGATTACCTAAGATTTTCTACATAGATAATCATGTTATCAGTGAAAACAGAAAGTTTTATTTCTTCCTTTACAATCTGTATGACTTTTATTTTTCTCTTTCCTTATTCTCTTGCCTCCATTAAAATGCTGAAAAGAATTGGTAAGAACAGACATACTTACCTTGTTTCCAATCTTAGGAAGAAGGCATTCAACATCTATCTCACCAGCAAGCGTAATTCTTTTTTGTTTGTTTTTTATTTTTTTTAAATAAATTTATTTATTTATGGCTGTGTTGGATCTTCGTTGCTGAGGGTGGGCTTTCTCTAGTTGTGGCGGGTGGGGGCTACTCTTCGTTGCAGTGCGCGGGCTTCTCATTGAGGTGGCTTCTCTTGTTGTGGAGCATGGGCCCTAGGCTCATGGGCTTTGGTAGTTGTGGCACACAGGCTCAGTAGTTGTGGCTCACAGGCTCTAGAGCACAGGCTCAGTAGTTGTGGCACACGGGCTTAGTTACTCCATGGCACATGAGATCTTCCCTGGACTGGGACTTGAACTCGTGTCCCCTGCATTGGCAGGCAGATTCTTTTGTGTGTGTGTGTGTGTGTTACGCAGGCCTCTCACTGTTGTGGCCTCTCCCATTGCAGAACACAGGCTCTGGACGTGCAGGCTCAGCAGCCATGGCTCACGGGTCTAGCAACTCCGCGGCATGTGGGATCTTCCTGGACTGGGGCACGAACCCGTGTCCCCTGCATCGGCAGGCGGACTCTCAACCACTGCGCCACCAGGGAAGCCCGGCAGGCAGATTCTTAACCACTGTGCCACCAGGGAAGTCCCCAGGCATAATGTTAGCTGTAGATTATTTTGAAGACACCTTTTATCAGGTCAAGGGAGTTCTTTTTTATTCCAAGTTTGCTGAGAGCTTTTTTGTTTTTTGTTTTTTAATCATGAATGAAGGTTGGGTTTTGTGAAATATTGTTTCCATTTAGATGATCATATGGCTTTTCTTTTTTACTGTGTTAAAATGACTTACATTGAGTTTTGAATGTTAAACTAACGTTATATTCTCAGGATAAATCCCACTTGAACATGATGATTATTCTTTTTACATACTTCTACATTCAGTTTGCTAAATCTTTCTTAATTTTTTTTTGTTTATATGTTCATGAGGAATAGTGATCTGTAGTTTTGTTTTTTGTAATGTTTTTGTCTGGTTTGGGTAGCATGGTAATTGTACCGTAAAATGAGTTAGAAAGGATTCTCTCATCTTCTATTTTCTGAAAGAAATTGTATATAATCAGTATTATCTCTTCCATAAGTGTTGGTTAGAATTCATTACTGAAGTTTTCCAGGCCTGATGTTTCCTTTATGGATAGATTTTAAGTACACATTTCTTTAATTGAATTAAAGCTAGCCAGGTTATCTATTTTTTCTTGATTGTGCTTTGACTGTTCTTGTCCTTTAAGGAATTTGTCCATTTCATTTAACTACTTGAATTAATTCACATAAAGTTGGCATAATATTCCTTTATTATCCTTTCATGTCTGTAAGATCCACTCCTGATACTCTTTTATTCCTGATGTTATAATTTATGTCTCCTTTCTCTTTTTTCTTCATTAGTCTGGCTAGTTTACCAATTTTATTGATCTTCTCAAAGAATCAGCTTTTGGTTTCACTGATTTTTCATGTTGTATATCAGCAATTTCTATTCTTATCTTTATTATTTCCTCCCTTCTATTTACATTGTAATTAATTTGCTCTTTTTTTTTCTAGTTTTTTAAGGTGAAAGCTTAGGTAATTGCTTTGAGGCTTTTCTTCTTTTCTAATATAAACATTTAGGGCTATATACCTCCCTCCCTCTTACCTGCTTCCCACAAAATTTCATATGTTCTATTTTCATTTTAATTTACTTCAAAATATTTTCTAATTTCCATTCAGATTTCCTCTTTTGAACCATGGATTATTTAGAAGGGTATTGTTTAATCACAAAATGTTTGGGGATCCTCTAGATATCTTTCTGTTATTGATTTCTAGATTAATTTTATTTTAGTAAAAAAAATAAAGCACACAGTGGATGACTTCAGTCTTTTTAAAATTTATTGAGACTTGCTTTATCACCCGCAATACATTCTACCTTTGGTGGATGTTCCATGTATACTTGAAAAAAATGTATATTCTGCTGTTTTTGGATAGTTTTATAATGTCAGTTAAGTCAAGTTGATCGACTTCTATATTATTACTGATGTTATGTCCACTTGTTCTTCAATTACTGATAGAGAAATGTTGAATTCTCCAACTATAATTGTAGATTTGTCTGTTTCTTTGTTGAATTCCATCAGTTTTTTATTAACATATTTTAAAGCTATTTTATTAGTTGCATAACATTTAGGGTTATTATGTCCTCTTGATTTTGTTGTCCTTTAGCATTATGAAATGTCCCTATTAATTTCTGGTGTTATTTTATATCCTGAAGTTTGTTTGATCAGATATTAACTTTTTCATGTTATTTCTTCTTTTATCTATTTACTCTAAACCTATTTACATCTTTATATATGAGAGTTTCTTGTAGACAGCATTTTGGGTCTTCCATTTTTCTTCCAATCTGAAAATCTTTGCCTTTCAATTGGAGTATTCTCCATTTATATTTAATGTAATTATCAATGTGGTAGGGTTTAAATCTACTATCTTGCTATTTGTCTTCTATTTGCTCCTTTTCTTTCTTTCGTTTTTTTTTTTTTTTTTTGGTTCTTTTGATTCTCTTCTCCTGCCTTCTTTTGAATTGCTTAAGTATTTTTTAATGATTCAATTTAAATTTACACTATTGTCATATTAGCAACATTTTAGTGATATATTTATTTATCTATGTATTTATTTATTTAGTGATTGATCTGGAATTTTTAATATACACCTTTAACTTAAAGTACTCTGTCTCCAAATAAGATTAATTCTACTCACATTTAATGTAAGAGCCTTACAACAATATATTTCCATATCCCCCTTCCCATCCTGTGCTATTTTTGCCATATCATTTACTTCTACATATATTATAAATCCCACAATACATTTATTTTTGCTTTAAGCAATTATTTTTTCAAGGGATTAAAAAATAAAGGGAAAATTCTGTTACACTTTCCTACATATTTATCATTTCTGGCACTCTTTGTATTTCTTTGTATAGATTGTAATTTTCACATATTATCTTTTTTTTTTTTCCCAAAGAACTATTAATATAGTTCTTGTAGCAAAGGTTTACTTGTGATGATTTCTTTTAGCTTTGGTATCTTTGATAAAGTTTCTATTTATTTTTCATTTATTTAAGTCTTTACTCTTTAGAAAGATATTTCTGCTGGCAATAGAATTTTAGATTGGCAGGGGTTTTTATTTCTATCAGTAATTTAGGGATGCTGTTCCATTGACTTTTGGCTTGCATAGTTCCAGAAAATAAGTCCAAAATATGCAGTATGAGTTGGCAAACTGGAGACTCAGGAGAGACAATGATGCAGTTCCAGCCCAAAGGCCAGCATCCTGGAGACCAAGAGAGCTGATAATGCAGACGATGTTCAAAGGCAGTCTGCTGGAGAATTCTCTCTTGCTCAAGGATGCCAGTCTTTTAATTCTATTCAGGCCTTTAACAGATTGGATGAGGCCCACTGACATTATAGAGGGCAATCTGCATTACTCAGAGTTTACCAACTTAAATACTAACCTCATCCAAAATTACCATCCAATTTGACACATAAAATTAACTTTCACATTGCATTACAGGCATCACCACCCCAGCTGGCAGAAACACAAACTCTTCTCAGCCCTGTATGAACTACTGCAATTTTTTGGCCTATTGCTTTCCAGAGGTTCTTTCTCCAACCTTGTGGAATGCCAATCCCTACATGCACTGATCAGTTTTCGCCCAAAGAATCGTGAAGACCTCTCTGTAAACTCCTGGATATCTCGCTCTCTCACTCTCGTTCTCTCTCTGTGCCTCCTCCCAGTACTCTGCTTTGCAAATTCTACGTGCCTTGGTTTCCCTGAACTCCAATATCTATCCCCTCCATTCAGTGAAAAACCTGAGCTCTCTTTGGATTTTCCAGACTTGAGCTTCAGCTGGAAACTGTCTGCAGCCAGTAAGCTGGGGCAACCAAAGGGCTTTTGCCTCATTTGTTCTTTCTCAGGCATCATAGTCCTATACTACCTGTTGTCCAATGTCTGAAAATGGTGGTTTAATATATTTTGTCTGTTTTTCTAGTTGTTTATGGTGAGAGATCAGTCCTATATGGTTAATCCTTCGTGGCATATATTAAACTATTTTTTTTTAACTTACAGTAACACCAGCTTCATGTGTTTCAATCTACTATTTCTTGACCAGGTTAGTAGTTTCATAGATTTGTTCACTTTGTGATCATTCACTGAGCTCTGCACTTATGGTGTGTGTACTTTTCTGTGTATGCAAACTTTGATAAAACATACTTTTAAAAATAAAAAGCAAAATAAGTTTATATGGACATGTAAATGATGTAGAACAACCAAGACACTCTAGAAGGAAAATAAATTCGAGTGACTTTCCTGACCAGATATCAGATATCAAGACTAAAGCTATTTTGGGACTTCCCTGATGGTGCAGTGGTTAAGACTCTGTGCTTCCAATGCAGGGGGCCCAGATTTGTTTGCTGGCCAGGGAACTAGATCCCACATGCATGCCACAACTAAGGAGCTGGCGAGCCACAACTAAGGAGCCCTCAAGCTGCAACTAATGAGCCCACCTACCGCAACTAAAGGAGCCCACGTATCGCAACTAAGGAGCCTGCCTGCTGCAACCAAATAAATAAATAAATATTTTTAAAAAAATACTAAGCTATTTTAGTGAAGAGATCATAGTATTGACACAAAGTTCAAAAAAAGACTAGAAAAAACAGAGAAACCCCTTTTCAAAAAAGACCCACACAATTGTGAGCACGATGTATAATAGAGATAGATGTCACCTTAGAACAGCAAGAAAATACTGAAGTTTTCAATAAATGATGCTGGCATGATTGGTTATCTACAGTTCATAAAACCTTGCCCCTATCTCACACCATATACCAAAATCAATTCCAGATGAATTAACAACTAAATGTGAAAGGCAAAATTATAAAGTTGTTAGAAGATAACAAGAAAAGGTATAAATATCTTGAGAGGCAGGAAGGATTTCTTAAGTAGGACCCACCGCAAAACAAAGTATAAAGGAAAAGATTGATAAATTAGTCTTTATTATAAGAACTTCTATAAATCAAAAGACACCACTACGAAGGTATAAAAGCAAGCCAGATTCGGGAGAATATGTTTTTTTTAACACATACTACTGATGGAGGACAAATATCCAGGATATATAAATAAATGTTATAAATTTATAAGAAAACAAATAGTCCCCTCCAAATGAACAAAATACTTGTACTTTACATATATATATATATATATATATATATATATATATATATATATATGGAATACTACGGATTACTATATAGCATTGGAATACTACATGCAATGGAATGCTGTATAGCACTGAAAAGGAATGAACTGCAGTTTCACCCATTGACATAGAAGAGTATCAAAATACAGTGTTGAAGCAAAAGGTGCCAAAGAGGAATGGATACATACAGTATGATATGATGTTGATAAAGTTAAAAAAAAGATAAAACTAAGCTATATTATTTTGGGATGGATACATAACTGGTAACACTGTAAAGTGAAACAAGAGAATGATTGTCATAGAACATCGGGATAATGGCTACCTCTGTTGGGAGAGAGGGAATTGCAGTTGGGGAAGGGCACCAATATTCATTCTTGACCTGGTTGCTAGTCACTTGCATCTTACCACATTATTATTCCTTAGCATGTACTTACATATTTTATTCACTCATCTATATGTATGACACATTTCAAAATAATAAAATAAAATTAACCTCAATTAGTAAATTAATAAACCTAAAATAAAATTAACCTAACTGATGTATATTTTCTTTATAAACAGAGATAATGTGATGATTTCAAGGTTTGTGTGTCCTTATTCATTCATTCACTTATTCCACAGGAATTTGTTGCATGTTTACTATTTGTTGGGCATTATACTAGATACTGAAAATACAGATATTAATTTATTATCTATCAGGGAGTTTTAATAATAAAAATTGATGTGATTATTATCATTATTGTAGCAAATGACATTTAATTGAGTGTCTACTTTGCACTAAGCATTTTAACATACATTACTTCATTTAATTGTTTGACGTCCTTTAGTATGGACTTGTATTTTCCCAATTTAAAAAATGAGGAAAATGAGTACAGCAACATTTAATAACTTGCCCAAACTTTCAGAGCTCAGAAAAGCCAAAGCCAAGATGCACTGTTAATAACTGTAGCTTTTCTGCCAAACATCCAATCCCTTTCCTTCAGATGACAGCACCCTCAATTTTCTTTGGGGTGCCCTACCCCTTCCCACATTTGGTCTTGAGGTTCGGTTGGAGCTGACTACCTAGTCCTGGGTTCAAAGACTGAGGAAATGACCCAGACTGGGTCATTCCTTATATTCTAAATACGTGGATGGAGTGATTGGTTTAGGCATGAGGCAAAAGAAAGAGAAATTAAAGACTGAGACTCGAAGCCTTGATTTAAACCCTTGGATCCAGCGATGCCTAAAGCTTTCCTCAATGTCTGGTCTTTTCAGTTACATGAGCCTCAAGTTGGGTTTTCTAACACTTGCAAAAAGGAGTCCTAGCTGATCCAGGGACACAGAAAAATAACCCAATACTTATTGTACCAGCTGAGTAATGAGGACTAAAATTAATATGAATATTTTTTAAGTGCACTTAGACACACTCAGGATACACAGAGGTGAGATGTTTTGTACTTTCTTCCCTTCCCCAACCTAGGTCTGAAGCCAAATCTCAGGGGAGGTAAATTAACACTAAGAGAGAGAATCATAGATTACCTTCATGTCGACACAGACCAAGCCAGTCATCCTTCACTGGGGGGACGGGGAGTGGGGTACAGCTGTACTCAATATCACGAAAGATGATCACGAAAGACTGGATCTCAGGGATGACAATGACAACGACAAGAGTAATTTAGGTTCTGGGATGCACTTTATCACAGGTTTACAAAGCCCTTGGCAGCAAAGTTAAATCTGACATCACTGCTTGGGTTGATAAACACTGTTGCAGTCTCCCAGTAGGGTGAGCTCAGACACTTGAGGGCTCTCGCTCCCTGAGGATTGGAGTCACCTTCTTTAACTCAGCTCACGATACCCCAGTCACCTCCAAGAGTGACTGAGCCTTTAAAAGCCCCTCGTCATGAGAGACAAACACAGCCCTTGGTGAAAATGGAGTCACTTACACAGGAGCTCAATCAAGCCATGGGCTCAAATCCATTCTTGGATTTAACTCTTTGGCCCCATGACCACCTCACCTTCATTCCCTTCCCACCCAGGTTCAGAAAGAATTTTACCCTCTCACTTTACATGTTAAGGTCAGACTTCAGAACCAGCAAGTAAGCTGAGTAGACCACTAACATCCTTTTAAAAGAGTGTAACAGGGGCTTCCCTGGTGGCGCAGTGCTTGAGAGTCCGCCTGCCGGTGCAGGAGA
>NW_006790633.1:953394-960219 GCF_000442215.2 Lipotes vexillifer | reverse complement strand
GCCCCGCCGGCCGGGAGCCTGTGCCCCGAAAAGGGGAAAGGCCACAACAGTGAGAGGCCCGCATAACGCAAGGAAAAAAAAAAAAAAAAAGAGTGTAACAGCTGAACCTTAAGATCATCACAAAAAGTCGTATATTTTTCTCTCTGTTGGCAAGAACGATTCGCTACTTTCAGGCAGCAGAGGCGTATGGGCATTATCATTCACAACGGTTACAAGAAGTATGTAAATAACCACACTGTTTAGCACCCTGACCCATGGTCAGTTCACCTCTTCCGCGATTAAAGGTGACCATTACACTGAATGTTTGTAGCACTGAGCAAGCTGAGGTCATACTTCCCCCCCAGAGATGGAGACAAAAAAGGAAAAAAAATGTTTTTTTCTCCTTGATAAATGTGAAGCTGTAACAAAACAAAATTTAGGTCTTTGGTGAATAATTCATGTTTATCTAAAAGAAAAAATAATGACTTTCATTATATTTCATCTCCCTCTTATTGAGTTCTAGAAACTGATTCTCTGATCTGGAGCTTCCAGAAATCTGTAGCAGCTTTGCTGGCTGCTTCTCCCTTGTGAGTCCTTCCCATTACCTCTACCCACCTCACCAGGTTCCCTTTGGCTCCACCAGGGTCATGGAAGAGGAACGAAAGGTCTGATCTGACCGTGGTGCCACTGGGGTGGATGCCTAGAGCTGGCATGTCTCTCATGGGCTGCCATGGGGTCCTCTAGGTCCCCCATCCCCGGATCCCTACAATGGAATCCTTTGTCCAGGTAGTAGCTCTCTTAGGCTAACTGCTCATGCCCCGCCCCCCTCAGCTGGGCACCTGACAGTTTTCCCTCTACCTGCTTCTGCTCAGATCTCCTTGCAGGAAGTTTGGTGGACAGTGTGCTTTTAAAACAACCCTACCCTTCCTGGAGGGATCTGGTACTGCATGCTTTCAGCTTTTGTAGGAGTACAGTGATTCCTCCAACATAGTGATTTTTCTCTGCTGCCCAGGCGGCCTCAGCCAACCCTGTGACTTTGCTTTCAAGCCTGAGTCAAGGTTCCAGTCCTTGTGGCCTTCCAACCACAAAGGGCACATGGTGACCTCTTAGTGGGTGGTCTATTCAGAGCTTCTCTTACTGGACTTCAGGTGAGGGGGAAGCATCCCCCACTTTTTCCCCAAGAGGAAAGTGAGACACATCACACCACAACTGTCTCCAAAGAAATTCAAACCTCTGCCCTTTTCATCTTCAATCCCCCAATGCCCACTTAAAAAAAATTCAATTATATTTTTTAAAAATTGAAATATATATATAGCAACATTCACCTTTTGAGTGTCAAGTTCTATGAGTTTCTACAAATGCATACGATAATATAGCCAGCAACACAGTCAAGATATGGAACAGTTCATCACTCCCAAATTCCCTCTCTGTCTTTGAAATCAGCTCCTCCCCTCTCCCCCAGCTCCTGACAACCACTGATCTGTTATCTGTCCCTAAAATTTAGTCTTTTCCAGAATGTCATATAAATGGATTCATTTAACACATAGCCTTTGAATTTGGCTTCTTTCACTTAACATAATGTTTTTGAGATTCATCCATGTTGTCCTGAGGAGTAGTAATCCGTTCCTTTTTATTGTTGAGTGGGATTCTGTTCTATGGATGTACCACAGTTTGTTTACCTATTCACTAACTGAAGGGCTTTTGAATTGTTTCCAGGTTTTGGCAATTACGAATAAAGCCAGTGTAAACATTCGTGGATAGGTTTTTGTGTGAACATAAGTTTTCATTTCACTTGAGTTAAGTACCTAAGAGTGGGATTGTGGGATTGCCTGGTCATATAGTAAGAAACTGTTTTCCACAGCAGCTGTACCATTTTGCATTCCTACTGGCACTGTGTGAAAGATCCAGTGCCCCATATATTTATCAGCACTTGGTATTGTCAATTTTAAAAATTAGCCAGTCTAATAGGTGTGTAGTGGTATCTTTCAGTTTCAATTTGCATTCTGTTAATAACTAATGATGCTGAGCATCTTTTCATGTGCTTATTTGCCATCCATATATCATCTTTGATGTTGTGTCCGTTGAAATCTTTGTCTTTTTTTGATTGGGTTGTTTGTTTTCTTATTATGGAATTTTGAGAGTTCTTTATATATTTTGGATCAGATATGTATTTTGCAAATATCTTCTTCAATTATGTGGCTTGTCTTTCATTCTCTCTTTTTTAAGATATTGTAGATGATTTATTTTTAGTAAGATTTAAATCTCATCTAGTAAAGAATAAGTAAAAGGTCTGGAAAATATTTCCCTCTACCAGCTCATTTGTTTAGATACTATGAGATGACCACTTAAAATCTTCCAATTTGTAAATCAGTTAAGAATTTGAGACTCAATAACAATTTGGTGTTTTTATTTGTGTGTGTGTTTGTGTTGATTTTTTCTAGTTTTCTTGAGATATAATTGACATGACACTGTAAGTTTAAGGTGTACAGCATAATGGTTCCACTCACATGTATTGTGAAACGATTGCCCCTATAAGTTTAGTTAGCAGCCATAATCTCATAAAGATACAGTCAAAAGAGAAAGAAGTAGAAGAAGGAGAAGGAGAAGGAAGGATGAGGAAGGAAAAAGGAAAAACTTTCTTTTCTTGTGATGAGAACTTTTTGGATTTACTCTCTCAACAATTTTCATATATATCATACAGCAGTGTTAACTATAGTCATCATGCTGTAGATTACATCCCTAGTCCTTTATTCTCTTAACAGTGTCTTTCAAAGAGCAGACGTTTTCAGTTTTGATGAAATCTAATACATCATTTTTTTCTTTTAGGGATCATGCTTTTATTATAATTTTGTAACTACAGAATTTGCCTAACATAAGATCACAATGATTTTTCTCCTACATTTTCCTATAGAAGTTTTTCAGGGCTTCACATTTAAGTCTATTACTCATGTGGGGTTAATTTTTATATATGGTGCAAGGTATAGATCAGGGTTCACTTTTGCATACAGATTTCTAATAGTTTCGGCACCATTTATTGTAAAACTACCTTCTCCATTGATTTGTCTACACCTTTGATGGAAATCAGTTGACCATGTATGTATAGGTCTATTTCTGGATTCTCCATTTGGTTTCGTTGATCTGTGTATATCCTTTAGACAATACTACACTATCTTGTTTACCCTGGTTTTATAGTAAGCCTTGAAATCAGTTACTGTGAGTCCTCCAATTTTGTTCTTCTTTTTCAAAATTCTTTTGACTGTTCTAGATCTGTTGCCTTTTCCATATAAGTTTTAGAATCAACTTGTCAATTTGTACAAAAAAAAAAAGTCCTCCTGGGTTTTGATTGGGATTGCATTGAATCAATAGATAAGTTTGAGAAGAACTGCCATCTTAACAATACTGAGTCTTTTAATCCATGAACCATCCATTTATTTAGGTCTTCTTTTTTATTTCATGAATGTTTTGTACATTTTAGCATGCAGATCTTGTACAGATTTTATTAGATTTACACCTAAATATTTTGAGTTTTTGGATGCTATTGTGAATAGTACTTTTAAAAAGTTCTTAAATTTCCAATTGTTAATTGCTGCATATAGAAATAAAATTGATTTTTGGCTTTTGACCTTTTATCTTGCAATCTTATTACACTTGCTTAGCTCTAGTAGCTTATGTTGCAGATTCTTTGAGATTTTCTATGTACACAATTATGTCATCTTTGAATAGAGTTTTATTTCTTCTTTTATAATCCATGTGACTTTTATTTCTTTTTCTTGCCTAATCACACTAGCTAAGACCTCCAGTAAAATATTTGATCGGATTGGTGAGGGTACACATTCTTGCCTTTTTCCCAATTTATAGGAGTCAGAGTTTCCTTAGAACCATCTCACCAAACTTGTAGCGAGAGGGAAACATTCCTTAGGTCTCTTTCAGGGGAAGAATACAACTCCTACCCACTGACAACTCTATCCAAAGAAATCTAATTTCAACTTCTGGCCTTTACAACTTCAGCTTCTGTATAACTCTGAGGTAGGTAGGTGTAGGGGGTCACAAAATCAGTTTCAGGATGCCTCCTTATAAGTCCTGCAAATGTATTCTAGCACCTTCATTTTGGAAGGAGAGAGATACTTGCCACATGTTTTCTTTCCCTCAGCACTTTGGGGTCTCAGCCAAAACCAAAACATCCTGATATAGATGATATTACTACTTTTTTTTTACAGATGAGGGATGTTAGGCTCAGAGGTCAGATAGCTGGGAAATAGCATGATTTAAACTCAGTTCTGTCTGTCAGGTCCACTAGGCCATACCAGTACAAATAGAAAAATTCAGGCAGCATTTATCACTCCCCAAACTCATTTGGCCATTCTAGAAAACCGTACCAAGGCTAATGGAGGAAATAGTGTAACGTTTGTCCTCCAAATGTCCATGGAATGATAATCATCCAAAATCTTGAAACAGGTGCTGAGTTCAGAAGCTGAGAGTCTCTCATTATCAACACTGGTCCCCTCAGGCCTTCCTTGAATTATCTAGACAGGAAATCAGGACTGACAATATGCACTCTGTTTTAGTCAAGAGATTTGACCATATGTCTCTAGGTCAAGGAGTCCAAGCCAATTTGCCTCCATGGCCACTTCAGAAAACCCAGACCCCACCTGGAAATCACTTCTTGCTGAGAAGGAGGCAGGTCCTAAGCAAATGTTTAGGATTAAAATTGATCCCACTAGGATTACAACTGAAAGGAATAATACAACTTGCATTCATAGTCCTTAAGCAGGGAAAGAAAACTTTTCTGGAATTGTTTCAAAAAATGGATTTTCTTGGGAACTACCAAGTTTAAGTTAAAAAGGAGTCTCAGCAGTTCCACTCCCTTGTATATACCCAAAAGAATTGAAAACAGGAGTTAAAAAATACTTGTACATGAATGTTCAGAACAGCATTGTTCACAGTAGCCAAAAGATAGAAACAACATAAAAGTCCATCAAGAGATGAATGGATAACAAAACATGGCACATCCATACAATGGAATATTATTCAGCCATAAAAAAGGAACAAAGTACCGATACACGTTACAACATGGATGAAGTTTGGAAACAGTGCGCGAAGTGAAAAAGAACAGACACAAAAGGCTACATATTCAATTTATATGAAATATCCAGAATTAGAAAATCCATAGAGACAGAAAAAGGGTTAGTGGTTGCCAGGGGATGGGAAGTGACCGCTTACTAAGTATGGAGTTTCTTTTTAAGGTAACAAAAATGTTCTGGAACTAGATAGTGCTGATAGTTTTACAACTCTGTGAACATACTAAATGCTATTGAATTGTACACTTTAAAATAGTTAGAATGGTAAATTTTATGTTATGTGTATTTTACCACAACAAAAAAGAGAGAGAGAGAGAAATCTTCACTATGGAGTCAGGGTGTGGTTGTCCAGCCAGATCATTTGCAAATCAGGCAAACCTCTCTTGCCTAGTTTAGACCATTGTCATATCCTCCCTGGATTATCACAGTAACCTCCTACTTGGTCCCCTGTCCCTAGGGTTACCCTTCTCCATTCCATCTTCCACCAACTTTCTACAGTGTCAAACTGAGCACGACATTCCTTTGTCTAAACTCTTTCCATCTAATTTCCTACTATGAAAGAGGAGATTCCTTCACGCAGCATCTGAAGGCACTTCATGACATGGCACTGACTGCTTCTCTCCTTGTGTATTTTTCACAGTGGGCATCATGCCCAGAGCGGGCAGGGACCACGGTGGTCTCACGCATCCTTGGCATATGGTCTGGCATGTGTGGTAGCTCCAGCTCTTGCTATTTCCCCAAATATCCTGTATTGTAGCCAAACCAAATTCTCCAACAACCCAGGCCAATCCATGCATCTGAAACTTTGCATACATTGGTCTCTCCATTTAGAATGTTTTCTGACCCATCTGTCAACCTGGGCAAACGCTGACTCATCGTTCAGACTCAGTTCAAGTGTGCACTCTCTAGTGACTGTCAATCATTCATTTCTCATGTTTCGGCAGCACCTCGCCGACCCTTTGTGGCAGGGCTTAACACTCGTCCTGGTAGGATTTATCTCCATCCTTGTCTCCCCTACCACGGGGACCATGGGGACTGAGGAGCTCATCTTAAACATCACCCTCCCCTCCCTCCACATGTGATGTGGGGGGAAATAAACAAACAAGTAACTCAGTACTTTTTATCTTGAAGGGTACACCTGGGGACTTTTTTTTCTTTGCACAGGAGGAAACTATCTGAGTTAAACTGGAGATTGAGGACAGTGCCACTGAAGCTCTCCGTGTCATTCTATTTACTGCTGTGGCAAAAGGCAAGAGGTGGAGTCAGGAATTGAAGCAGGCAGAAGAGGTGGGCCATTGTAACAACACAATGGACATTTCACCCTCAGCCACGCACTGGCTGAACTGACCAGAAAGTGAATCTTACCTGTTTCTCTGCAAAGGCCGAATGCTGGGCGCGCTGGGTGCTCCATTCGGCAGAAGTGTGCCCTCCCACGCAGCCTGAATAATTGAGGATCAAGCCTGAAAGCGAAATTCCAGGTTTCCTGCACATCACTGTGCCCTTATCACTTTGTCCCTTTTGACTGTGCATGTCAGGAGGAATAATCCATTATGACCCTTCCTAATGATGGTGGTCTTTTCAGTTTGATCAAAATGTGCTGTGCCCTCTGCACCCTAGTCTGCCCCTCATGTCTGCTGCTGGGTCCCTTTGATTAATGTGTCCTGCCCTACCCAGGGTGCGGGGAACTGGGCCCTTGGGAGAGTGCCTCTCCTGCCTAAGGCTTGGACCGTGAGTCACTCTGAACCCGGGGCTTCAAGGGTCAGTAGGG
>NW_006790633.1:946136-953380 GCF_000442215.2 Lipotes vexillifer | reverse complement strand
TAGGGAAAGGAAAGGGAGAAATCCAGGAAAAGGTTGGGCCCCAAAACAGAAGGGAGAGGAGTTGATATTGTTTTGTGCATCTGTTGAGTTAGGTCACTTAGTTCTGTCTTTCCTATGAGGTGGTGGTTTTCCCTTTGACAGGTGAGGAAACTGAGATGAAGCGACTTCCCCGAGGTTACTCCCCTCCCAGTGCCAGGGCCAAAGTCCAAGCCCTGATCCGTCCGCCCCAGTGTCTGACTGCTCTCCTTGCCCCCCATCCCGCACCCCGCCACCGCCCTTCACCTCTGGCCGTGGGAGTCAGCTGCCCAGTGGGCTGAGGGGAGGGAGAACCAGTAGACACTTCAGGTGCATAAAGGGGCAGGTGAATGTAGATGTGAGGGAGGATTCCATTCAAGTCCAAAGGGTCCCGTCGGCCATGGGATTCCATGGTGCTCCTCACGTCAGGCTATCTAAGGCCCATCAGGCCCGGGGGTTTTAGAGCTGGGAATGGAGAGTACCCCAAGAAGCCCACAGAAGAGGGGGATTGGCGAGGAGTTGGCAAAGGTGAGGCCGCAACCAGTAAGTGGATGTGGATGAGGGCCAGTCCCCCACTCCTGAAAATGGAGGTGGAAATCAAATCATCAGATCTGATTAAACCTTTTGATGTGCATGTATATTCATAGTGATGGAATCAAACCGGGAAGATAGGAGAGACTCTCCTGCAGAGAGGGTTTCACTAGGGAGAAAATCACAGGAGGAAACAAAACTGAAAAAAAAAAAAAAATCAAATCATCAGATGGGACTGTCTAGTGGGGATTGGGAAAGGCCTCAGTCTGGTGGAATAGAGGCTGGAGACACCTCAGGTGAAAGGGCTCCTAATATCCATCCAGCCCCACCAGGAGGGAGCTCAGTGGCATCTGTTGCAGGACTTGGGGTTTGCATCTTCCCACTTACATTTTGGTGCCTCTGCTTCTTTTTTAAAAAATTCTATTGAAGTGTAGTCAATTTACAATGTTGTGTTAGTTTCTGGTATACAGCAAAGTGACTCTGTTATACACATATGTACATTCTTTTTCATATTCTTTTCCATTATGATTTATCATAAGATATTGAATATAGTTCTCTCTGCTATGCAGTAGGATTGTTTAACCATTCTATATATACTAGTTTGCATCTGCTAACCCCAAACTCCCAGTCCTTCCCTCCCCCACCCCACCCTTGGCAACCACAAGTCTGTTCTCTATGTCTGTGAGTCTGTTTCTGTTTCATAGATAAGTTCATGTGTGTCATATTTTAGATTCCACATATAAGTGATATCCTATGATATTTGTCTTTCACTGTCTGACTTACTTCACTTAGTATGATCATCTCTAGGTCCATCCATGTTGCTGCAAATGGCATCATTTCATTCTTTTCTATGGCTGAGTAGTATTCCTTTGTATATATGCCACATTTTCTTTATCCATTCCTCTGTCAATGGACATTTAGGTTGTTTCCATGTCTTGGCTATTGTAACTAGTGCTGCTATGAACAAGAGGGTGCATGTATCTTTTTGAATTATAGTTTTGTCTGGGTATATGCCCAGGAGTGGGATTCTTGGATCATATGGCAACTCTATTTTTGGTTTTTTGAGGAACCTCCATACTGTTCTCCATAGTGGCTACACCAATTTACATTCCCACCAACAGTGTAAGAGGGTTCCCTTTTCTCCACACCCTCTCCAGCATTTATTATTTGTAGACATTTTAGTTGATGGCCATTCTGACCGGTGTGAGGTTTGCTGCCTCTGCTTTGCTGGTTCTGTAGACATACGCACACTTTACTTACAGGAACGGGACAACGGCCAAATGCAGAACAGTGCTCACCTGCTCAATGTCACTGATTGAATTCCTGTATTCATTCATCCATCTATTCATTCATACAGGAAACATTTGAGGGACTAGGCGATGGGAATAACCAGCCAAATAAAACCAAATCCTTCCCCAGAGCGTAGGCCACAGGCAGGGAACAGATGTGTTTGTGAACAATTATAGCACAAGGGACCAATGACATAGGAAGGTATGTCTGAGCCATCACAGAAGGGTACATCTATTCCTCAGGGTTACCTCAAGGAGGTGGGAGAAAGCATCACACAGGAGAGGGTGTTTTCCTGGGCCATCAGGGATGATAGGAATTTGTCAGATGGCAAAGAATGGTGAGGGGTTTGCGGGCAGAGCAAACAGCAGAAGGAAAATAACAGAGTTAAGAAAGCGAAGGACACATTTGGAGAGCCATGGGAAACTTGGGAGTAGGGCGTGGGGTATGCTGGCAACACTAGGCCTTGGTCAGCACGCCTGATGGTGCAGCAAGGGTTCAGGTATGGAAAGGTGGAGCTAATAACGGTAGTGAAGAAAGAAAGAATTTTTATGGTAAAGTTCTGACATGATGCCTCCATAAGGTCCAGGCCACATTTGTGAGGTGCAGGCCTCTTTTGGCTCCCTACAAAATGCTCTAAGAGATAGCAAGTCTACTCCTCTGAATTACCAAATCCCTCCCTTCATGCAGGGTACGGAGATCACCAACTGTGAGGTGGGGGCCACCTCTGTGGAGTCCAGGTGGGCAGGAGAAGCTGCATCTATTCATGCTATCATGGCTGCTTGATCTCATCATTCTTTGCACAGCTTCTGTGTAGGTTAATGAAAGTAACCCAACGGGGTCAGGGTGATTTTTCTTCCTGAGCTTTGAAGTTGGGCTGATCTCTGTTTCTGACCTGGTGTAGATGACAATGTCAGTGCACTGCCCAGACACCCTTTGGGATGTTTCTGAGGTGAAACTTACACTCCCCTGTGGTGTGAGGCTGAGGCACCCTCTGCAGGGGCCTGTCTGAGTCGTCACCCTGGCCCTGCCTTGTTCTCGCAATCTCCTACTAGTCTCTCCTGGGAGCACTTCTTTAAATAAATTACTTGCACATGAATCTTCTTAAGATCTGCTTCCTGGGAACCCGACCTAAGACATGTAGCTCAAGGAGCATGGGCGAGAAGCCTGCAACTGTAGTTGGTGCCAGCCGGGGCCACACTGACTTGCCCTTAGCGTTGCCAGATTTAGCAAGTAAAAATTTGAATTTCAGATAAACAGGATGCCCAGTTAATGTGAATTTCAGATTAAAAAAACCAAACCACTTTTTAGAATAAGTATATCCCCATGCAATATTTGGGATATACTTATACTAAAAAATCATTCACTGTTTATCTGAAATTCAAATTTAACTGGGCGTTCTGTATTTTACACGGCAATCCTTAGAAAGAGCTCTCAGTACTTTTGCCTTCACGGGCCCCTTCAACTAAGAAAAAAGAATTTTAATTATATTTATGACTGTGTGGGTATAATGATGAATACAATTCAAGCTGGATTCATTATTACATATTCATTACTATTATTATACTTATTTTTCTTCCACTCTGAAAGACATTCAAATTAAATATGTTCATGGGTCTCTGTAAGTAGCATGGGTCCCAGGCACCACACTTGCCATGACTAATGGATAAGTAGGCCTATAAAGAGCCTTGAATGCCACGATTAAATATGACTGGACCAAGACCTCTGGGATTAGACTGTGTCTCAGGAAGCTAGTCCTGGCTGAGAGAGTGACGAAGAGGCCAAAGAATGGAATTTTTAGACCAGGGAGAAGATGATCACCATGACTGAGGTGGGATATTAGTAGGGCCTTAATAAGCGCAGCTGGAAAGCTCACTAATTTGAGGGTCTACGTGCTATAATGCTCGCTAGCTTTTCATCATGCAAAGGTGTAGCCTGGGCACAGGTCGGGTTGTGCAATGCACTTACCTAAAAGGGTCAGATCCACTGCTGTGCTCACTACCTCCTTATGAGAGCAGGCAGGGCACCATCCCTCAAAAAACTATGACCTGGGCCCACTCCCGTCATTGCTCAATGCTCTGCCCCTCCTTGAGAGCCAGGGGTCTAAAACTCACAACCTGTTTTTGAAAATAAAGTTTTACTGAACACAATTATGCCTATTCAGTTCCATGTTACTTAGCACTGCTTTTGTGCAGAGTTTAGTAGTGGCAACAGAGACCAAATGTCCCACAAAGCCTAAAAAGGCTTTCTGGCCCTTTACATTAAAAGTTTGCCAACCCATGCTCCGGGCTATGGGGAGACTCACAGGATGAAGTTTTATGAGAAACTGCTGTTTCCGAGTACATGAAACTTGAAATAAAGCCCTGCCCCTCGGTGTTTGCTGGCAGCGTGTAGTGTGGGCTCTGTATTCCCCTCCCCATGCCCACCAATCTTGTTTTGTTTGTTTGTTTGTTTGCGGTACGCAGGCCTCTCACTGTTGTGGCCTCTCCCGCGTCCGGAGCGCGCAGGCTCAGCGGCCACGGCTCACGGGCCCAGCCGCTCCGCGGCACGTGGGATCTTCCCGGACCGGGGCACGAACCCGTGTCCCCCGCATCGGCAGGCGGACTCTCAACCACTGCGCCACCAGGGAAGCTCCTGCCCACCAATCTTAAGAAGTCTACAAATTATCTCCGAGCAGATGGAAATGGCTTATCTCTTTGGTTATTGGGGAAACACAGCAGAAAAACTTGTCCAGATGGTGTGTATGAGTCCAAATGAGAAACCCACCCGCAAAAAGCAGGGTGTGTTGCTGGTGGGAGCGCCCAGGGTTAGAGAGAGGAGAAGGGATATCTGGGGAGAAGGGCGGCCATGCTGTTCAGAGACTTTTGCTTGTCCTTTTGCAATCATTTAAATAATCTGTGGTGTTCAATGGGTACTTTACCTGACGTAATTAAAAATCAGATTGCTATTTTATTTATTTATTTATTTTCAGATTGCTATTTTAACTGAGAAAAATGGTACTTTCAACTGTTTTAGAAAGAAGAAAAGAATAAACATTATCAAAACCATCTCTTAGAAGGTTAGGGAAAAAAATCCAGGAGAGGCTTCAAAGCTGTTTGTGTTTTCCCTGGCTTTGAAATACACAGACAGTCCTGATAATTTTATCTTCCTCGAAATACAGCAAATAAAGTCTATTTGCTACTCCCGGGCAATTCCATACATAAATTAACAAAACAAAACAAAACACAAAGCACTTTAAACGATTCCTCCTGTGAGTCTCAAATCCATAATTTCTCTTCCTGTGGCGAGGGCTTATGCCACAGATCAGTGCAATTCGCAAATTTTGGAGGTGATCTTGTTCTTCCCACCTTGCTATTTGATGAGTTTTCAGATGGCCACATCTAAAGAACAGCTTACATGCTGTCTCTCATGGATCTCAAGGAGGCTGCAGAGGTGCTGACATGTTGAGAGATGGTTAGCAGAGATATAAATATATTTTATCTTATTTCTTTGTCAGCTTTTAAAGTTAGTTCAAACACACTACTTAGTGAATTTATGAAAAATCTTTTTTTTTTAACTCTGAGAATAGTATTTCCACTTCTTGCCTTCCCATTTAGTAGGAGAACTGCTTTAGGAAGTGTCATCTTTCCCATTAAAAAAGGCTTTCTAGGCACAAACTATGCCACAAAAAGCACATAGAAGGATGGGCTGATTCCCCTTAAAGTGTATTTTTGGATGTGTTAGGTTTAAAAATGGGATAAGATATCCTAATATCCCTAATTAGAGTTTTTTCAGGCAGTCAGATAAAAAGAAAGTCATTCTGTGGCCATAAAAGTCATCTACTCTTGGTAGGACTTGCATTTACAAATAATTTTGTATATAATTCATTCTTTCTTTCTTTCAAAAAATCATCTGTGAAGCACACTGTATGGTCCAGATCCTGTGCCAAACTTAGCAATACTGAGGTTAAAGATATGGTTCCTGCCATTGAGTTGCTCGTAATCCAACATGGAAGATGGACACAGAAAAAAGAAATTAAACAATTGCCACACAGTGGAGCAAGCATGTCCATAGACCCTGAAGTTACCTCTTGAGACTGAAGGCACACGTCATCAAGATTGATTGGCGGTCTGGTTGACGGATGGATACCCAAGCCTCATTCTTAAAAGAGACATTATCAATATGGCTAACCAAATGGTATAGCAAAAGAGCAAATGGGCAGATTAGGTAGAAGTTAGCTAAATCTCCTACGTTCTGCCAAAGAGGATAAATTTCTCTCTCAAACCTTCCATGAAGAGCAGATGCAACACACTGATAGAACTGCAATAGCTTCCTTTTCCAGACCACAGATATTAGATCGTTTGCCTTTACCTGCCACTGCCACCTTTTATATATGTATACACACACCTCAGGGAGATACTGCAACCCCCAAAGCCCTGCAAGTGAAATAGCCATACGTTCAGTTCACATGTTACAGAGTTTCCATGATCCCTAACTGCATTAGTTAGGATGCTTTTGGCTGCAAGTAACTTAATATCTAATTAATGTGGCTTAAACAATAGGGGTTTCTATCCCTGCTTCCAGCTTGGCCCTGCAACTCAGTGGTGTTGGAGCTTGGTTGGGTTACCCTCGAGAGATTCTCTTGGCCTTCCCTTTGTGGTGAGAGGTTGATTGACACGCCTCCAAACATCACTTGCTCCCCTAACAATGAAATCTAAAAGCAGGAAGGAAGGAGTGAAGGTTTCTCCTAGTCCATCTCTCCTTGTATTAGGGGGAAATCTCTCTCAGAAGCCCTCAGCCGACTTCTTCTTAAGTACTGTTGGCCAGAAAGTGGGTCATATGTCCATCCTTAAACCAATCACTAGCACAGGAGAATGTGTTACATTGGTTAGCTTGGACCAATCCATCGTTCACTCTCTGGGGCTGGGGAGGGTTCCACCTTGCCAAAACACATTGCTACCTGTACTGGAACTAAATTAAGGTTCTGTTGGCATGGGAGAAAGCAGAGTGTGGGGGGCAGTGAGGAACAACTTACAGGCAAGCAACCAGCCACACTGACCTTTTTGGTGAAAAGCAACTTTTCATTTTTCCATAGGATCACCCTGGGGTGGGGTGAGTGTGAGGTGATCAGAGAATCCAGCCATCCCACTAGTGCTGCTGTTTTTCTCTCCAGAGTTGGAGGCATTATTGGCTTGTGCAGGTGGTCCTAGAGATCTTCAAGGCCATCACTGAAGACCAACTCATACATCCAAGTTGAGTGCTTGAGAGCCCTGATCTCAATAACTGTAGATAGGAACCATTGTTCACTACTGTTCTTAGTAGGTCACATTTGTGCCCCAGATTTATGAAGCTTGATTTATAACCCTTAAGCCACAAACCTTATGTTACTCCTCCTATCTCTTCATGTATGCAGTGTCTTAGGGAGTCAGCAG
>NW_006790633.1:937878-945931 GCF_000442215.2 Lipotes vexillifer | reverse complement strand
AGCAGGAACCCATGAAACTACAGAGCAGACATACTGTGATCTGGTGTTTCCAAAAAAGAAGACTTAGGTAGTTCAAACCTTGCTTCAAAAAGAAAAAATTGAAAGACTTGATTGTATGGTTTCCCTTTCTGTGAAATGCAGGAAGCACTCAAAAGGTACTGAGAGGGCTTCCCTGGTGGCGCAGTGCTTGAGAGTCCGCCTGCCGATGCAGGAGACGCGGGTTCGTGCCCCGTTTCGGGAAGATCCCACATGCCGCGGAGCGGCTGGGCCCGTGAGCCATGGCCGCTGAGCCTGCGCGTCCGGAGCCTGTGCTCCGCAAATGGGAGAGGCCACAACAGTGAGAGGCCCGCATAACGCAAGGGAAAAAAAAAAAAAAAAAAAAAAAAAAAAGGTACTGAGAGAAGAATTCCTAGGCAATATTTTGAATGTGGGAAACCCTTTGGCCCTACAATTGCTTGCTTAGGGACACGGCCTCAATAAGGTCAAGGCTCTGGTCTGATTCCTCTGTGAGTCCAGTCTCTTCACACAGAGATAACTTGGGTTCCAGGGCATACATCACACCCATGGGCTGGGTCAGCCATCTCACAAATACAGCTAATCCATTTGTGTACAACCATGGCCTTAATTCTCCACATCTGATTACAAACATGACCTTAATTCTCCACATCTGCCTTTACCTACAGCACTGATAATATGACTTCACAGTTTCTCCCATCAAGGGGTGGAGATGATTGCCCCAGTCCTTGAATCCAGGCTGACGTCGTGACTTGCTTTGGTTGGTAGAAGGTAGTAAAAGTGACACTGAGCCAGTTCTGTGCCTAGGCTTCAAAGCCTTTCCCACTTCTGCTCATTCTCTAAGAATAAGCCTGGGCTAGCCTGCTGGATGATGAGAGATTCGTGACTCAGTCACCCCCATTGCTGCAGCCAAAAGCCAGCAACGTGAGGGAAGCCATCCTAGACCAGCTGGGCCCAGCCATTCCACCAGCTGACAAGAGAGGTATGAGCAAGGCAAGCCATGATCAGCCTAGGCTAGTTTGGGATGGTTTGTTACACAACAATCGCTAACAGATACCCCATCAGTTGTGGAGGTGACTTGAGCCTCTGCCCAACTCATCCTTACTTTGAGAGAAAGTGCCTGTGTTACCAGGAGCTGGGCACACCCTCTCCTCTGTGTCGGAACAGCATGTAGTGAAGAGTCCTGCTCAGAGTCTTGCAGGTGACGTTGGGGTTTCTTATGCCTTTATGAATCCCACAAGCTCTAGAGAAATCCATGTCTCCAACCTGGATCAACTTCTTAGTGCCAGTGAACACATGCTGTTAAATCTGTTCATGGCTAGCTGATTAGGGTCAAAGGCTGAATGTGAAGAGATTAATCCTTGAGTTCAGGGTGGGATGCTGTTCAGGGGAAAGTCTCACTCCTCTAGGGCTCTGTGATTCATCTTGTTGTCAAGACTCTAGACACTTCTTAGCATCTGACTTTTCAAGCCATCTCAGAAATCTTGATCCAAGTCCAAACTAAGATATGAAGCCCCATCCAGCCTACAGAGAGGCACTTCCATGGACGAGGTAGCAACACTGCCTTCTCTACCATGCAGGTAGCAACCCAGACACCCCAACAGACTCACCACCTGTGGGTGTTTCGGCAGCTGTTTTGGCACACTCTTATTTTACGCTTTCCAGCCCACCAAGTTTTTCCCCTATTCCTGATGCCAGCTTTGCCCAGGCTAGGGGATGGTGGTCCCTAACTTGTACACCTCAGAATGGGCATGGAGGTAGAGAAGAGCCTTTATCAGAAAACCACACCATCCCTCTTTTAAAGGGAAGTTCCAAGAGGAGCAGGAGGCAATAAATCAGCTTTTGAGAAGCAGAGCTTTATTTATTTTTTTAAATTAATTTATTTTTATTTTATTATTTACTTTTGGCTGCATTGGGTCTTCGTTGCTGCACGCGGGCTTCCTCTAGTTGCAGAGAGCGGGGGCTACTCTTCATTGCGGTGCGCGGGCTTCTCATTGCGGTGGCTTGTCTTTGTTGTGGAGCACGGGCTCTAGGCACGTGGGCTTCAGTAGTTGCAGATCGCTGCTCTAGAGTGCAGCCTCAGTAGTTGTGGCACGTGGGCTCAATAGTTGTGGCTCGCCAGCACAGGCTCAGTAGTTGTGGTGCAGGGGCTTAGTTGCTCCACGGCATGTGGGCTCTTCCCGGACCAGGGCTCAAACCCACATCCCCTGCATTGGCAGGCGGATTATTAACCACTGAGCCACCAGGGAAGTCCCAAGCAGAGATTTTGAGTGTGTTTTGGTCCAAATCAACTTTTTTCATTAACTAGCCCCAAAATCATGGCCTGGAGATCTAGAAATCCATTTACGGAAAAGCTCAGGTAGGGAAACTGTCAAGATAAAAACGAACCATCTAGTCTGTGGGACTTTCGGTGATTTTCCCTGCTTCCCCTCACCCCTTCCCCCCACCATCAACTTGTACAATTTTCTTGTTCACATCCAGTATCAAGTCCAAGGAGTTCCTTTCTTCCCTCTTCTGCCTTTGTTTCCCACCTCCTCCCTTCCCCTGCTGAAGTCCTGTGTAAAAATTTGTGAGGGGCCCTTGAATGGTTAGGTTTATGCCAGTGTAAGGAGGATTTTTTTCCCCTCGTGAAAGGGGCCCTTGAAAAAGTTTTGCTCTCTCCCGGGGAGCCAGCTGGGACTGCCTGGGTTTCCTGGAGAAGGTGGCCATTCTGCCAGACTCTGAAGTGTGAAGCAGACAGTCAGTGTGCCCTGGGCTCCTGGATAATGGGGACCCTGTTCTGCTAAGTACACAGCCCTGAGGTCTGAATCTCGCAAGAAGCCTAGAATTCCTGCACAAAGGTGAGACTGAGGATAACCTCCCCCTGCATTCAGGAAATGGATTATTCAGCCCTCTAATTCAGAAAGTATGGAGCATTTAAACTGAACATTAATTTTTATGCCCAGTTTGGCAGCAGGAGTTGGGCATTGACAGTTACCTTTTTCTTCCTTTTTTGCTAAAGCATGGGAAGTTAGGGGGCTGGAGGATACTTATTTTGTGATACGTCCGACTCCAGAGTTAACAGTCAGAAACCTAGTACTATGTGCCTCTCCAGCTAAAAATGAAATTAAATGAGAAAACCCCACGCAGGAACCCAGTCCCTTGTGCACTTCGGTCGCGGTGCCAGGGAGGCTGGAACTGTCTCATGCGGCAGCTACTTGCAGTAAAATGAGCAAGGGATTCAGTCCTGAGTTTGAAATCTGGCTCTGCTCCCCCTACTGGCTGTGCGGTTCTGGGAAGATGACCTAATCTATGTCCTCGTCACTTTCTAGGAAAACGAAGTTAATTATAAGTCCAGGGTGTTGATTAAATATTAGATGGAGTGATGCATTGTTAAGGAAAATCTATTTCAGACACAAACACCAGCAGCTAGGGTTACATTTGATGATTATATCAGTCTGAAGAGACTGGGTTATGTGTTCAGAAATAACTTCAAAATCTCAGGGGTTTGCAAGATTCAGTTTCTGCTCACACAAGTGGTCCATGGTGAAGGGGCTACAGCTCTGTCCCATGTGCCCTTCACCTTGCGACCTGGACTGTTAGAGCATCTCCTATGCAGGGCATTGCTGGGCTCATGGCAACAGAAAAGAGAAAATGGTGGAATAACACAGTGGTTCTCAAAGCTTCTCTTGAAGTGGCAGAGGTCTCTTCTGCTAGGTTTTCATTGGCCAAATCCAGTCATATGGCCAAGCCTGTCCTCAGTAAAGTGGGACTATGTAATTCTCCCACAGGGACAGACAGAACAGTATAATCTATCACTGCTGCATGTAACAGAAAATCCCAAATACCAGAGGCAGATAAGGAAGCTGTTCTTCTCTCTTGTAAAATAAACCCCAAAATAGACTGTTTTGGGTTAACAGTCACTGGGGACCCACACTTTCTATATTTCTGTCCTATCATCCTTAGTTGGCGTGTTGTTTTCATATAATAGGAGAGAAACGTGTGTTCTTTTAGGAAAGAAAGGAAAGGGTGGGCCCCCATATTTAGCTGCATTTAGGAGAGGGCAGGAGAATTCCTTAGCTGAGCAAGTGGGAAACAGAATGAATGGGAACTTGACTCAACCAGTTGGCCAGGGAACAGAAAAAGAGGAAACAGCAACGTAAAAAAAAAAAAAATCAACATAAAATGAAAGCGATAAAAGCACACAGATGGACCTAGATGCCAAACAGGTCCACACTGAAGAGAACGCAGAAGTGAGCTCAGCGCTCAGAAGGGACTGGCAGCGGGAGCGAGATCGCACCTTTGTTGTTAAAACCGGCAAGATTCGGGGGTCACTTCGTCTTTGTCCTTCCCGAGGTCTCTCGTGGATTCATGTGTTGTTTTGTCAGAGTCTTTCCCAAGTGTTTTTCACAGATGGGAATGTGAATGATACACTGGACTTTTGCACATCTGCACATACCTTTTGTTTTCAGCTTCCTGTGTCTTCCTAAATATCCTTATTCATTTTGGCTAAAGTTGATGCCTGCCTCTATTTCACTTGCATGCATTCTGTTGCTCTGATCGACCTTCCCAGGAGGGCCCAGGAACCCAGCCCACAGCTCCAGCTTGGGTCTGGCCTCTGAGGGGTCATGTGTGAACAGTGGTGTGGGAATCCTCCCATCTCTGAAGGAGGCCTGAGGGGGAGGGGGGCTCCCCGCCCCCACCCCGCCCCCCACTCTCTGCTCTCCAGCCTCCTACCCAGTCCCTGGGAGAAAGTCCTCTTCCACTTCTCTCAAAAGCTAGAACCTCACCTGCAGGAAATCCTGCCTCAGGAATGCAGATAGACTGGATAGGGCATAGCAGGGGGACGGCCCTGTCCAGGTGCCCCCTACACAAGGGACATTTTTGAACAGGCAAGTGTTTTGTCCCTTCAGTGTGCACATAGAAGCAGGACCCAAATGTCCTGTGGCTCCTACAAAGAGATGAATCAGAGCTGTTCTTACTTCTTGAGGCAGCTTGCGGAGAATCCCCATGGCCTCCCCCAGGCTGGGCAGGCCGACTCCCAGACACCAGCCCAAGCCTGCATCTCTGCGCTCAGGCCGTGGCTGTTCCTTCCCCTTCTCTGGAAAGTATGATCAGTAAAGGTGACCCCATGGCTACCAGGACGGTGCCAGCTCAGCCCGAGGGCAGGCCTGCCTTGGGCGGCTCCTGCGTGGCCCTCAGTTCCCGTGGGGACCAGGGAAGGGGTCCAGTGTCCCCAGTAGTCGAGTTGGAGCCTGGAGACGCCCTGTTCCATCCTCACACAGCAGCCCTTGTTAAGGCGGGTCTGCACAGGCCTGGCTGGACTCACACTGGTCGAGCAGGAAGCGGAAACTTACAGTTTGATTAGTCCCCGTACAGAGGGTTGTACTTTATCTTTGGAAGAATTATGCAGGCAGCCCTGTCCTGCAGTATGGACTTTTTAGGGCCATGCTCGCTGGAGCAGAGAAACTGAAAGTGTCTAGCAGATGTGGCACCACTCCAAGTGCATGTGGCCTGTGGGCCTTACTTGAAATTTCAGCACTGAAAGTAAAGGTGAAATGTGCCTGGAGGCCCCGCACTGACTGAACTAAACACCATCATTAGATACATCTAGGTTCAAATCTCAGACTACTTCCCAATGTACAATGTCACAAGAGCACATTTCTGCTAGGACCAATCCTTGGATGTTCTGCCTCAATCCCAACCCAAAGTCTCTACTTTCCTAGAAATGTCAGAAGGCTCCATGTGCTTCTTGCTGACCCTTCTTTCAGATAAGGAGGTCATTGTTTCTGGGTCCCCCACTTCTCAGCCTTCTGTCAGAAAGAAGCTCAGGATTCCCTTGCTCTGGCCCTTTTCCAAGAACTGAGGCAGGAACTCCCTGGAAAGCAACTCTGCAGGGGGATCCATACACCAGAGCCTAGGGACCTGCTGCAAATGTGGGTGGGCTGGTTGAGTGCATGGGCTGCGGATGAGTTTTCTGTGCCATGTGACAAATCATCACGAACTTAATGCCTTGAAATAATACACTGTTATCTCACAGTGCCTGTGGGTCAGGAGTCAGGCATGGCTTACCCGGGTCTGCCCAGGGTCTCACAAGGCTGCAATCAAGGTGTCCCTACCAAGCTGCGTTCTCATCTGGAGGCTCAACTAGGAAATAATTTGCTCCCCAACTCATGCAGGTTGTTGGCAGAATTCATTTCCTTGTAGCTGTATGAGCGAGGGCCCCAGCCTCTTACTGGCTGTCGACTGAAGGTTGCCCTGAAGTCCCAGAGGCCACCCAAAGTTCCCTGCCATGTGGTCCTCTCCACAGGCTCTTCACAGCAGGGTGCTTGTTCTGTGAGGCCATCAGGAGAATCTTGCTCCAGGTGGCTAAGACAGAGTCATATATTACTGAATAAATAGCATAACCTTGGGAGTGACATCCATCACCCTTGCATTTTCTATGCATTGGAAGCAAGTCACAGTTTCTGCCCAAACTCAGGGGGACAGGATAATGCAAGGACATGACTCATTGGAGGTGACCATGGGGTGGGTCCACCACCACTGCCCCCAAACCTGCCTGTGTTTGTATCTTACCTCCTCCACTAACAACTTAGGTGACCTTGAGCTAGTTACTTAGCTTCTCAGCCCCAGGTCCCTCATTTGTAAAATGAGGGTAAAACCCATAGGATTCTTGGGAAGATCAAATAAAATGTTCCATCTCAAGTATTTCACAGAGTGCCTGGCACATAATAAACACTCAAATGTTAGCTATGATGACGGTGGTGGTGATTAATATTAATAGTACTGGCACTGATTCCCAGGTCTGTCTTGGATATTAAGAAGCAGAAATGTAACTCTGACTATGGCTTACTGCTACCCTGGTTACAAAACCCTCTGCGAAGGCCAGATCCACATCCTTGGCTGTTCCAGAAATCGTTTTTTTTTTTTTTTTTTTAATTTTTATTTATTTATTTATTTATTTTGGGGGCTGCATTGGGTCTTCATTGCTGCTCACGGGCTTTCTCTAGTTGCAGCGAGTGGGGGCTACATGGGCTTCTCATTGCGCTGGCTTCTCTTGTTGTGGAGCACAGACTCTAGGCGCACGGGCTTCAGTAGCCGTGGCATGTGGGCTCAGTGGTCGTGATTTGCAGGCTCTAGAGCGCAGGCTCAGCAGTTGTGGTGCACGGGCTTAGTTGCTCCGCAGCATGTGGGATCTTCCCGGACCAGGGCTCGAACCCCTGTCCCCTGCATTGGCAGGCGGATTCTTAACCACTGCACTACCAGGGAAGCCCCCAGAAATCTTAAGAGAGATCAGTTTCAACCTCAGCTAGGAGCTGGGACATCATGGGATGCCAGGCAACAGCGCCAGCTTCCCAGCCAATGGAAGTCTGTTAAGTGATGAGTATGCTTAGGAAAGGCAAGAGGTTCTTCTCATCTGTTGTGAGCCGCAGGGCAGCTGAGATTGAGGGGCAAGTGTCCTCTCTGGACCCTGTGGGACAGGCCACATTAAGCATCCCTTCCAGCTGGCTATGATTGGTGCCTCACCTATATCCTATATAGATGATCTCTCCCATATCCTATTCATCCCTGCATCTATAACTCTATTACCTGTTCACACAGAATAACGAGCCATGTTTATTATCACTAAAAATCTCATAAATTCCATGAGAAATTTAAAATATGAAGTAAAGTACACACTCAAACCCAGCATCACTGTAACAACAACCTAAACACACAACCATCAAATACACAAGCCAAAGAGAATAGGTTACAATAACTCACACCAATACTAATAATAATTACCCGCGATGAATTTTTCAAGTATAGGAATACTGTGATCTGGACATTGGCTCACGGAAGGATGTACTCTCCTGGCCGGGTGCCTTCCTTAGCAGTGCCTCATGGGAACCCAGCTGTTCTGGTGATGCAGTCATGTGACCCCTCATTTGCACACCATTGTTCTGAAGGATGCTTGGAAGCCTAACTCGACATTAGCCTGTCAACTCTATGATGTCCCTGTGCAAGAAACACATGCTGGACACTCAGTACCTGTGAATTTTTTTGTAGGGTAATTTGG
>NW_006790633.1:921056-937868 GCF_000442215.2 Lipotes vexillifer | reverse complement strand
GGAAATTTGGGAAACTTTGAGTTATTTGTTTCTCAGGGAGCTACAAATATTTTTCTAATTATTTTCATTTTTGGAACAGCTGCACCACCACTGGAACTTGAGGGGGTGGCTGTTTTGAAACTCACAGGCTTAGGACAAAACCCATCTTGCCTTATTTCAAAGAAAGAAATGATCTTTCAATAGTATCCAGGAGAATTGGATGGGAGATAGCCATCAGTTTTTTTTGAATCTGCAGGCAGCTCTATTGTGTGAAGAGCCAAGGGTCTTCAGTCTACTTAGCTTTCCATTTGGAGAAATTTCCCCCAGAGGATTTTCTTTAGATCCTTAAAGCTCTATGTTTATGAGGCGTGGCGTCATATACTAAATAAGCCAGGATACACAGATGAGGGCTGCGGCTTGGGTTTCTCCTTCTTTCATTCTGTTGTTTAACAAAAGTTATGGGCACTTCCCATGTTTCTGGCCATGTGCTAGCCTTTGGGGATAAAATCACAAAGCCATGGTGGAAATAAGCATGGCTCCTATCTACCTGTTCACTCTCAGAGGATATAGACGCGTCTATGGTGTGAAGAGAGGTAAACTTGGCATCCCACAGAGCACTAGACAAGCAGAGGGAAGGGATGGACACAAAACACAGCTTGGAAGGAGGACAAAGTAAGGCTTTCCACAGCCAGCAAGTTCAGGAGGATAATAGGCACGTAGGGGCGGAGTCTGAAGCACTATTTCCTGGCAGAGGGAACAAAGTGGAAAGTCTCTTAAGCCTGAGAAAGCAAGACATGCATGAAATAGAGGAAGCTCTGAGTAGCTGGAGAACAGAGACGCAGAGTAGAGAGGGAATGCTGTGGAGGGCCGCACAGGGGCCGCCTCACCGTCCTTTCCTGGAAAGCTACGGCAAACTGCAGCCTCTGAAAAGCCGTAAGAAAAAGAAGGCCATCCGGCAACTGTGAAGAGCCTGGATTGAGGGTTAAGGTTAAAGTTCAGTGTTAAAGCAGAAAGTTCCTTTATTTTTACATCACTGAGCTTTAAATTTTTCTTTTATATGCTTGTTTTAACAGATTCAAATAATACAAAACTACATGAATTAAAAAGAGAATGTGCCCTGTCCCCTGCCAATCCTATTCTCCAACAGAAATCCCTGTTAGCACTTGACTGTCTTTCCTAACAGACCTTTTTCTATGCATATACCAACATATATCTGTATATCATTGTCGATGTTATTATTATTATATAAGCATTATTTATTATTATTATTATTATTATTATTATTATTATATGAGCACTGTTCTAAGCCCTTTATATGCATTCTCATTTCATCCTGACATCAGCACTAAGAGGTAATTATCCCCGTTTCAGAGACAAGGAAACCAACACACAGAGAGATTAGGTAACTTGCTTACGGTTATGCAAGTGGTAAAAGGCAGAAGTAGGATACAACCAGACAGTGCTAAAAAGTTTGTGCATCTAACCATTATGCTCTAGTATGTATTTGCACACACACCACACACACACACACACACACACACACACACACAATGTTTGCTATTTTACCAAATTGGGATCATAGTATCCATACTGATTATTTTCACTAAAATACATCATAATTTAAAATTGAGCAAAAGAGTTGAATAGACATTTCCTAAAAGAATATCCAGTAAGCACGTGAAAAGATGCCCAATGTCATTGGTCATTAGAGAAATGCAAATCAAAATCACAATGAGCAGGCTTCCCCGGTGGCGCAGTGGTTGAGAGTCCGCCTGTCGATGCAGGGGACACGGGTTCGTGCCCCGGTCCGCGAGGATCCCACATGCTGCGGAAAAAAAAAAAAAAAAAAAAAAAAAATCACAATGAGCTACAACTTCACCCCCACTAGGATGGCTATAATTTTATTTTATTTTTTTTTGTGGTATGCGGGCCTCGCACTGTTGTGGCCTCTCCCGTTGCGGAGCACAGGCTCCGGACGCGCAGGCTCAGCGGCCACGGCTCATGGGCCCAGCCACTCCGCGGCACGTGGTACCTTCCCGGACCGGGGCGCGAACCCGTGTTCCCTGCATCGGCAGGCGGACTCTCAACCACTGCGCCACCAGGGAAGCCCTATAATTTTTTTTTAATGGAAAATAACAAGTGTTGGCAAGGATGAGGAGAAACTGGACCACTTGTATATGGCTGATGGCAATGTAAAATGGTGCAGCCACTGTGGAAAATAATTTGGCAGTTCCTCAGAAAAGTTAAACATTAGATTTACCGTATGACCCAGCAATTCCACTTCCAGTATATACCCAAAAAGAATTGCAAAGAGGTACTAAAACAAATGCATGTACATACATGATCATAGCAGCACTATTCACATAATTTAGATAGAATATTCAGTTGGTGTCCTCAGAAAAGGTTTGCATCGGAAAAAGCGGGACAAGATTAGCCCGAGAATAAATGCTGCTTTGGTTCACCTGACGAAGCTTAAAAACAAACCTAAAAGAATCAAACTGTGTCTAAGTAACTTAATCATATCTCAGAACAAAGGTCAAGAGAATTGATAGGAATAGAAAAATGGGTAGTGGACTTCCTTGGTGGTGCAGTGGTTAAGAATCCACCTGCCAGTTCAGGGGACACAGGTTCGATCCCTGGTCTGGGAAGATCCCACATGCTGTGGAGCAACTAAGCCCATGCGCCACAGCTGCTGAGCCTGCGCTCTAGAGCCTGCTAGCCACGACTACTGAGCCCATGTGCCACTACTACTGAAGCCCACATGCCTAGAGCCCGTGCTCCTCAACAAGAGAAGCTACTGCAATGAGAAGTCCGCACATGGCAACAAAGAGTAGCCCCTGCTCTCCTCAACTAGAGAAATCCTGCACGCAGCAACAAAGACGCAATGCAGCCATAAATAAATAAATAAATAAGAAAAAGAAAAATGGGTCGTAGTTTTTCATTACATTCTTGGTATTATGATTGATGTAGCATGGAGACTGGGCTTTTAAAAGTCTTTTGCTACAGAGTGTTGAATTTTATTCTGTCAGACAGTTAAATTTTTGATGGGTCACCTTGGCCTTATTGAAGCTTGGTTTGAATCTTTGCTAAGGTGGGTCTATTTTGGTTTTACCCTTAATCCTACAGCATGGTGCTTACTCCTGGGGCATGGTCCTTATCCCTAAAACACAGCCTTCCTGGAGTCTCCATTGAATGCCTTGTGTTTCTCCACTCTGGCTGGGTCAGAGCTCCAATACTGGGTTGCCCCAGTATCCTGAAGCCTCTGAAATCTCTGTTTAACTCTCAGCCCCTCAGCAGCTATTTTCTACCAGACCTTGTGAACGATCACCCGGGGCATAGGCAGCCTAGCAGTTGTCTAGGTCCCTGAAGGGAACCCCTTTGCAGATTTCTGGGGTCTCTTTCTGCAGTTTTCTCCACTCCATACCCTGTGAGTTCCCACCCCCTTAGCAGCTCTGAACTCTGCTCAGTTTCCTCCATGAGGCCCCTCCTTTTCTACCCAGTGCAACTGCTGTTATATGCCTGGGCTCCACCTAACCCTCTGAAACTTGGAAACCACCTTCCCTGCAAGAAAGCTGGGATGAATATGGGGTTTGCCTCTTGTGCTACCCTTCTCTCAAGGTAGCAGCTCAGCACTTGCCCAAGGCCTGAAATCACTTGTTTCATATCTTTTGTTTGCTTTTATAGTTATTTATAAGGAGAAGTTAAGGCTGATCGCAGCTACTGAGTCATGGCTGGAACTAGAAAATCCATAATATATTTTTATTCATTTATTTTTATTGAGGTAAAATTCACATAAAATTAACATAAACCACAGCAAGATCTTTTTTTGACCCACCTCCTACAGTAACGGAAATAAAAACAAAAATAAACAAATGGGATTTAATTAAACATAAAAGCTTTTGCACAGCAAAGGAAACCATAAACAAGACAAAAAGACAACCTTCAGAATGGGAGAAAATATTTGCAAATGAAACAATAGACAAAGGATTAATCTCCAAAACATACAAACAGCTCATGGAGCTCAATATCAAAAAACCAAACAATCCAGTTAAAAAATGGGCAGAAGACCTAAATAGACATTTCACCAAGGAAGACATACAGATGGCCAAGAGGCGCATGAAAAGATGCTCAACATCACTAATTATTAGAGAAATGCAAATCAAAATTACAATGAGGTATCAACTCACGCCAGTCAGAATGTCCATTATCAAAAAATCTAGAAACAATAAATGCTGGAAAGGGTGTGGTGAAAAGGGAACTCTCCTGCACTGTTGGTGGGAATGTAAATTGATACAACCACTATGGAAAACAGTATGGAGGTTCCTTAAAAAAACTAAAAATAGAACTACCATATGACCCAGTGCTCCCACTACTGGGCATATACCCTGAGGAAAACAAAAAGAGACAAGTACCACAAGGTTCACTGCAGCACTATTTACAATAAGCCAGGACAAGGAACCAACTTAAATGTCCATCAACAGGTGAATGGATAAAGGAGATGTGGCCCATATATACAATGGAATATTAGCCATAAAAAGAAACGAAATTGAGTTATTTGTAGTGAGGTGGGTGTACATAGAGTCTGTCATACAGAGTGAAGTAAGTCAGAAAAAGAAAAACAAATACCATATTCTAACTCATATATGTGGAATCTAAAAAAAAAAAAAAAAAAAAAGGTACTGATGAACCTAGTTGCAGACAGGAATAAAGGTGTAGACATAGAGAATGGACTTGAGGACACAGGGTGGGAGGGGGAAGCTGGGGCAAAGTGAGAGTAGCATCGACATATATACACTACCAAATGTAAAATAGTTAGCAAGTGGGAAGCAGCAGCATAGCACAGGGAGATCAGCTCCGTGCTTTGTGATGACCAGAGGGGTGGGTTAGGGAGGGTGGGAGGGAGGCTCAAGAGGGAGGGGATATGGGGACATGTGTATGCATATGGCTGATCCGCTTTGTTGTTCAACAGAAACTAACACAGTATTGTGAAGCAATTATATTCCAATAAAGATCTATTAAAAAATTAATATTTTAAAGTAAACAATCCATTTTGACTCTAGTTTACAGCAGTAAGTTCAATGACTTACAGGAAATCAAAAAATTCTTTGAAAAACAAAACATTCTAAGACTGAACCAAGAAGAAGTGAAAAATCTGAATCACCCCATATCTGTTAAAGAAATTGAATTCGTAATTTAAAACCTTCCCACAAAGAAAACTCCAGGCCTATGTGGCTTAACTGTGAATTCTATTAAAAAATTTAAAAAGAAAATTCCAATTTTATACAAATGTTTTCAGAGAACATAGGAAGAACAAACAATTCCAAACCAGCATAACATAACCCTAATATCAAAATCTGACAAAGGGTGCTCGTTTTGGCAGCACATATACTAAAATTGGAATGATACAGAGCAGATCAGTATGGCCCCTGCACAAGGATGATACACAGATTCTTAAAGGGTTCCATATTTTTCTCTCACTTCTTCCATTGGATGGAGGAAAAACAAGCCATGGCTCCCCACCCAGCCCTCCCCTCCTCTCCCTTCAACAGTTTCTCCATGGGAAAAATCAACATGTATGAATAAAGACACCAATTGAATGGCAAAAAATAAAAATCTGACATAAGGCATATAAGAAAAGAAAATTTCAAGCCCAAATCACTTATGAATATAGACATTAACATCCTAAACAAAATATTAGCATGTTAAATCTGCCAATTCATAAAAAACAATACATCATGACTAAATGTGGTTTACCCCAAGAATGCAAGGCTAGTTTCATATGCAAAAACCAATCAATGTAATTCACACTGTTAATAGAATAGAGGAGAACAACCATCTGAACATCTCAATAGATTCAAGAAAAGCATATAGCAAAATCAAACTGATTCATGATGTTTTTAAAAAGAGAAAGAAAACTCTCAGCAAACAAGGGATAACATGAAACTTGCTCAATCTAATAAAAAATATCTATGAAAATCTACAGCTAACATCAGTGAAAGACTGAACACCTTCCCCTAAAATTCATAACAACACAAGGATTCTTACCACAACTCTTCAACATAGATTCAGGGATCTTAACCAATGTAACAAGGCAAGAAAAAGAAATAAAATATATAAAAATTGATATTGAAGAATAAAACTACTTGCAGATAACATGATTTAATGCATGGAAAATTCAAAGGAATCTATAAAACCACTACTATAACTAATGGGAGGATTTGCGTAATAAAAAGACAATGTAAAAAAATCAATTGCATTTCTATATATTAGCAATGAATAGTTGAAAAATAAAAATTTAAAAGAACTTCTACAAAAATACCAAAAAATGTTAAATACTTAGGGAAAATTTTAACAAAATAGGACTAAGACATGTACACCGAAAACTACATAACATTCCTGAGAGAAATTTTAAAGGTTTACAATGTCCATTGACTGGAAGACTCAATATTGTTAAGATATCAATTCTGCAAATTGATCTATAGATTGAGTGCATTGACCTATAGATTCTAATCAGAACCTCAGCCGTTTTTTTTTTTTTTTGTAGAAATCAACATGCTTATTTTAAAGTTTATATGGAAATTCAACTGACCTAGAAGAATCAAACAATTCTGAAAAACAATAAAGTTGGAAGACTTATATTACCTGCTTTTAAGACGTTCTATGTTATTGACATAAGGATCAATGGCAACAGAATAGAGAGTCTAGAAATAGGTCAATACACATATGGTTCAGTTGAATTTTGACAAAGTTTCAAAGGTAATTTAATGGGGAAAAGATAGCTCTGGAACAACTGCATATCCATATGGAAAATAATGACCATCAGTTCATACCTTACACTATAAACAAAAATTAACTCAAATGGATTAGAGGTCTAAATGTGAAAGCTAAAACAATAAAGCTTCTTGGGGCTTCCCTGGTGGCGCAGTGGTTGGGAGTCCGCCTGCCGATGCAGGGGACACGGGTTCGTGCCCCGGTCCGGGAAGATCCCACATGCCGCGGAGCGGCTGGGCCTGTGAGCCATAGCCGCTGAGCCTGCACGTCCGGAGCCTGTGCTCCACAATGGGAGAGGCCACAACAGTGAGAGGCCCGCGTACAGCAAAAAAAAAAAAAAAAAAAAAAACAATAAAGCTTCTCGAAAAAGCTTCTAAAACAGGAAATATCTTTATGACCTTGGGGTAAGCAAAAATTTCTTAAGACACAAAAGTCACTAACCATAAAAGAAACAAATAAATTGTACTTCATCAAAATTAAAAACTCCTGTTCTTCAGAATATATAATTAAGAAAGTGGCTAGACAGCCACAGACTAGAAGAAAATACTTGCCATACATAGAGCTGGCAAAGGACTCATATTCAAAATATATAAAAACTCCTACAAATTAAAAATAAAAGACAATGCAATAAAAAAGAACAAAAGACTTAAAGTATTTCAAAAACGAAATATCTAGATATCTGAAAACTAGATATGTGAATATCCAATAATCATGTGAAAAGGTGCTCCAAATCATTTGTCATCAGGAACATACAAATTAAAACCACAATGAGGGGCTTCCCTGGTGGCGCAGTGGTTGAGAATCCACCTGCCAATGCAGGGGACACGGGTTTGAGCCCTGGCCCGGGAAGATCCCACATGCCGTGGAGCAAATAAGCCCGTGGGTCACAACTACTTAGCCTGTGCTTTAGAGCCCATGAGCCACAACCACTGAGCCCAAGTGCCACAACCACTGAAGCCCGTGTGCCTAGAGCCTGTGCTCTGCAGCAAAAGAAGTCACTGCAAGGAGAAGCCCGCGTACCACAACTAAGGGTAGCCCCCACTCACTGCAACTAGAGAAAGCCCGTATGCAGCAACAAAGATCCAAAGCAGCCAAAAATAAATAAATAAATAAATTTATAAAAAACCCACAATGAGATAGACCTTTACACCCACTTAAATGGATAAAATTTAAAACACGGAAAATACCCAGTGCTGGCAAGGTTATGGAGCAACTGGAACTCTCATTTATTTCTGGTTGGAATATGAAATGGTACTACCACCTTGGACAACTCTTTGGTGCTTTTTAATAAAGTTAAACATACATTTATCATATAATACAGAGATTCAAGTTGGTCACACAAATTTGCACATAATGGCCAAAAACTGGAAAAACCCAAACGTCCACTTATGGGAATAAACAAACTGTGGTATAAAAATAAACAGCAGAATGCTACTCAGCAAGTCTGCCCAGGCTGGGTAACTTAACAGAATACCACAGACTGGGTAACTTAAACAACAGACATTTATTTCTCACAGTTCTAGAGCCTGGGAAGTCCAAGATCAAGGTGCTGGCCAAGTAGGTTTCTGAGGCCTCTTCTTTTGGCTAGGAGGTGGCCACCATGTTGCTGTGTGCTCACATGACCTTTGCCTTGGGCCTCTTCTTATAAGGACACTAATCCTATTGGATCAAGGCCCCACCCTTATGACCTCACAACCTAATTATTTCCTTAAAGGCCCCATCTCCAAATACAGCCACACTGAGGTTTAGAGCTTCAACATATGAATTTGGGGGGAACACAAGCACTCAATGTACAACAGGAACAACAAGGAAACTACTGTTACTTGAAACAACATAACTGAATATTTTAAAAACTATAATTCCAAAAATATGATGTTTAAGAAGAGACAAAATGGATCTATGGTGTTATAAATCAGAATAGCGGTTGCTTCTGCGTGGATGAGGAGGGATTAATGGAAAAGTGGCATGAGGGAAATTTTTTAAGTGATGGAAATGTTTTTTCTTGGTGGGAGGGATGGTGACAAGTGAATACCTTTGCCAAAATGCATAGAGCTGTATTGCATTCCCCCAAATTAATGCATTTACTGCATATAAATTATGGCTCACTAGAGTACATTTCTCTATATCAACTCATATGGAATTACCTCTATCTTTGTAGCAGCTATATTGTCTTCTGTATATGAATGCATCATAATTTATTAAACTATTTCTCCATTGCTATATATTTATATGGCTTACAAGTTTTTGCTATTATTGGTAATGCTGTAGTGAACATACTTAAGCATAGATCCCTAAGTGGGATTGTTAGAGCATTTTCTCTGTAAAGATGAAGAATCTGAAGCCCAGAAACAAGAAGAGACTTCTCCAAGGCCTACCGCAATTACGCACTGTGAGTTATGGTGGTAGAAGTTGGAACTGAAGAGGTCTGTGTGGCTCCACAGAAACACTGTTGGGGAGCAGGAAGGCAATGCTGGGCTTCCAACCAGAATAATAGAAACCATTTAGACTAATTCCACTTCCCTCTCTGTCTAACTCCTACTCATCCTGTGGGTAAAAAATGCCTTTGGGCTGCCTTAATTTAACATTATGCTAAGTTAATTCCTGGGATCCCGTAATATCCTAGGCTTAATAATAGCTCACTATGTGCCAAGTAATGCGGTAGCACTTTAAATGCATTATCTCCTTTAACCCTCCATAAGACATAGCTGTTATGAATTCCATGCCCATTTTATAGATGGGAAAACTGAGGCTTAAACAGTTTAAGTAAATTGCCCAAGGCTACACAGCCAAAAAGTAGTATAAACAGGTTTCAAACCCAGGTCCCTGATACAAAAGGGACTCTGTTATACTACCTACCTCTCAGGAATGGTACTTCACAGGATATTGTTGTGAAGGTTACATGAAATGGTTGCAGTGTTCATTACTGGCCTCTCGACAACTTGAAGGCAGTTACTGTGTCTTTATCTCTGTCCTCCTAACATCTGGTGCATAATGGAGTTCAAAGGGCTTAGCACTGTGCCTGACACAGAGCAAGCACTCAATGAGCGCTAATTATTATCATTATTGGAATCCAATAGACATTTGTTGAGTAAGTAAACATTTGCATGAATGACTAATTATCTAGAGTATTCTTTCAGCAAATAATGAACAGAGGGACAACAGGTTGCAGGCCTCCTCTCCTGCCAAGCCTCTCATTTGGAGGCAGCTGACCCACGAAGGAAGCGCCAGCCCTCTTCTGTTCACATGTCTGCTCCCCCACGGGATACGGAAGCAGGAAGGGCATCTGACTCAGCGCTGCAGCTCCAGTCCCAGCTCAGTGTACCACAGTGTTGAGAAGAGTGTTCTTTCCTTCATGCACAGCATATTTGTGCATAAGGAAAGAACCAGCTGGCGTGGTGGCGGTGCTCTGTGTGTGCCTGTGTGTGTCTGTGTGCATGTGTCTCTTCCTTCCCCTCACAGTGAAGCCAACTGACAATGGGGTGGGGTTGAGGGGGTGCTTAATACAAAGCTCTGGGCAACATCACAGCACACAAAGGACGAATACAGGCTTAAGGAGGAATAGTCATGTACTCAGGGTCCAAGAACATCAGGCCCTTGAGCCTCTGTTATATGTTTCTATTCTGTTGCTTCATCTTCTTTAGAGGAAGACCCTGCATCATGGAGGTAATGGGTTTAGGTTGGGGAAGAGCCTGCTCAGCCTCCTAAGCCAGATGAATGCTGCTTCCCTTGACCCACACGACCTTGGATGCTGGTTAGCATTCGGAGCCTCTGTCAGTTTATTAACTGACCTCGCCATTCACTCAAACCTCACTCTGGGCCCTTCTTTGATGTTTATCTGCCTGGATCCTGCTTCCCCCTGCCTAGTGCCTTGATTAGCTTCTATCTTCGGCAGGGAGGCCTCCCCTGCCCTTCCCAGTCCACCTGCCTTGCTCGGGGAAGATCCCATCACAGACTTGAGATTTGAACCTTTCAGTTCCTCGGCCCGATTGGCTGACGCTACCCACTTCTTGGCATGGGTGGGAGCAGGGGGCAGCATGCCCCAAGAGCATGGGGACCAGAAGTGGCACCTGAAGCCCTTGCCAAGACCACAGTTTTCTTTTTCCTACCTGGCTCCTGCCTCACCTAGTTACTGAAGTCTTCATTTTAGGCCGCCGAAATCCCTCACTCTCGTTTTTGTAGTGAAGTTTTCAGAGCCTCGTTCACTGAAGGCAGTTTTGATTTATGTCTTATGGTTATCCCTAAAAGTCTTAAGTGAACATTTCTTGTCTGAAACGTCTGTCACTCTGTTATTATAGACACAATATAACAAGAAATTTTCATATAAGACTGTAAGCGAAAAGACAAATTGTTCTCGAGCTTATATATCCTTGCGTGATTTGAAAACATCAAGCCAAAGAGATGGAAAATACAAGCCAACAGAGGAGAGATAGGGAGGAAGAATCAAAAAAGTATCCAAGCATTAGGAGTTTCTGAAAAAAGAGGATGAAAACACAGAGGAGAGGAAATTATCAAAGAAATAATACAGGAAAATTTCTCAGAGATGAAGGACACAAGACCTCAGAACAGTGCGTGAAGCAGGCCCACACCTGAAACAGGGAACATCACTGAACTAGAGGTCAGCCAGGATAAGGAGAGCACCCTAAAATCTTCCACTGAGGGTTAGATCCCTAGAAAGTGATAGAATGAGAATGGATCAGGGTTTTCAATAGAAAAATCTATGTAGCAGGCAACAGAGCTGTGCCTTCAAAGTCTTACGGGAACTTGATTTACAACCTACGATTCAATGCCCAGCCCAAGTATCAATCAAGTCTAAAGGCAAAATAAATACATTTCCAAACATAAAATATTTAGAAATTTTACCCACCATACACGTCTGCATAAGATGTTACTTAATGGTATGCTCTGGCAAAATAAGGAAAGAAACTCAAGAATGTAACCCAAATCTCCGAAAGTGTGGATCGAGCCCAGGAAATCAGTGAAAAGAAGTTCCTGGATTATTACTGTCCAGACTGAAGCAGGAGCACAGAAGACTCTAGAGGGTAGATCCTTGGGGAGGGGGAAAACTCAATAGAACACCTGTTGGGATGGAAAGTTAGGGAGAAATTGAGAATATGATGAAGCCAACTAGTGCTAGAAAAATAAGAAAAGCTATTTGAAATTCCTGATTCAAGAAAAGTACTGCAAGAAAGCAAACATAAGCAGGTATGTCACTGGCCGGGCAACGAGCCACATGTGTATGTATATAAATCTCAGTAAGGTAAACATTGTTTATTAGTTTTAGAATCAATCTTTAAGCAAAGCATGGAAAGCTTCATTACAGTTACGAAACAATGGGAATGCTATGGATCGAGACGATGTAAAAGTACATATGACCGAAACGGGGGAGAGAAGGAGGAGAGATGAGGGGAGGCTGTGGCGTGAGCTGCCCCTTCTCAGGAGGCATCGATGGGGATCAGCGCTGGGAGATAACGGTGGGTGAACAAGAAGAGTGTAGTGTGTTTCCTAAAATGACAAGTGGTGATATAATCCAAAATAGTGATATAATTGTGTTGGGAAAATGAGACAAAGGGAGAGGGAGGCTGGGCTTGAGTGAGCTAAACCCTCTTCCAATAGCAGGAAGTCAATGAATATATTGTTAAAACATAAAATAGAGAAATAGCAGTGTCTGCACAGGGATATGCAGATAACATTCAGAAGAAACAGCTGAGCAGGTGAGAGGTGGTTGCCCTGGGGATTGGAAGAGAAGAACGGGGGACTCTTACTTTGACTGAAAAAAAAAGTATGTTAAGGAAGCACAGTTGTGTCCCATATGTTGAGCGGCCTGTGGTCCGTCTCTCATTTGAGGGTGTGAGTGTGGAAGGGCAGGGAAGGCCAGGGGGCAGGACAGACAGGGCAGGGCTTCCGCAGGGCGACGCTTGCTGTGGTTTCGGTCTCCAGTGGCCGACAAAGCGAGTGGGCATGAGGGACAGAATTCAAGTGCAGCCTGTCCCCAAACGACCCCCGCCACACTTATTTTATTTTTAAATCATATTCTTACTGTAAAAACATGACGATGACTTTCCAGGAATGTGTTTCAATCGCCCATAATCCTCTCGAGGCCTGTGTCCAATAATTACTTACATGTTTTCCGTGATCCCGTCTAGTCTTTGTCTACATTATACATCACTGGGCACAGTTCTGATTCTTCTGTCCATATAACTTTGTAAGCATTCTACCTCTCATAAATGGTGTCGCCTGTTTCTACATAGTCTGCATAATTATCCATGTTAATGGCTGCATATTATGCAGGATCATTTTTAATTAACAACAACACTCTGGGTTAACAGTTCATCATTCTGCCAAGTATTTCTTTATTTTCTAATCTCCACTTTGTATAACACTGTTCCTTCTACTGAACACTTTCTTATCAACCTCACAACTTTACAGTGTGTAATAGGGGCAGGTGCTAATATCCCCGCTTTACAGACAGGGAAACTGAGATCTAGAAGACCAGCTTGCCCAAAGTCGTACTGACAGCAAAGATGGGGCTGAGAGGAAACCTTCCTCTGGGTCTCTTCTCTCCAAGTTGAGAACCCCTTTCATCACACTGCCCCGATGCTGGGCATCGCTCAGCTCATTCTCTTGTTGAGCCAGGGCCCTTCTCAGGAAGGAATTATTACCACCTCATTGTACAGGTGAGGAAACTGAGGCCCAGAGAGGGAGATAACTTGCCTAAGGTCTCGTGGCAGAGCCAGGAGTCAAACCCAGGCAGGTTTACTCCAAAGACAGATCTCTTTCCGATAATTTACTTTTGGTGTTACTGTCTTTCGGCTATTTCAAATAATGCCACTCTGAGCACTGGTGTACAAATATCTGTTTGAGTCTCTGCTTTCAATTATTTTGAAAGAAGTGGGTGACTTCTTTCATCAAAAGGAATGAGCTATCAAGCCATGAAAAGACATGTTACTAAGTGAAAGAAAAACAAATCAAAACTCTGTTTACACTCTCTGTTTCCGGCTTTTCTGGGTGGCAGTGGAGGGCAAGGAGAGGGAGGCAAGCACTATATCAGATTGCATGGGTGGGTGAAAATATTGCAGATCATATATATGATAAGGGGCTTGTATCCAGAAAATATAAAGAACTCTCACAACTCAATTAGAAAAAGACAAATAACCCAACTTAAAGAAGACAAAGGATCTGAATAGACATTTGTCCAAGAAAGCAATACAAATGGCCAATAAGCACATGAAAAGATGCTCTGCAGCATCAGTCATCACGGAAACACAAAACAAAACCACAATGAGATACCACTTCACATCCACTAGGATGGCTAAAATAAAAAAGTCAGACAATAACAAGTGTTGCTGAGGATGTGGAGAAGTCGGAACCCTCATGCACTGTTGGTGGGAATGTGAAATGGGGCAGCCACTTTGTAAAATAGTTTGGCAGCTCCTCAGAGTGACTAAACATAGAATTACCACATGACCCAACAATTCCACTCTTAGGTAAATACCCAGAAGAATTGAAAACAGGTGTCCAAACAAAAACATGCATAGGATGTTTCTAGCAGCATTATTCACAGTAGCCAAAAGGCAGAAACAATCCAAATGTTCATCAGATAATGAAAGGATAAACAAGATAATAATAGTATAAATTATAAAATATAATGGAATATTATTCAACCATAAAATGGATGAAGTATCGCAGCCTTATTCATAATTGCACAAACTTGGAGGTAATCAAGATATCCTTCAGTAACTGAATGGATAAATAGAGTGTGGTACATCCATACAGTGGAATATTATTCAACCATCAAAAGGAATGAGCTATCAAGCCATGAAAAGACATGTTACTAAGTGAAAGAATACAATCTGAAAAGGCTACATACTATGTGATTCCAGGTACGTGACACTCTGGAAAAGAAAAAACTATGGAGACAGTAAGAAGATCAGTGGTTGCCTGTGGTTAGAGAGAAGGAGGAATGAACAGGTGGAACACAGAGGATTTTTAGGGCAGTGAAACTATTCGTATGACTCTATACAAGGAGAAGGTGGATACATTTGCCAAAATCCACAGAATTTACAACACCAAGAGTGGATCTTTACAATACCAATGTTCAACTTTGGATTTGGGTGACAGTGAGGTGTCAATGCAGGTTCATTGACTGTAGTAAATACATCGAATGTAGTAAATGAATTTACATTTGACAGTAAATGTCAAATCCAGTGGCAGATTTAACAGCAGGGAAGGTTATGGGTGCAGGGGAGGGGACCAGGAGGTATATGGAAACTGTACTTTTTCCTCAATTTTGCTGTAAGCATAAAATGACTCGAAAATAAAATCTAAAAAAATGAATGAAATAGTGACACATTTTACAGCATGAATGAACGTTGACACCATCATGCTAAGTGAAAGAAACCAGTCACAAAACACCACATGTTGTATGATTCCATTTATATGGAATGTCCAGACTAGGAAAATCTATAGAGACAGAAAGGAGATTAGTGGTTGTTTAGGGCAGAGGGATACAGGGTAGGGGTTGGGGAAGGGGGAGTAATTGCTAAAGGGTATGGGGTTTCTCTGTGAGGTCATAAAAATGCCCTAAATTGTGGTGATAGCTGCACATATCCATGAATAAACTAAAATCATTGAATCACACACTTTAAAGGGGTGAATTGTATGGTATGTAAATTATATCTCAATAAAGCTATTTTTTAAAAGAAGAAGGGCGTCCCTGGTGGCGCAGGGGTTGAGAGTCTGTCTGCCAGTGCAGGGGACACGGGTTCGAGCCCTGGTCTGGGAGGATCCCACATGTGGCGGAGCGGCTAGACCCGTGTGCCGCAACTACTGAGTCTGGAGCTTGTGCTCCGCAACAAGAGAGGCCGCGACAGTGAGAGGCCCGCGCACCGCGATTAAGAGTGGTCCCCACTCGCCGCAACTAGAGAAAGCCCTCGCACAGACACGAAGACCCAACACAGCCAAAAATAAATAAATAAATAAAATGGTTTAAAAAAAGAAGAGGGGGCTTCCCTGGTGGCTCAGTGGTTGAGAGTCCACCTGCCGATGCAGGGGACACGGGTTCGTGCCCCGGTCCGGGAGGATCCCACGTGCCGCGGAGCGGCCGGGCCCGTGAGCCACAGCCGCTGAGCCTGCGCGTCCGGAGCCCGTGCTCCGCAACGGGAGAGGCCACAACAGTGAGAGGCCGGCGTACCGCAAAAAACAAACAAACAAAAAAACACAAGAAGGAGGGCAAGAAGGAGAGGATAAGATTGCAGCCTCCCAGAAGTCCCTACTAACTGCCTTCATGGGCAGCTAAAAGGATGCCCCCAGCAAGCCCAGCCCTACCCCAAGCCTGAGGGAAAACGCTCTGTCTCGAGTGATGAGGGATAAGGGTAAGCTTTCTGCCAGGAGGTTTCAGCACCATCAGCACAGCTCAGCTTAGCTGCCAAACAGGTGCTCTTACCTGGGTGGGCACCTTGACAACCCTCTCCATCAAAACACTGTGACACAGACCATTACAGATGGGACACAGTGACCTATTGCCATTGAATCAGCAAAATGGGCCCACATGAGACAAAAGCAGCCTGCTCCAAGGAAATGTGTGATTTATGAGACTTCTGTCTTCTTTTCAAGTTCAGAGAAGGCAGCCAACCCTGCCTCCCTCCCTCCCTCAGCCTGGAGGCAACCGCAGGCCAGGGCAGATTCCTGAGGGCCGTGGAGCCTGTTACTTGACCTTTAGAGTTTTTTTTTAAGTTATAAAAGTTTAGAGCTGAAAAAGACATTGGAAGTCATCCGGGTAGCGGCTTCTAGACTTTTCGGTTTCATAGCCTATATCATCCCCAAATACCTGGGGAGACAGACAAGGTTGACAACTTTTTCTTTTGCTAAATTAAGAAAATTTTTTAAACTAACATCATTATTTGATTTCAAAAAGAACAGTTGACAAGATAGAACGTCAGAATAAAGAGAAGCCATTTAAATGGAATAAATTGAGCTGTTTGAAAAACTTGCTGCATTTCTCCTTTCCCCTCCCTACCTCGCCCCTACCCCCAAGTAGAAGAAACTTGCCAAATTCTGGAGCAG